>NW_022589723.1:6516290-6894272 GCF_004348235.1 Phoca vitulina | reverse complement strand
CATACCCTCCCCAATGTCTATTACCCAGCCACCCCATCCCTCCCCCCTCCCACCCCCCCCACTCCAGCAACTCTGTTTGTTTCATGGGATTAAGAATTCCTCATATCAGTGAGATCATATGATACATGTCTTTCTCTGATTGACTTATTTCGCTTAGCATAATACCTTCTAGTTCCATGCATGTCGTTGCAAATGGCAAGATTTCATTTTTTTGATGGCTGCATAATATTCTATTGTGTGTGTGTGTGTGTATCACATCTTCTTTATCCATTCATCTGTTGATGGACATCTTGGCTCTTTCCATAGTTTGGCTATTGTGGACATTGCTGCTATAAACATTGGGGTGCACGTAACCCTTCAGATCACTACATTTGTATCTTTGGGGTAAATACCCAGTAGTGCAATTGCTGGTCATATGGTAGCTCTATTTTCAACTTTTTGAGGAACCTCCATACTGTTTTCCATAGTGGCTGCACCAGCTTGCATTCCCACCAACAGTGTAGGAGGGTTCCCTTTCTCTGCATCCTTGCCAACATCTGTCGTTTCCTGACTTGTTAATTTTAGCCATTCTGACTGGTGTGAGGTGGCATCTCATTGAAGTTTTGATTTGGATTTCCCTGATGCCGAGCGACGTTGAGTACTTTTTCATGTGTCTGTTGGCCATTTGGATGTCTTCTTTGAAAAAATGTCTGTTCATGTCTTCTGCCCATTTCTTGATTGGATCATTTGTTCTTTGGGTGTTGAGTTTGATAAGTTCTTTATAGATTTTGGATACTAACCCTTTATCTGATATGTCATTTGCAAATATCTTCTCCCATTCTGTCAGTTGTCTTTTGGTTTTGTTGACTGTTTCCTTTGCTGTGCAGAAGCTTTTTACCTTGATGAAGTCCCAATAGTTCATTTTTGCCCTTGCTTCCCTTGCCTTTGGTGATGTTTCTGGGAAGAAGTTGCTGCGGCTGAGGTCGAAGAGGTTGCTGTCTTGTGTTCTCCTCTAGGATTTTGATGGACTCCTGTCTCACATTGAGGTCTTTCATCCATTTTGAGTCTATTTTTGTGCGTGGTGTAAGGAAATGGTCCAGTTTCATTCTTCTGCATGTGGCTGTCCAATTTTCCCAACACCATTTGTTGAAGAGACTGTCTTTTCCATTGGACATTCTTTCCTGCTTTGTCGAAGATTAGTTGACCATAGAGTTGAGGGTCCATTTCTGGTCTCTCTATTCTGTTCCATTGATCTGTGTGTCTGTTTTTGTGCCAGTACCATACTGTCTTGATGATTACAGCTTTGTAATAGAGCTTGAAGTCTGGAATTGTGATGCCACCAGCTTTGCTTTTCTTTCTCAACAGTCCTCTGGCTATTCGGGGTCTTTTCTGATTCCATACAAATTTTAGGATTATTTGTTCCATTTCTTTGAAAAAAGTTGATGGTATTTTGATAGGAATTGCATTAAATGTGTAGATTGCTCTAGGTAGCATTGACATCTTCACAATATTTGCTCTTCCAATCCATGAGCATGGAACATTTTTCCATTTCATTTTGTCTTCCTCAGTTTCTTTCATGAGTATCTTATACTTTTTGAGTACAGATTCTTTGCCTCTTTGGTTAGATTTATTCCTAGGTATCTTATGGTTTTGGGTGTGATTGTAAATGGGATCGACTCCTTAATTTCTCTTTTGTCTTGTTGTTGGTGTATAGAAATGCAACTGATTTCTGTGCATTGATTTTATATCCTGCCCCTTTACTGAATTCCTATATGAGTTCTAACAGTTTTGTGGAGTCTTTTGGGTTTTCCACATAAAGTATCATATCATCTGCAAAGAGTGACAGTTTGACTTCTTCTTTGCCGATTCGGATGCCTTTTATTTCTTTTTGTTGTCTGATTGCTGTGGCTAGGACTTCTAGTACTATGTTGAATAGCAGTGGTGATAGTGGACATCCCTGCCATGTTCCTGACCTTAGGGGGAAAGCTTTCAGTTTTTCCCCATTGAGAATGATATTAACTGTGGGTTTTTCATAGATGGCTTTTATGATATTGAGGTATGTACCCTCTATCCCTACACTGTGAAGAGTTTTAATCAAGAAAGGATGCTGTACTTTGTCAAATGCTTTTACTGCATCTATTGAGAGGATCATATAGTTCTTGTTCTTTCTTTTATTAATGTGTTGTATCACATTGATTGATTTGCAGATGTTGAACCAACCCTGAAGCCCAGGGGTAAATCCCACTTATTCGTGGTGAATAATCCTTTTAATGTACTGTTGGATCCTATTGGCTAGTATTTTGGTGAGAATTTTTGCATCCATATTCATCAGGGATATTGGTCTATAATTCTTTTTGATGGGGTCTTTGTCTGATTTTGGGATCAAGGTAATGCTGGCCTCATAAAATGAGTTTGGAAATTTTCCTTCCATTTCTATTTTTTGGAACAGTTTCAGAAGACTAGGTATTAATTCTTCTTTAAATGTTTGGTAGAATTCCCCTGGTGAGCCATCTGGCCCTGGGCTCTTGTTTGTTGGGAGATTTTTTTTTTACTTTAAAAAAAAATTTTTTTATTGTTATGTTAATCACCATACATTACTTCATTAGTTTTTGATGTAGTGTTCCATGATTCATTGTTTGTAGATAACACCCAGTGCTCCATGCAGAGTGTGCCCTCTTTAATACCCATCACTAGGCTATGTTGGGAGATTTTTGATTACTGCTTCAATTTCCTTAGTGGTTATAGGTCTGTTCAGGTTTTCTATTTCTTCCTGGTTCAGTTTTGGTAGTTTATACATCTCTAGGAGTGCATCCATTTCTTCCAGATTATCTAATTTGCTGGCATATAGTTGCTCATAATATGTCCTTATAATTGTTTATATATCTTTGGTGTTGGTTGTGATCTCTCCTCTTTCATTCATGATTTATTTGGGTCATTTTTCTTTTTGATAAGTCTGGCCAGGGGTTTATCAATCTTATTAATTCTTTCAAAGAATTAGCTCCTAGTTTTGTTGATCTGTTCTACTGTTCTTTTGGTTTTTATTTCATTGATTTCTGCTCTGATCTTTATTATTTCTCTTCTCCTGCTGGGTTTAGGCTTTATTTGCTGTTGTTTCTCCAGCTGCTTTAGGTGTAAGGTTAGGTTGTGTATTTGAGACCTTTCTTGTTCCTTGAGAAAGGCTTGTATTGCTATATACTTTCCTCTTAGGACTGCCTTTACTGCATCCCAAAGATTTTGAACAGTTGTGTTTTCATTTTCATTTGTTTCTTTTTTTTTTTTTTAATTTTATTATGTTATGTTAGTCACCATACAATACATCAGTGGTTTTTGATGTGGTGATCCACGATCCATTGTTTTCGTATAACACCCAGTGCTTCATGCAGTACGTGCCCTCCTTAATACTCATCACTGGGCTAACCAATCCCCACTGCCCCCTCCCCTCTAAAACCCTGTTTGTTTCTCAGAGTCCATAGTCTCTCATGGTTCATCTCTCCCTCCAATTCCCCCTCCCCATTTTTCCCTTCCTTCTCCTAATGTCCTCCATGTTATTCCTTATGTTCCACAAATAAGTGAAACCATATGATAATTGACATTCTCTGCTTGACTTATTTCACTTAGCATAATCTCCTCCAGTCCCATCCATGTTGATGTAAAAGTTGGGTATTCATCTTTTCTGATGGCTGAGTAATATTCCATTGTATATATGGACCACATCTTCTTTATCCATTCATCTGTTGAAGGGCATCTCGGCTCTTTCCACAGTTTGGCTATTGCGGACATTGCTGCTATGAACATTGGGGTGCATATGACCCTTCTTTTCACTACATCTGTGTCTTTGGGGTAAATACCCAGTAGTGCAATTGCTGGGTCATAGGGTAGTTCTATTTTTAAATTTTTGAGGCACCTCCACACTGTTTTCCAAAGTGGCTGTACCAAATTGCATTCCCACCAACAGTGTAAGAGGGTTCCCCTTTCTCCACAACCTCTCCAACATTTGTTGTGTCTTTCCCTGTCCATTTTTGCCATTCTAACTGGTGTAAGATGGTATCTCCATGTGGTTTTGATTTGGATTTCCCTGATGGCTAATGATGATGAACATCTTTTCATGTGTCTGTTAGCCATTTGTATGTCTTCTTCAGAGAAGTGTCTTCATATCTTCTGCTCACTTTTTGACTTGATTATTTGTTTTTTGGGTGTTGAGTTTGAGAAGTTCTTTATAGATCTTGGATACCAGCCCTTTATCTGTAGTGTCATTTGCAAATATCTTCTCCTATTCTGTGGGTTGCCTGTTAGTTTTGTTGACTGTTTCCTTTGCTGTGCAGAAGCTTTTCATCTTGATGAAGTCCCAAAAGTTCATTTTTGCTTTTGTTTCACTAGCTTTTGGAGATGTATCTTGAAAGAAGTTGCTGTGGCCGATGTCAAAGAGGTTACTGCCTATGTTCTCCTCTAGGATTTTGATGGATTCCTGTCTCACATTGAAGTCTTTCAACCACTTTGAGTTTATCTTTGTGAATGTTGTTAGAGAATGGTCGAGTTTCATTCTTCTGCATGTGGCTGTCCAATTTTCCCAGCACCATTTATTGAAGAGACTGTCTTTTTTCCATTGCATGTTTTTTCCTGCTTTGTCAAAGATTATTTGACCACAGAGTTGAGGGTCCATATCTGGGTTCTCTATTCTGTTCCATTGGTCTATATGTCTGTTTTTGTGCCAGTACCATGCTGTCTTGGTGATCACAGCTTTGTAATATAGCTTGAAATTGGGCAACGTGATGCCCCCAGCTTTGTTTTTCTTTTTCAACATTTCCTTGGCGATTCGGGGTCTTTTCTCATTCCATACAAATTTTAGGATTGTTTGTTCCAGCACTTTGAAAAATGTCATTGGAATTTTGATCGGGATGGCATTGAAGGTATAGATTGCTCTGGGTAGCATAGACATTTTAACAATGTTTATTCTTCCAATCCATGAGCATGGACTATTTTTCCATCTTTTTGTGTCTTCTTCAATTTCTTTCATGAGTGTTTTGTAGTTCCTAGAGTATAGATCCTTTACCTCTTTGGTTAGGTTTATTCCAAGGTATCTTATGGTTTTCGGTGCTATTGTAAATGGAATCGTTTCTCTAATTTCTCTTTCTACAGTTGCATTGTTAGTGTATAAGAAGGCAACTGATTTCTGTGCATTGATTTTGTGTCCTGCCACATTACTGAATTGCTGGATGAGTTCTAGTAATTTGGGGGTGGAGTCTTTTGGGTTTTCCACATAAAGTATCATGTCGTCTGCGAAAAGAGAGAGTTTGACTTCTTCTTTGCCAATTTGAATACCTTTTATTTCTTTTTGTTGTCTGATTGCTGTTGCTAGGACTTCTAGTACTATGTTGAACAATAGTGGCGAGAGTGGGCATCCTTGACATGTTCCTGATCTTAAGGGAAAGGCTCTCAGCTTTTCCCCATTGAGGATGATATTCGCTGTGGGTTTTTCATAGATGGATTTTATGAACTTGAGGAATGTTCCCTCTATCCCTATACTCTGGAGAGTTTTAATCAGGAAAAGATGTTGTATTTTGTCAAATGCTTTTTCTGCATCAATTGAGAGGACCATATGGTTCTTCTCCCTCCTCTTATTAATGTGTTCTATCACATTGATTGATTTGCAAATGTTGAACCACCTTGCATCCCGGGGATAAATCCCACTTGGTCGTGGTGGATGATCCTTTTAATGTATTGTTGGATCCTATTAGCTAGGATTTTGTTGAGGATTTTGGAATCCATATTCATCAGGGATATTGGTCTGAAATTCTCCTTTTTGACGGGGTCTTTGCCTGGTTTGGGGATTAAGGTAATGCTGGCCTCATAGAATGCATTTGGAAGTTTTCCTTCTGTTTCTATTTTTTGAAACAGCTTCAGTAGAATAGGTATTATTTCTTCTTTGAATGTTTGGTAGAATTCCCCAGGGAATCCATCAGGCCCTAGACTCTTGTTTTTTGGGAGGTTTTTGATCACTGCTTCAATCTCGTTACTGGTTATTGGCCTATTCAGGTTGTCAGTTTCTTCCTGTTTCAGTCTTGGCAGCTTATGGGTTTCCAGGAAGGCCTCCATTTCATCCAGATTGCTCAGTTTATTGGCATATAGTTGTTGATAATAATTTCTAATAATTGTTTCTATTTCCTTGGTGTTAGTCATGATCTCTCCCCTTTCATTCATAATTTTATTAATTTGGGTCCTTTCTCTTTTCTTTTGGATAAGTCTGGCCAGTGGTTTATCGATCTTATTAATTCTTTCAAAGAATCAACTTCTAGTTTTGTTGATCTGATCTACTGTGTTTCTGGTTTCTAATTCACTGATTTCTGCTCTAATTTTAATTATTTCTCTTCTAGTGCATGGCTTAGGTGTCGTTTGTTGCTTTTTCTCTAGTTCTTTAAGGTGTAGAGTTAGTTGGTGAATTTGGGATTTTTCTATTTTTTTGAGTGAGGCTTGGATGGCTATGTATTTCCCCCTTAGGACCGCCTTTGCAGTATCCCATAGGTTTTGGACCGATGTGTTTTTGTTCTCATTGATTTCCATGAATTGTTTAAGTTCTTTGATTTCCTGGTTGACCCAAACATTCTTGAGCAGAGTGGTCTTTAGCTTCCAAGTGTTTGAATTTCTGCCAATTTTTTTCTTGTGATTGAGTTCCAGTTTTAGAGCATTGTGGTCTGAGAATATGCAGGGAATAATCTCAATCTTTTGGTATCGGTTGAGACCTGATTTGTGACCCAGTATATGCTCTATTCTGGAGAAAGTTCCGTGTGCGCTTGAGAAGAATGGTATTCTGTTGTTTTAGGGTGGAATGTTCTGTATATATAGATAGATATAGATATCTATCTATATCTGGTCTAGTGTGTCATTCAAAGCTCTTGTTTCCTTGTTGATTTTCTGCTTAGATGATCTGTCCATTGCTGAGAGTGGAGTATTGAGGTCTCCTACAATTAACGTATTGTTATCAATATGACTCTTTATTTTGGTTAACAGTTGGCTTATGTAGATGGCTGCTCCCATCTTGGGGGCATAGATATTTACAATTGTTAGATCTTCTTGTTGGATAGACCCTTTAAGAATGACATAGTGTCCTTCTGTGTCTCTAACTACAGTCTTTAGCTTAAAATCTGATTTGTTTGATATAAGAATTGATACCCCAGCTTTCTTTTGAGGTCTGTTGGTATGAAAGATGGATCTCCATCCCTTCACTTTCAGTCTGGGTGTACTTTCAGGTTCAAAATGAGTCTCTTGTAGACAGTATATGGATGGGTCCTGTCTTTTTATCCAATCTGCAACCCTGTGCCGTTTTATGGGAGCATTTAGGCCATTCACGTTTGGAGTGATTATTGAAAGATATGAATTTATTGTCATCATGTTGCTTGTGAAGACCTTGTTTCTATAGATTGTCTGTAAATTTCTGTTCTATATCACTCTTGGGGTCTTTCTCCTTTTATAGAACCCCCCTTAATATTTCTTGCAGGTCTGGCTTAGTAGTTACGTATTCTTTCAGTTTCTGCCAGGCTTGGAAACTCTGCATCACTCCATCCATTGTAAATGACAGCCTTGCCAGGTAAAGTATTCTTGGCTGCATGTTCTTCTCCTTTAGTACCCTGAATATGTCTTGCCAGGCCTTTCTGGCTTGCCAGGTCTCTGTGGATAGGTCTGACGTTATTCTGATGTTCCTCCCTCTGTACGTAAGGAATCTCTTCCCCCTAACTGCCCTTAAGATGGTTTCCTTGGTTCTAAGATTTGCAAGTTTTACTATTACATGCCGGGGTGTTGGCCTGTTTTCCTTGATCTTGGGAGGGGTCCTCTCTGCCTCTAGGATGCGAATGTTTGTTTCATTCCCCAGATTAGGGAAGTTCTCAGCTACGATTTGCTCAAATACATCTTCTAGTCCTCTCTCCCTCTCTCCACTCCCTCCGGGATTCCAATTATTCTGACATTGGAACACCTCATGGTGTCACTTATTTCTCTGATTCTATTTTCATGGATTCTGAGTTGTTTTTCCCTGGCCTCCTTTTTTCCCTTTTTATCTATTATATTGTCTTCCAGGTCGCTTATTCGTTCTTCTGCCTCAGTTACCCTAGCTGTTAGATTATCTAGATTGGATTGGATCTCATTGATAGCATTTTTAAGTTCTGCCAATTCCCCTTTTATTTCTGCCCTTAGAGACTCTATGTTGCCATTCATTGATTTCTCCATTCCAGCCATTGTCTTCACAATTGCTAGCCTGAATTCCATCTCTGACATCTTGGTTATATCTGCATCCATTTGTAAATCTGCAGCATAAGTCATAATCTCTGAGTCTTTTCTATTTTGGGGGCTCCTCCTCCTAGTCATTCTGTTGATGGGTGTTTGAGGGAATGTATAGAGTCCAAATTATTGACCAGAACCCAAGCAAGATGCACCTGTTTTCTTGGGACCTTAGGGTTGCTGGCCTCTTGTTTTCCCAGCCTGTCTTCTGGGGGAGGGGCCTGCTGTGCTGTTACTCAGGCAACCCTGTTTGGGCGGAGTTGCCCTGCGCCCCTGTGGTGGGGGATGGCCTCAGCGGGAATGAGTTTTTGGGGCTTTTGTTCTCTGGCAGCTTTCCCTGGCGGCTTTCTGCGTCTCTTCCGCGAGTCAGAGCAGAAGAGACCATTTCCAACCCTCTGCCTCAGAGCAGAGAGATCACAGTCTGTTCTTCAGTGAGCTCTCCAGGCCACACTGTCTCCGTTTCTGTCCGTGCTGCTATAAACTGCAGCATCCTGGGTTGTGCGCCCCTCTGGAGCGCTCCCAGTCCTGCCTCCAGGTCGGGGCACGTCTCTGCCCTTTGTGCTTCCAGAACTGCCAGCCGCTCCCAGTTCTCACGTGCGCGACCCTGCCGCTCCGGGTTTCCGCCCCGGGGGCTGCAGTTCGCAGGCGCAACCCCGCTGCTCCGGGTTTCCGCCCCCGGGGGCTGCCCTAGAGTCCTTTCCCTGCTGCTACTGGTCGGCGAGTCTGTTCCTGTCCGCAGCCCGTGAGGCTGTTGCTCATCAGCAGTGTAGGATCCCCACGGCCAGGCACCCTCCCGCTGCCGTTTATCCTCCGATATCTGCCCGCGGAATCACGGCTCCCTGCTTCGTACCTCAAAACCAGCCGCCTACGATATTCTGTTTGTAGAGATCCAGATCTTCTTACATCTCAGGCTGGTTTCGTGGGTGCTCAGAGTGGTCTGGTGGATATCCAGCTCAATTCTGGGGACCAGCTGAAATAGGGTCCCCTACTCCGCCATCTTTCCCCCCTCCATTTTCATTTGTTTCCATGAATTTCTTTAATTCTTCTTTAATTTCCTGGTTGACCCATTCATTCTTTAGTAGGGTGCTCTTTAGCCTCCATGTATTTGAGTTCTTTCCGACTTTCCTCTTGTGATTGAGTTCTAGTTTCAAAGCATTGTGGTCTGAAAATATGCAGGGAATGATCCTCATCTTTTGGTACCGATTGATACCTGATTTGTGACCTAGGATGTGATCTATTCTGGAGAATGTTCCATGGGCACTAGAGAAGAATGTGTATTCTGTTGCTTTGGGATGGAGTGTTCTTAATATATCTGTGAAGTCCATTTGATCCAGTGTGTCATTTAAAGTCTTTATTTCCTTGTTGATCTTTTGCTTAGATGATCTGTCCATTTCAGTGAGGGGGGTGTTAAAATCCCCTATTATTATTGTATTGTTGTTGATGTGTTTCTTTGATTTTGTTATTAACTGGCTTATATAATTGGCTGCTCCCATGTTAGGGGCATAGATATTTACAATTGTTAGATCTTCTTGTTGGATAGACCCTTTAAGTACGATATAATGTCCTTTCTCATCTCTTATTATAGTCTTTTGTTTAAAATCTAATTTGTCTGATATAAGGATTGACACCCCAGCTTTCTTTTGGTGTCCATTAGCATGGTAAATTGTTTTCCACCCCCTCACTTTCAATCTGGAGGTGTCTTTGGGTCTAAAATGAGTCTCTTGCAGACAGCATATCGATGGGTCTTGTTTTTTAATCCAATCTGATAGCCTGTGTCTTTTGACTGGGGAGTTTAGCCCATTTACATTCAGGGAAACTATTGAAAGATATGAATTTAGTGCCATTGTGTTGCCTGTAAAGTGACTGTTACTGTATATTGTCTCTGTTCCTTTTTGGTGTATGTTAATTTTAGGCTCTCTCTTTGCTTAGAGGACCTCTTTCAATATTTCTTGTAGGGATGGTTTCATGTTTGCAAATTCTTTTAGTTTTTGTTTGTCCTGGGAGCTTTTTATCTCTCCTTCTATTTTCAATGACAGCCTAGCTGGATATAGTATTCTTGGCTGCATATTTTTCTCGTTCAGTGCTCTAAATGTATCATGCCAGTCCTTTCTGGCCTGCCAGGTCTCTGTGGATAGGTCTGTTGCCAATCTAATGTTTCTACCATTGTAGGTTACAGACTTCTTGTCCCAAGCTGCTTTCAGGATTTTCTCTTTGTCTCTGAGACTTGTTTTCCTATTAGATGTCGGGGTGTTGACCTATTCTTACTGATTTTGAGGGGGGTTCTCTGTGCCTCCTGGATTTTGATGCCTGTTTCCTTTCCCAAATTAGGGAAGTTCTCTGCTATACTGACCCTCTCTTTCTTCTTCTGGGATCCCACTCTAATATTGTTTTGTCTTATGGTATCAGTTATCTCTCGAATTCTGCCCTCGTGATCCAGTAGTTGTTTATCTCTTTTTTTCTCAGCTTCTTTATTCTCCATCATTTGGTCTTCTATATCACCAATTCTCTCTTCTGCCTCATTTATCCTAACAGAGCCTCCATTTTTGATTGCACTTCATTAATAACCTTTTTGATTTTGATTTGGTTAGATTTTAGTTCTTTTATTTCTCCAGAAAGGGTTTCTCTAATAAGTTCCATGCTTTTTTCAAGCCCAGCTAGTATCTTTATAATCGTCATTCTGAACTCTAGTTCTGACATCTTACTAATGTCAGTATTGATTAGGTCCCTGGCAGTCGGTACTGCCTCTTGTTCTTTTTTTTTTGAGGTGAGTTTCTCCGTCTTGTCATTTTGTCCAGAGGAGAACAGATGAATGAGAGAACAAAATGCTAACAGGGTAACAATGACCCCATAAAAATATACACTAAGCAAATCAGAAGAGACCTGAAACCAGGGGAAAAGAAAGGGAAAGAAAGAAAAAAGAAAAAAAGAAAAAATGAATATGATCAAATATGATCAGGCTGATGAATAGATCAGTGCCACACACTAGATTTTGGGCGTATTTTGGTCTGTTAGAAGAAACTGCCTCCCAAAATTTTAAAGAAAGAATAACTTATATATGTACAAAAGTAAGGGTAAATACAATGAAGGGACAGAATATGATTGTAAAGATGAAAATCATAAAAGATTTTATAAAAGGAATTGGTAAGATAAGAAGTTGGTTAGCCTGGTGATGTGCATTAAAGAGGGCACGTTCTGCATGGAGCACTGGGTGTTATGCACAAACAATGAATCATGGAACACTACATCAAAAACTAATGATGTAATGTATGGTGATTAACATAACAATAAAAAATTAAAAAAAGATAAGTTGGTTGAAAAAAGAAAAAAGGGAAAATAAAAAAAAAAGGGAGAGAATGTGATCAGGCAGGAGACTAGAACAAAGCCATACACTAGAGATTTAGGGTATATTTTGGTCTGTTAGAAGAAACTGTATCCCAAAATTTTAAAGAGAAAACAACTTATATATATATCAAAAATAGGGTTAACTACAGTGAAGGGATAGAATATGACTCTAAAAATGAAAAATAAAAAAGATATTTTAAAAAAGGGATTGATAAGATGTTGGTTGAAAAAGGGAAAAAAAATTGAAAAAAAAATAGAAAAAGAAAAAAAGAAAATTAAAAAAATTAACTTCGAAAGACTAAAGTATCATGGGAAAAAAGCCATGAATTCTATGTTCTTTATCCCCCTTTGCCGTTCTCATCTATCATAAACTTGGTCTTGGCTGGATGTTCTTGCTGATCTTCTGGGGGAGGGTCCTATTGCCATGGTTCTCAGATGTCTTTGCCGGAGGCAGAATTGCCCCACCCTTGCTGGGGGCCAGGCTAAGTAATCTGCTCGGGTTTGCTCTCGGGAGCTTTTGTTCCCTGCAAGCTTTCCGTACAGCTTTGTAGGACGAGAGTGGAAATGGCGGCCTCCCAATCTCTGCCTTGGAGGAGCCGAGAACTCGGGGCCCCACTCCTCAGGGAGCCCCCAGAGAAAGCAGTCAATCACTCCTGTATCCCCAGTCTCTGGCCACACTCCGTGCTCACCTGGGCTGTGACCGAGCATTTCTATCTCTGGCACCCGACCCCGTGTGGAGTCTCCAAACCCAGCAGATCTCTGCGGTGCACTCCCGCACCACTCCTCCCTGGGGAGGAAGGGGAGTCTCCCCGGATCTGCTGCTTGTTGGGTCCCTGCTGGAGGAGCAGTGGCCCGACTGTGCCGCGGATCACGGTTTATGGCAACCCCGAGCTGAGAGCCCACTCCTCAGCTCCGTCTCTGCAGCCGGCTTCCCCGCTCCGATACCTGGGAGCTCTGCTGCACTCAGGCACCCCCGGTCTTTCTGTGACCCCGAGGGTCCTGAGACCACATTGTCCCAGTGAGGGTTCCACCCCCCGCTTAGCCACTGGAGCGATGTCCCTCAGTGGAGCAGCCTTTTCAAATTTCTAATTTTGTCTCTGCTGCTCTATCACTTGCCAGAAGCGGCCAACGGAGGCCCCTTCCCCCACCGTCTATCTTCCCAAATATCGCCTCGGATTCACTTCTCCGCACATCCTACCTTCCAGAAAGTGGTTGATTTTCTGTTCAGAGAGTTGCTGCTATTCTTTTCTTTGATCTCCTGTTGAGTTCGTAGGTGTTCAGAATGGTTTGATAGCTATCTAGCTGAGTTCCTGGGACTGGTCGAAATTTAGGTCTCCTACTCCTCCGTCATCTTGCTCCTCCCTCTGCAAATCTTTTCTGCTACCTACTTTTCCATTCTATAACTTATGGTTGTTTCTTTTTTTTTTTAATAAAGATTTTTTTTATTAGAGAGAGAGAGAACACGCAGAGGAAGAGGGAGAAGCAGACTCCCTACTGAGCAGAGAGCCCAATGCGGGGCTCAATCCCAGGACCTGGAGATCTTGACCCAAGCCAAAGGCAGATGCTTAACCGACTGAGCCACCCAGGCACCCCTTTATGGCTGTTTCTATAGCTCTGATCCAGCATCGACTCAAACTTGAGTCAAACATAATTGCTTTTCTCCCAAAATCACCTGTAAGAGTCAGCAAAAGGCAACTTGTGGAGGCAAATATCTACAACTATGTGTGGTAGATTTTAATGGTGACTGAAGTAAGCATGTGGGAGCATACACTGCAGTACCACTTAGGAGATCATCTAAAATTGAATATTAGCTTTTCTGGTCTTCTGAAAGTTTCATGTCCATTTCCATGAACTTGGAGTTCAGGGTATCTTCATGTTATTCAGCTTTCTCTCCTTCTTCCAGGTGTGACAAAAATTCCTTGTATTTTATTATTATAAAGAGCATTTCAGCTCTAGCACTTATCACTCCCCCACAATTCACACTTTGCATAACTCAAGATTTATTAAGGTGCTCTGCTAAAAAAAGGTTCATGTATTTCAAGTATTACCCTTTCTTTTCTCCACTTCCCTATTAGGTTTTATAGGAGCAGGGAGAGAAATATGGAGGATTATTACCCCAGAGTTAAGAATTATGACTTTACCTTAAAAAACAGGAGGGTACAGTTGATTTTGTTTTTAAATAACAATTCTGTTGCAAGAATCTCCATTATGTTACTGCCCCACTGTGAAGAGTTGGGAAATGCTAGTTTACTAGAAGGGCCACTGAAGGAAGACTCAAGAGACTAGGTTCTTATCCTGGTTCTGTCATTAACTAGTTGTGTGATTTGAGGGAAAGTACCCCACTGGGTCTGAAAGAGCAGTCTCTAAATTCCCTGCCAATTCTAGGAATCTATGAGTTGGCTGAGAGTCTCCCTGGTGTCTAATTCTTCTATAATTGTAACCATGGTTGGGATTTCCCCTTGACAGGTGGATGGACATCCTACCGCTCTGGACCATGCCCCACCCTTGGCCAGCTGTCTGGGTCAGTGTCTGCTGTCAGAAACAATAGAAGTTTTATAGGTTAAGCTTTGAACCAGACACAAGCACAGATTCTGATTTTTTCAACTCAGAACTTCAGTTGTTTGCTCTCAGAACTGGCTTCCTTATTTGTATACCTGGTATAATATCTACCTTGGGTAATCATGTTTAATACAATAGTGCAAGGGAAACGTAGTTAAGTGCCTGACATATAATATGCCCTCAGTAAATGGAATTTAATTAATTTATTTTTAAAGATTTTATTTACTTATTTAGAGAGAGAAAGAGAGCACGCAAGTGGGGAGAGGGGCAGAGGGAGAGAGAGAGAGAATCTCAAGCAGACTCCACACTGAGAATGGAGCCCAACACAGGGCTCGATCTCACGACCTTGAGATCATGACCTAAACCTAAATCAAGAGTTGGCCGCTTAACCGGCTGAGCCACCCAGGCGCCCTAGTAAATGGAATTATGATCATTAACATCATATCTGTTACAAAGGGGCCGGGTGAGTGTCTTGGCAGACTATTACTGGGTTTGCTGATACATCTTAGTGTATGTGGTAGAATGTACTCAGGTTACTGTACAGATTAACTCCCAAACTTTGGTTTTCCTGAGTGGTAAATATAATCTGGGTGGGAGAGACGAATGGCTCTGAACAGCAACTTTTTTTTTTTTTTAAAGTTGTGTGAAGGAAGACGAAGGCAGATTGTTTGAAGAGTTGGGAGGGGGGAAGATTTTGAAAATGAGAAATAAGCATGACCAAAGGGGAATTTGATTCAGTTTCTGAAGAGTGATGAGCAACATGCATCCTTTACCTCTGTCTCCACTAATCTTTTTAATTGAAGTGTAACTAACACACAGTGTTATGATGGTTTCAGATGTACAATATACTGATTCACCAATTCTATGACTTACTCAGTGCTCATCACAAGTGTGCTCTTAATGCCCTTTATGTATTTCACCCATCCATGAATCTTAAATTTATATATTTTATAACACTCCTAGAAGTAGCACTGTGGAGTGAGATCTATTTTAGGGATTTATCAAAGTGTGGAATCCTGCTTCATGGTAGGCAGAGACTTGTAAGGAAATCCTTTCACTCAAGACACACATTCTGAAGATTTTAGGCAGATTATAATTGTAGGTAGTGATTCAGTCCTTGGGATAGGGTACTATATCGTCTCTGCTCTTGATGTTCAAACATGGCTTTGGCCTATGAACCTGTGAAAAATGGGACAGATTGGCCATTTATCCTGGACCTTCCACTGTCTGGTCTCATCCAGTAGGGATATACTTTTCCTATGCAAAGAAATGGCTTCTGAGAGCCTGCATACTGTGGAACAGTGCCCTCTGCTGTTCCTGAGGGAACCGTGCAGCCACAATGAAGTCCTGAGGGAAGAGCACCACTCCAGAGCCAAAGCAAGCTGCTCTGTTTTCTGCAACGATTAGGACGCTGACACAGCTAGTCTCAGCTGTAAATATTCGGCAGGAGAAGCAATAGCAGCTTTCCTCCCCTGTACTTGTTTCTAGGCAGGCTCTGATCCCACATTACATATGAATGCCCCCTTCCCATTTTCACTGCAAACACAGAACAGTTTCTATTAGTTTTACTCTTTAATAGAAAGAACTTTTAAAACAGTGATTTTAACCATTGAACCTTGCCTTTGAAACAACTCTACTTCCCGGTATTATAAGGAAGTCGATACCACTTTAAGAAAGCATAGGTGATAGCTGTGATGAAATAAAGGCATATAGCATATAAACCAGCAGTTCATGGTCAAAAGTTTATACCAGTAGGGGATCGTTATATTTTTCTTTCTTCCTTTCTTTTTTCTTCCTCCTTCCCTTTTCTTCCTCTCTCTTCCCTCCTCCTTCTTTTTAATAAAATCGTCTAAAATACCACAGAATCTCCTACAGCAATGATATTACATGATGAAAACTGTTTTGCTGAATTTCTCTACCTTCTGGGAACAATTTTTTTTGGCTGGTTCTCTTTACCCTCTGAGCAGATACTCGTGCTCTGAACCCTCTCAGCTACTATCTTCTGGGTACAACCCCAAACAACACAGTCAACATTTACCTTTACTTAACAAACAGGGAAATTCTGTGGATTTCAAGCTGGCATTAGGGATTCATGTCCTCTACAATAACTTTTGAGCTGTTTTTTCAGCATCATTCCACTTGGCTACAGCAAAGAAAATACAGTGAACAATGAAATATGCATGAAAAAAAGTTTAAAAAATTTTTCTTAAGATAAATGACTCTGAAACCACAATGTGGGAGAGTACTGTTTTTCATGATTCTGAGTTTCAAATTCATGAGTTTAGAAGGTGTGGATTTCTTGCTTTATCATGGGGTAGGACACTAGTAAATGGGAGCTGGCCCACCTTATCTTTCCCTTCTGCCAAGAATGAAATCCAGTTTAATGTGGTATCAGCCAACCAGTGTGAATAAACTGCTAGATTCCACTGGATCCCAGAATTCCAGTGCCATTCAGTGTAGGAATAAGTGGTGCATGCAACGTAGATCTTTATTGACATGGTGGAAGGTATTTTCATTTAGGGTGGTGGGTAAATAACTCAGAGTTATTTGTACTGTCAGATTACAGGTGTTTTGTATTTTACTTTAATAGTTGCCAGGAGAAAAGGGTTTGTTTTTTTCTGAAGCCTGGGATTAAGAAATAATTTACCCATTATAGGTAACTTGTCAAGAAAGAGAGTTGCTCAATTTTATGGTATTTCTATTTGGTTACTTCTATTTAAAATACCTATCTAGGGTAGAAGATGCTTTTAGTCTTTCAGTAGAGAATGACTTTGCTGACACATGGTCAGCTTATTTAGTGCTTGGCCTGTCATTCTTCCTTTCAGGCTAGCATAATCCTTGGATCTGATGTCACCTATTGGACATAGGCATGGGGAATTACCTCCTCTTTTTTTTTTTTTTTCTATTGTGGGACTCAAAATATACGCATGTGATCTGTTTCTTCTTTTCACCTTCCCAAAGATAAACGCTATGTTGTCTTTATCTTTATATCCCCAACACTACACAGTACTAGGGATTTAACTTCTTTTTCTTCCTTTTCTCTTACTTTCCCTCTGCTCTCAAATCTTGAGCAATGTGAACTCATCAGTTTGAGGAACAATTATTTTGGAATGTAGATGAATAGAGATGTTGCCCAAACAGACCAGTTGATACCAAGTTAGAAAACACAGGTTTGACCATAGAAAAGAATGGCAGGTTGAACACTGACTTTCAGTAAATGTATGCTTCTCTTCTCTAGGGACAGAAGTTCCATAAAAGCCTAAAAAGTGCCTGGAAGGGAAGATGTGCTCCTTGGAGCCTCCCTTCGAGGGTTTCATTGGGCCCTTGTATTCTGAGGGTTGAGTCTTCAGAACAGCTCCCTGACCTCCAGAGTGTGGGTGTCCTGAGAGTAGGCAGACTTCCCAGACCAAAGGCTTCCTGGGGATGCAAGGGTGAGGCTGGCAAAAACTGTACTCAATCTTGAGCCTTTAGAAACTGACCCTGGGACAGAGGGCTCAGTATAGGAATGGAAGGAGAGGTGTACCTTGAACTCTGGCACTGAGACCTTAAGCATAGGGCACCCTTGATTGAACTTAACACTGAAGAATGGGACCTACTTCCCTCAGCAAAATACACTGTGCCGGGCCTTAGACTGCACATAAGGCAATCATATGTCCTGGTCTGTTGAGGCGGTCCTGTTTGATTTCTCTTGTCCTGGCATAATTATTAATAGTTTCCTTTTCTATTATCACATGTCTCAGTTTGGATGATAAATTATTTGTTCAACCTGTGCAGGACTAGTTTTCAGTAGTGCCATTGTGTGGCCTCAAGAGGTAATGAACTAAGGGGTCTTTATGTTTGTTCCCTGCTGGTGTGGAAGCCAGAATGAGCCCTCGCTGCTCTTGGATTTCAGAGCTGTCAAGGCTAAGGATAATTTAGGAGGGTCAGGAAGCTTCAAGAGGGAGTTTGAATATATCTTGTTAATAAGGCATGTGGATGCTTTAGTAAGTAAGTGGAAAAATAAGAGGTTTGACCATATGTAGGTTACCCCAAGTTTGTAAAGCAGTTTATATTAATCATATGCTATTTAGTTTAGAATCCTTGCTTTAGCCCTACAAATCTGATTTTTTTTTTTAAGATTTTATTTATTTATTTGACAGAGAGAGACACAGCGAGAAAGGGAACACAAGCAGGGGCAGTGGGAGAGGGAGAAGCAGGCCCCCTGCCGAGCAGGGAGCCTGATGCGGGGCTCGATCCCAGGACCCCAGGACCATGACCCGAGCCGAAGGCAGATGCTTAACGACTGAGCCACCCAGGCGCCCCCAAATCTGATTCTTTACATGGTTCTTTTACTGAGTTTTTTGCAGTAGTTTTTCAGTATCTAATCTATGATCTTGAAAGGTTAAAATTTTTACTGGCAGGAAGACCTATGAAGTGAACTATAACTTTAAGAGTTTATTTAATTGAAAAAGTTGGATGTTGGGGTGCCTGGGTAGTCAGTTAGGCATCGGATTCTTGGTTTTGGCTCAAGTCATGATCTCAGGGTCATGAGATTGAGCCCTGTGTCGGGCTCTGTGGTCAGTGTAGAGTCTCCTCCAGATTGTCTCTCTCCTCTCCCTCTGCCCCTCCCCTGCTTGTGCATGTGCACATGCTCTTTCTTTCTTTCTCAAATAAATAAGTAAATCTTAAAAAAAAAAAAGAAAGATGGAAAAGATTGGATATTTATGTGTAAGGCTAAAACTAGTGATTAAGTGGACATCTGCTTTTGCCTGCCCAGTATCTCTTTTCTTTTCTTTGCAAACTGAGCCCCTTCTTCTTAGGGAAACTTATTCATGTAGTTTAGGTGGGGTTAACTCCCTTATCTCTTTTCTTCTTATCAACCTCCCCAAGAGGTTGGAAATATGATTCATGGATTCATGCTTGACCAATCAGAGTACTCCCATTCCTTTGGCTGCACTGAGTGTTGGGCAGGGGTAGACACTTGGCCTCAACTAAGGCAGTTTCTCTGAAGTTTCCTGCCGGAACTGTTGAAAAGACTGTTTCATTTAGCCAAGGCTGCTAATCTTGTACTGTGGGACTTAAGCTTTTGGCAGTATCTTGCCACTGAAAGGAAAATGCCAATTCAAAGAGAGTGGTGAAACCCCATTAATCTTGCTTTTAGACTTCTGGATCCAGCCATGCTGGGAATCCCAGACTTTTAGTTGCACAAAGCAATATTCCACCCCCCTGCCTTTTTTTTCTTTTTGCTATGAATTTATAAATTAGTTTAAGTTAAGGTCATTTGTAACTAAATAATTCTAATATAAGTAGTGAGCAATCTTCTGCATTGTAGACAGGGATCCAGTCTTTCAGATTTTAAAGATTTTCTAGAAGAATTGGTCAACTCTAACTTTGCTTAGTATCTATGACATTATTCTAAAAATGGTCTAGTTTGTTTACTATCTGGGACTATTTAGCTTATCCTGTAGTCATAGAAATCTATTTACAGAGCTTTTTCCTGGGCAAGGTCAGTCTTGGAAAGACAACATGGAAAGAGAAGGTAATCAAGTAGACAGACCTTGAGGAAAAAACTGAAGAAAACCTTTTCCCTCTGCAAATTCTGCCGTTTCTTAGTGTACAGACTCAGACACCACTTGCCTTTTTTTGCTCAAGGATATTTCTTGGGGATCAGTGAGGTAACATGTCCTCTGTCTCAAGTGTGAGAGATGGAAAGAGGAAGCATCTTAGCTTCCACAGGATGTCCCTGCTCAATATCTTGGGCAGTATGTTGATAAGGAGATCTGGATTTATAAAACTTATATGGAAAAACAAGTAGCCCAGCAGTCTGATGAAAAATAGGGTGGTGAAAAAGACATATTGAAAAATCCTGAAAAGAAAAGGTCAAGAAACTGTTAACCAGAGGTTAGAAAACCAGGAACAAAATAAAACTCATACCTAAATGCATGTCTTGCTCCTTCTTGATATTTAAATGTCTCCCACTAATTGTTGTCTCTATTACCGACAATGCCTTGTAAAGGCAGCTCCTTCCCATATGCTGGCTTGCCTGTTACTCTCTCTTTCATTACCATGTTTTATTTTCTTTTTGCATTTATCACTATCTGAAATTATCTTGTTCTTTTATCTTTTGTTTTATTTTTGTTTCCAACTTGTTTTCCGAAGCATTTACAACAATTTCTAACCATCAGCAGGGTATGTGTTTCTGTGAGTCCATATTTTTTCCAACACTTGATAGCATCAGATTTTAAAAATTTTGCCAAATGGGTGTAAAGTAATGGTCTTAATTTGCATTTCCTTGGTGAACAATGATGCTGAACATCTGTTCTGTTCACAGATCTTATGTGTTTCCTCTTGCCCATTTATCTATTAGTTTGTTTAGGGTAGTCTTATTGATTTGTAGAAGTTCTTTATATGTTCTTGATATCAATCCTTTTCCAGTGTGTGTACTATGAATATCTTCTCTCTATAATTTTCACTCACTCTAAGGTGTTAAAAAACAAAAGTTATTAATTTTAATAGTCTAGTTTATCAATCTTTAATTAGAATCAATGCTTCTTGTGTCTTATTTAAAGAACTGTTCCCTACACCAAGGCCTAAAAGTTGCTCCTGTTTTCTACTAACAGTTTATGGTAGTTTAAAATATGTCCACACATTCTTTGGTATCACGCACTTCAAGAGTCTCTTCTCCCTTAGAATGTGGCCAGGACTTAATGACTTGGTTCTAAAGAATAGAGAATCATGGAAGTGACTGTGTGTGGCTTCCTGGATTACATACTAAAGGCATTGCTGTTTGCTCCTTACTCTCAGGAGGAAGCCAGCTGTCATGCTGTGAGGATACACAAGCAGCCCTGTGGCGAGCTCCATGTGAGGAGGAGCTGAAACCTCCTGCCAACAAACTGCAAAATTTGCCAGATGTACGAGTAAGCTACCGTGGAAATAGATCCTCCAGCCCAGCCAAGCCTTCCACTGACTCTAACTTTGGCCAACATCTTAATTGCAACCTGATAACAGACCATGAACTAGAACTACCCAGCTGAGTGGCTCACAGATTCCTAATCCACAGAAACTGTGAGATGAATGTTTGTTGCTTGAAGCCACTAAGTTTTGGGACCATTTTTTATTTGGCAGTAGATAACTGATGCCAAATTTTCAAGATTTTTTTTTTTTTGGACATTTAGTCCTTAACACATCTGGCCTCGCTTTTTAAATATGCTGTATAGTAGTGATCTAATCTCATTTTTTTTTCTCACCTGGATAACTGTTTTTTTACCCCCTACCATTTTTATTGAACAGTTTTTCCTCTTCTCTCTGATATACAATCACTGTCACATGTCACATATCGAAGTTCTATATATGCACTGTTTCTAATTCATTGGTTGATTTTCTTGTTCCTGTGACAGTATCACACTATTGTAATTACTGCAACTTCATAGAAAGTCCTGATATCTGGAAGGGCATATTCCCCACTCCTTGCTCTTCTTTAAAATTGTCCAGGTTATTTTTGACTCTATTCTTCTATATATAGTATATTTTAGAATAATTGTATTAAATGTAATGAAAACCTTTTGGGCAGTTTGGTTGGAACTGAAGTGAATCATTTGAAGAGAATTGATATATTTATGATATTATGGCTTTCTATCCATGATCATGGTATTTCTCTTCTTTAATTCTTATTATTTTTAATGTTTCCTAATTTCTATAAATTCCCCTATGGTGGTCCTGATTTCTTTTTTAACTGATGAATTATTTTGGCCTTGTGGTTTTACTGTGATTTGCACAAGCAAATCTCCACTTTTTCCTTTCCTGTATTACCCTTATCCAGCTGTGCTAGGCTGCCGTCTGCTGTAGAACAAATTCACTACCTACCTCCACCTACCAGTGAAAAACAGCCCCTTCCCCACCAGTTCCCTTAAGTTTTTCTCTAGAATTGATCTTGGTGACAGGAGGCAGGGTCCGTTATAGTACAGCATCTTGGTCAGAATTAGAATCAGAAACCCTTTACAGACCTCTTCCTAGTATTCTCCTTAAAGCTAAATACAATATTCATGAGAAAGTTCTGGGATGACATTTCTGGGATGACATTCCCAGAGAAAATCTTAGGAATAATCCAGCTTTCTTATCTCTTGAGTCAGTGCCCAATATACCAGTGCCCCATAGGATATTGGAGCAGAGCAAGAGGAGAGATCTTTGTAGTTTGATATGATGAGCTAGACTTTTAGGATGCTGTCAGGTTCTCTTCAGGATACTAACTCTCTTTCAAGGCAGACAGTTCTTATCCTGGGAACCCACATGGGCAGTTCCATGTGAGGCACTGGTGTCAAATTATATGCTAAAGCAGCCTGGGAATTCTAGGGAAATTCTGCTAGCTGTTCTGGGAACATTGTATTTTGGGATATCCAAATATGTAACACTTCACTTATCTGGTATGAAGGGGTATCCCCCATAAGCAAGTTTACCAGACAATTGGAGGTGACATTTAAGCACCAATAATTTTATGTTAACCATTTTGATGGAACTCTTTCTAAATCATATTTCATACCACTTTGAATATATGTTTCTCTATGCTTTCTTAAACAAATTATATTGAACATAATCTGACCTTTTCTTGGAAATGCAGGGACTTCATTGAATCCCAATTTTATTTTGCTATCACAGCGATTCCCTCAGGACTAATATCCACTTGGTTGTTTGAATCTTGAGCTCTTATTCAGTTTAACAAGTATTTTTGAGCAATTATTTTGGGCTGGGTACTGTTGGGTACGATCTCTCTTTCACAATCATTTTCTGTCTTATTTGCTATTAGGCAGGGGAATATGTGCATTTACAAGTTCTGTACTATTTCTAATGTAACATGTTGACATCGTAACAGTATTTGAGGGAGGCACGTCTGACACAATAGTGTGAAAACCCTATTCATCATCTTACGAACCACAAAAGGATCCTCCCATTCATAATCTACTGATGTTATTGGAGAACAAGAACCCATCAAGCTAATTCAAATTGTTAAAGGGAAGCAGGAGTAAGTATCAGTTTGCCACATTTCTCTTAGGTCATAAAATTCCTATTTCTGATTACTATTAGGCTATTCACTTCTAAGATTGGAAAGTTGAGATTAGGAATTGCCTTTGGGGGCACCTGGGTGGCTCAGTCGTTGCGCGTCTGCCTTTGGCTTGGGTCGTGATCCCGGGGTCCTGGGATCGAGCCCCACATTGGGCTCCCTGCTCTGCCTGACGCCTGCTTCTCCCTCTCCCACTCCCCCTGCTTGTGTTCCCTCTCTCGCTGTGTCTCTCTGTCAAATAAATAAATAAAAATCTTAAAAAAAAGGAATTGCCTTTGGACAAGGAAGTCATACATTAGAACTGAGAAACATAGTCATCGATGACACTAGTTTTTTGACTTCACTCTGGGTGTGTGTATGTATACAAGGGTCTCCTTGTCCAGACTTTGTTATCTGCCAGGATGGCTAAGTGGAACTCCCAGTTTTCCAGGAAGTTTACTCAAAGATGTCTACTTACCTTTTGCAGAACCATGTTCCCTTCTTTTGGAGAGAATGATCCTGGGAGAAGAAAGGACATGGATAAATAAGCGATTTTTGGAAGCTATCATCACTGTCAAATAATATTCAGTGAGCCATTAATGTTATATTTAGATAATATCTTACAATTTTTTATATGCATAAACAGATGGAATTTTTAGACAACCATATATATACACGCATGTGTGTGTATGTGTGTGTGTAATTTTGTATCACTTTTTTATATGTTGATAGGAATAATTGAAGCCATAAAATGGTAAGGTATGTCATACAGCTAATAAGTGGCAGAGCCAGGCTTGGAACCTGGGCCCTTCAAATATGCATTCAGGGCTCTTTCAACTATGCTCTTACCTCCTACTTAACCAGTAACCCTTAAAGAAGTTTATAGGTTATGAAAATCACACAAATATATTCTAAGAAAAGTTTTAAGAACTATAAAAAATGTAAAGATGAGGATATATCCTGGATGTCTGTGGCATCTCTTCCAAAATATTTTCTCAGTTATTTCATTTTCCTTTTAGCTTCCTTGTGAGATAAAAAATGAAGAGGAATTACAGTCACATTTTAAAATTGTGAAAATGACACTCACAGAATTAGAATTAGAAAAATACTTTCTGGGTTACAAATTTGGTTCTATAACTTGAGTGAGTTTAAGCAGCATGTCAACTGGTCAGTTGCTCAGGCAGACTCTGTAAAGATAGTTCAAACATCATAGGTCATCGAACCATTATGGGACTTTGGTAATCTTGATGAAGACAAGTCTGCTAGAAGGAATACTTTGATGAGTCATTGGGGGATAGATGGTGGGATATATCAGGGAGCATGCCAAGCTTGGTTCTAGAGAGGTGGGGTCCAATTAATTTCAAGAGTTTTGTTGTTGTTGTTTTTGTTTGTTGTATAATATGCAAGGTTGGGACCAGAATGACTTGTATAATATGCAAGGTTGGGACCAGAGTGACCCATGACTTCCCAATGGGAACCATGGTCACTGTGAACGTGGCCTAATATATATCCAAACATCTGGATGACCCCAAGGACAATGGTTGATTGTTGATATTTGCTTTTTAGGGAGAGATGACTTATTTTTTTCTGACATTATGAAGACCATGTATCTCAATGATAAAATTTCTGGTGAATGTCAATTTTGGCTCTAAAGCCAATAAAAATTACAAAATTAAAGTCTGACAAAAGTTTATCTTTTTGCCCTATGTACTTGCTGCCACAAGATGCCAAGCAGGCCAAGAGGCCTGGTGCTCTACATCCAATTCTGTGTCCTTTAGACTTCTACATATATACTAATGACATCATGGTGTTAAATATGAACAGACACTGAAGTTGTATCATAAAGAAGTAATGACTTCTCATGTTTTAACTCATGGGCCAACCTGATTAGATGGTGTTAGATGCCCTGGTGCTCTGTGTAGTGAGAGATTTGGGACCATGTTGGGATCACCAGGAAAGAATATTGTGATTCTGGGAGATGGGAGGAGTGGTATATGTGTCCTATATTGGCCTTCTCTCCATATAGCGTACCCTCAGTTAATGTTCCTTCTTGCTTCCATCCTGAACTCTGTGAGGTCTTAAGCTAGTTCCTTTGAGAACACATCATTTGCATGGCGCCGAGAGAGGAAAAACCATTGTTCCATAGCATATTCTTTGTTTATGTGTTTAGGGTTGGAATGCTTTAGAATTATGTCTGGTACTATTCTTGGAAAATGCACATGGAAAGATTGGTATGTGTTTGGTGGCTGATAGTGTTTTGGAAACTCCCTTGAAGGCAATGACACCGAGAGAAGCTGAAGGTGGAGTGAAATGCTTACCTTGTTATTTTGGCTGTTAGACTCTTTTCTTACAGAATTCATGCTCAAGACTTTTGATCTAGGGGAAAAAGAACCAAGATAGGGACTGAATAAAGTACATACAAATATTTATACTACATCACAGTTATTTAAAAACAGTTTTATATTCTAAAGCTATACTGTCCACTATTATAGCCAGTGACTATATGTAACTGTTTACATTTAATGACAATAAAAAAATCAGTTCCTCAGTCACAATAGTCATCTTTTAAGGACTCAATAGGTGGCTAGTGGCTACATATTGGATAGCACAGAAAGTTCCATTGGGCAGCCCCATTCTAAAATCTTGGCTTAGCAATGAAGCCATACTTAATGTTCAGGATGGATCTCAGGAGACTTGAAGGTGTCCTTTAATGGGGCAAGGACCTCCAAGTCCTGGTATCCTGGCCTCCAGGCCACAGTGTGGACTGAGTCTACTTAGAGGCTATGTGCAGTTTAGGTCTTTTTTTCTTGATCCTAAGATTCTAAAATATTTAATAAATGGAAATACTTCCCAACTGATTTAAGATTTAACTTCTAAAGAGGGTCAGGAAATGAAAGTGAGGTTTTTTGGCTTTAGTTTCTCACTATTTAGACTCTTTTGATAAATTCAAGGATTAATTTTTTGGAGGTGGGCTTTTCTCTATTATTTCTAATTTTTAATGTTCATAGTTTCATATAGTATGGTTTGGTTTCATAATATGATAGCCCTAGTTTGTATCTAGAGATTAGTTTCATGTCTATTCCATATGGTTGAGTTTCTATATATTTTGGGGAAGTGAGGATGATATTAATTTTAGTTCTTTTTTGTAAAATTTAAATGGAATGCCCTTTTTATCAAGGTGCCAGACCACTAAACCCTTTTTAAAGCACATGTTCCTTCCCTTAATATAAACCCAAATAACTGGTAATGTGAAAAATTATGAAGGAAGGTGTATGTCTGCAGTCTTTTAAGAAAGATCGGAGGACTTGCATTTTAAAATGGGTGTGGCTTAGTAGGGATCTAATAGCTCGCTAAAAGAGGGGAAGGTTATATGGTGTTGGGGCTCACTCAATTCCAAATAGGAATTGGTCAGAGAAAAGTTTGCTCTGACCCAGGCTGAGATGGAGTTACCACTAAAACCAGGATGTTCCTTTGTTTGCCAAAGCTCACACTTCTCTCTCAAGGAACCGAGTCTCTAGTTCTTCTTCTATTTTCCTCAAAGTTTCCTGGTACTTCTTCATAGAGAAATAAAAGAAACCACAGTTACTAGCCAGAAGCTTTATGCTCTTGCTAATCATAATAAGCATGTATTATACTACATTGCCATGTGAATGGTTGGTATTCCCACTGCCATTTTGTCTCCTTTCCCAGTCCCCCAGCCTTCCACTACTCCAGATCTCTCACTGCACGTCACCACTGGGCAGGTGCCTGCAGTTATTGGGATTATAAATAGGAAAAAGTGCTCATTATTAATTTAAGAGCACAGAGCTTGGGAGACTAGGGCACTAATAGAATGATTCTGGTGGTAGAGTGTCGTCCTCCCTAAAGGCCTTTGTAATGCCACCTTGAAGAATTAAAATTGTTGTTCTTTGAAAAGCCTGGTTTCATTTCATCATGTACCTTAACAAACCCATTGCTATTCCTTTACTGAGAAACTGTACCTTTATACAGAGGGCCTGATCTTCACAGAGCTGGGCCACAAATGCATAATCTTCCATTACCTGGGAAGCGAAAATTCAGTCTTAAATTTTGCTCAGTAAATTGCTATAAGAACAGCAGTGTACTTGCTTCCTTTTAGGACCCAGGCCCTAAATGTGCTTTTCTAATTGTTCTAAATATGTATTTGCTGTACATATAAACTCATATCTTTTTTTAAGGATAAAAAAGCTGTATTTTATAGTCCCAATGAGAATTATTTGCAGACAGTTGGGAGAAAAATAGATACTAATTTATTGAAGATATAGATGGAAGGTATCCTATAAAAAATGTTAAAGAGAAGGTGATCTGGGGGGCTGTATTCACACAATCTAATACATTCCTTCAATTTGTGTGACCAAGGATCAAGATTTCCTTCCTTTGGGAGAAGTAACATTGAAGTTATTGTCATTACCTTGGCTAGCTCTTTCTCTTGGTCTGCACAGGAAGCTTCCAGCTGTTGTAACTTGGCCTACAGAAAGGGAAGGAGACTGGTAACTCAGCCAGGCAAAAGCAGGATTCCATTCTGAAATGGGATCTTAAAGGTTATCTTACAGGTGGTTCAAGTACCTCAGGACCAATTTCAGATGTCTTTTTAATGGAGGGGAGTCAAACTTGAGGTGAGATGACTCTTGAGTTGAATTTAAATATAAATATTAGCCAAATGGAGATCTGGAAGAAATATTTCCCATGCAGAGTTTCCAGCAAGGACCAAGACTGTGAAATAGCACAAATTGGTGTGTATGAAGAAGTTATGTGGCAGAAACATAGGGGAGATTGGTAAGAATGAGATGGGGTGGGGAAAGGTAGCCACGTATGAGATTATGTAGGGCCTTATAGCTTCTGGAGAGTTTAATTCTTTATTCTTTTTTTTATTTTAAGATTTTATTTATTTATTTGACAGAGAGAGAGAGAGAGAGAGAGAACAAGCAGGGGGAGCGGCAGGCAGAGGGAGAGGGAGAAGCAGCTCCCCGAGGAGCAAGGAGCCCGATGCAGGGCTTGATCCCAGGACCCCAGGATCACGACCTGAGCCGAAGGCAGTCGCTTAACCAACTGAGGCACCCAGGTGCCTCTTGATTCTTTATTCTAATTGCAGTGAGAAGCCAGGTGAGAGCTTGAAGTTGTAAAGACACAATCTGGTTTGTGTTCTTTCTAAAGAAGAGTTTTTTTCTATGTGTGGAAGGTATATTGTTTAGGGGTAAGTGTAAAAGCAAGAGGACTAGTTAGGAGTCTACTTTAGGCTCCCGGTGAGGGTTTAGGGTGGCTTGCAAAAGGGTGGTAGTTATAGTACTAGTAGATAGAGAGGAGTAGATGCATTTAGGATATATCCTATAGGCAGAGGGGACATATTGCAGTCTTTCCTCCCTTCCCTTTTCAGTTCTATTATTCCCACTCTCATCTAGCTACCATTATTTCGCGTTTGGACTCTTTTAACAGTTCCTTTCCCCTCCAGGGGATTACATCTAGGGCCAAAGAGCCGAATGTCCTAAGGGCTGTATTTTATTTATTTTAAACGGAAAATTTTTATTTTTTCAAATTTTTATTTAAATTCTGGTTAGTTAACATATAGTGCAATATTGGTTTCAGGAGTAGAATTTAGTGATTCATCACTTACATACAACATCCAGTGCCCATCATAACAAGTGTCTTCCTTAATGCCCATCCCCCATCTAGCCCATTCCCCACCTACTTCCCTTCATCAGCCCTCAATTTGTTCTGTTTTTTTTTTTTTTAAGATTTTATTTATTTAGTTAATTGACAGAGTGAGAGAGACAGTGAGAGAGGGAACACAAGCAGGGGGGAGTGGGAGAGGGAGAAGCAGGCTTCCCACTGAGCAGGGAGCTGGATGCGGGGCTCGATCCCAGGACCCTGGAATCATGACCTGAGCCAAACCAACTGAGCCACCCAGGTGCCCCTTGTTCTCTATTGTTAAGAGTCTCTTATGGCTTGTTTCTCTCTCTCTTTTTTCCCCCCTCCCATATGTTCCTCTGTTTTGTTTCTTAAATTCCACATATGAGTGAAATCATATGGTATTTATTTTTCTCTGACTTATTTCACTTGCTAAGGGCTGTATTTTAAAGATTTATTTATTTTAGAGAGAGAGAGAGAGAGAGAGAGAGAGAGAATCCTCAAGCAGATTACACGCTCAGCCTGGTGTCTGACATGGGGCTTGATCCTAGGACCCTGAGATCATGACCTGAGCTGAAACCAAGGGTCAGATGCTTACCTGACTGAACCACCAGGCACCCCTAAGGACTGTATTTTAAAGACAGTGGTCTGAGTCACAAGGAGTTGAGGCAGGCATCCTATTAAACTACTGAACTGATCACCAGCATGCAAGAGGAACAGAAGCAACAGAGATGATGTATATTTCATAGAATTAGAGATACCACCTGAGAATTCTACAAAATACGTGGGCAGAAGGGAGTAATTCAAAGGGTTGATAATACTCTGGAACTCTTTAGGGCTGGGCTGAGTGCTGCCAGGAAAATAAAGGCCAATGTTATACTAGGAACTCCCTATCTAGAGTCTATCGGAATCAGCT
Source organism: Phoca vitulina (assembly GCF_004348235.1). Taxonomy (NCBI): domain Eukaryota; kingdom Metazoa; phylum Chordata; class Mammalia; order Carnivora; family Phocidae; genus Phoca; species Phoca vitulina. Next base: position 6,864,552 of record NW_022589723.1, on the reverse strand, counting down.
CACCTGACGTGGCCAGCATAGCCAGACTTAAAGTGTCACCACTAGTTTCTGGCAGGCTTTCTGTTAGCGAAACTTGTTTTGGGCAGAGGAAGGAAGAAAATCAGTCTCCTGATTGCTGCAGTTTTATGGCAAGGATAGTCAAGGAGCTTCACATTCCTTTCTAGTCTAGTTCGAATTTATTCCTGAGATACAAACAGGCTTCCAGATTTCTTTCTTTCCGAATAAGTTTCCTGGATGGGCATGCCCAAGCAAGCTTACTTGATGCTTTGGACTTCCTCTTTTTTTATGGCTATCAACACTAATTTGGCCAACAGAACATAGGGCAGTAATGCTCTCTTCTTTCATTTTCTATTTTTAGTGTGTCCATATCTTCAGAGGCTTCATGCACACAGTGTGGGCTTAAGTATTGGCTTAACTGTGGGTTTAAGAAGCAAGAGAGATTGAGAAATAGGGACAATCTGTTTAAAAGCCCATTATATATTATACTGTTAAGTAGTGAAACATAATTTTTATCTTTATAGAGACTGAAAAAGTCTCTCTTTATTTGTTCTTATATGAAATATATAAAAATAACTATCAATTTAAGAAAAAAGAAGCAAAGGGGCACCTGGCTGACTCAGTCAAAAGAGCATGCAACTCTTGATCTCAGGGTCATGAGTTTGAATCCCACGTTGGATATAGAGATTACTAAATCATCATCATCATCATCATCATCATTTTTAAAAAAAGAAGCAAAAGAGAAATTAGGTAAGGCAAGGACAAAGAGATAATCCAACAGAAATGATCAAGTAAGAACTTTATCTGCTCTCTGAATAAAAAAGTCTAAATCTTATATCTTTGATCAGATGGGTTGTGGTTGTGCTCAGGTTCTTAGCTCTGGAACACAATTAGGGAAATGCTAAGCACTATATGATGCACTTAGGAGAGGTCACTATATACTTGAAGGACCAATTGAATGAATCCTTTTCTGGATTGGAGTCAATGACAGGGTGTGTAAATTACCTAGCACACAGTAGATTTACAAATCTAAACTCTGCCTCTGTGAATTCATACATGTGCTTCAGCCAGACTTTTAAATAATCACCTTAAAATGGTTTTAGAACTCCCCCAAAATAGTATTTTATATACACAATTTCATTCAATTTTCAAACCGAGGCTGGGAGGGACTGATTAAATTGCCCACCTTCATATATCATTCTAAGTACCTCTGGGGCCAGGATTTAAATGAGGGACTTCAACTGCCTCTAATGTTAATATGCATTTGTGCATTTGTGTTCTGCTCTTTTTGATGGAGAGAGAACAAAATATATGGCTTCAGAGTGAAATTCCTTACTAAGGGCAGAGGAGAATTAAGCACTTAGCAGCTGAGGCTTAAGCCTGGCATGGCTGAAACTACAAAGAATTTGTCCCAACTTTGACAGTGTTTCCACTTGAAGGCTTGTTTCCTGGTCATGCAGCCCAAACCCATTCGAGATTGCTTTTTTGTTTACCTTTGACTCTTCTGGGGATCCCTTTGTATTGTCTTGTTCACACTTGGTTGCCTTATGTGATTTTCTTGTAAGCTATGGGTTCAAATAGAAAAAATACATTTCAAATAAAAAAAAATCAAATTAAAAAATATGGAAGACAAAGACATTCTCTGGTGTGTGGAGCCAGGAACTTGGCCTTGATTAAAGCTGCCAGGAGATGGTTCCTTAGTGGATACTTAGTGTCTTTGGGAACATCTTTATTCTACCCCCATCTTCTCGTTAGTTTTGACCACCAAAACTAGAGTTTGCTCAAAGCAGGAGTACTTCCCTGAACCCCCTAATCCATGCTGGATTACTCAGGGCTGCAGGCATGGGTAAGAAAGTAGAGTAATCATAAAGAAGTCCACTGTGTTTTGACCAGGAGTTGAGGTAGAGGGAATACCTGGACAAAGAAGAGGGAGCTTTTTGGCATTAAGTATTTTTAAAAGTCTCTAGTGCAAGTAAAATTAACCTCTTACCACAAGGGTCCCAGTCAATTCCTTCAACAGAGTGTCTGTTGGAATCCATTTCTTTGTGATAGAATGAAGAACCCATGGGATCACTGAATACCTGGAATACCCTATGCACTCTTTTCACCTGACACTTGCAGGCAAAATCCATGGCACTTAGGTCATGAGGTTCAGCCTCAGGAGAGTGGAGCAGGAGTAGTACCCATCCCCAGCACAGGCCTCATTTTCCGTCCCTTGCCTCTTTGATGACTGGGGCTGTTTGGGGACACCCAGGAGCACAAGAGCCCCATCCCACCTTTCTTTGAAGTTCTGCTATACTGTGGAGCAGAGTTTCATTCTTCCTATCCTGTTGAGAGAAAGAAGCAGAGTGTAAGTGTGCATCTGCACACCATCATCTGCTTTTATTCAATTGATTGTTCTCCATTTCACCCCAGCGATATTTTCCTGCAGTAACTGTACCTTCCTGCATATTGTCAGGTACAGGACCTGTGGTTTGTTCTCAGTATGGACACACCATCTTACCAGGGATCACCACATGCAGGGCTTCCTGGTAATATTAAATATTACCAGAGAAACCCTACCCTCCACACATCCCCTTCCCATGCAAGAACACATTCTGCCATGACTTTGGAGTTGGCTATTCTTTGTATGTAAAAAGGAGACACTATTTTATCTGACAGTGCTGAGGAATAAAACCTATCAAATGACTCTTCCCTGCTTTTTGCTTACGAGTCTAGCTGTTTCTTCTTCCAGCTCCTGCAAGGCTTTTTCCCTCTCCACTGCGGTGCAATTCTCCTTCTCCCACTCCTCATCTTCAGCCAAGTCTCTGGTCTGAGTGATCTCATTTTCCAGCCTGGATAACATAAGCACACACTATGAGGAATGACAGCCTTCAAACTGATAAAACACATGTCAGTTTTAAGGATATTTTGATGTAAATACAAATCTCAAGTCGGAAATCCTTTCTTTCCTGGATCCTTAGGATAAGAATCACTTTAAAGATAAGACAAGCAAGATTCACATGATTCCCATGTCAGACACCCCAGTGTTCTTTCAGCTCAGGTAAGTATCACTCATTCTCTTAGGATTCTTTTTGAAACTTGCTATATTTCAGGGTTTGAGCCACAGACAAACGCCAAAGAATGAAGAAGAATTTTTTTTGTTATATAAGATACAGGTCGCCAGAGTAAGCTGGAAAATTCAGTTTTGTTTCTTTTCCTCCACCCGGTTCTTTGGATTATGAACATCCCTCATGAAGCCCCAACACTCACCTCTGAATCTCGTTTTCTTTCTTGTGGATTTTGAGAAGAAGTTCCTGATTTGCTTCATCTATTCTCTGCATATCCCTTTCAAGGTCCATGTTCAAACTGTTAATGTTCCTCTTTGACTGGACCAATCTTAAGATTTCCACTTTCTCTGACCTATAAACTCAGCCCCCAAAATGAACAAGGGCCAGTTACCTTAAGATCAATAACCTTTGTACCAAAGAGGATACCTAGAAGACATGTAACTCATTAGCCTGGCTATTTCTGGGAGTGTACTTCTCCTTTTTCATTTTTATGAAATTGCATTTCTTAATTATGTTCTACAATTTGTAATTTTAAAGATTTTATTTATTCATGAGAGAGAGGGAGAGGGAGAGGGAGAAGCAGGCTCCCCGCTGCTCCCCGCTGAGCAGGGAGCCTGATGCGGGACTCGATCCCAGGACCCCAGGATCATGACCTGAGCTGAAAGCAGATGCTTAACCATCTGAGCCACCCAGGGACCCTGTTTCAGTAATTCTTAACTCATTCAGCAAGGGAGGTTTTACCCAGCCTTTCTCGTCCAAAGTGCTCAGCATAATAGTGCACCTCCACTTTGGTTCCAGGAGAAGTTTTGCTTCCTTAAATAGCCTTTTGCATTGGAGAGAATGGTTTCTCAAATTGTTCACAAAACCTGCTCATGCGATACACTTTTATCATGTACTTTTATTCAGGTAGCTGGTACATGATTTATGGTTGGACCCTGCTTTATGCAGAGCCACAAGAAGTTTCCACCACTAGTTAGGGCTTCAGCCTTTTCCCACCTCCCACATCTGAAAACTTCTCCACTGCCTGCTAGAAAGCTTGAGAATCTACTATGGGAGTCACTCCATTGAGCACACACAGAAGTAATCCAGGCATTCACTTTCAAGAGTGCAGACATTTTTTTGAAGTAAATTTGAATGAAATAATGGTAACTTAATGCTAGTGTAGTCTAGAAAGTTATCTGGCATACGAGAACCTCTCAATAAATTTTTCATTTTCTTGTGTGCCACTTAATTAATTGGTTTCTCTCTAAAATGATTAACTGGAAATAAGATAGTGAGGCAGAGGGACTTTTGAGTAGGCATGAGGGATGATTTTGAAAAAGAAAAGTCCTACCTTGGAAGGGCTGGCTTGGATGGGGGATTTGCAATGGCTATCACTTCAGGAGGGCATGGGGCCCTTGGGGCAGAGTGCAGTGAAGGATGGATGGATAGGAGCTGAAGGAAAGAGGGAGACTAGAAGATGAAGAAAGGGATCAACAGCAGACATGCTTCATACCTTGGTCCTTGGATGTGGCTTTGCATAATCATGACTACTTACTCATAATCTAGCTGATTGTTCTTGTGTTCTTCCATTGTAGATTCCCTAAAATACCAGCAGAGATGTATCTAATGAATTGGGGAAATAGGTCCATTTATAAAACACAGTAACTACCTGAGAGTCCCAGAAGATAGGAATAAAGTTAAGTTAACTGGTTTCCTTCCTCCCACTTCTACATTTTGGACATAACAAAACTTAGCCTTCTGATTCTTTTGCCCATGATAGGATTATGCCTCAGTAAGGATACAGTGAAGATAGAGGGTTAGTGCTGGAAAATTTAATATATATCCAGCTAGCCATATACTGAGATGATTCACCAACACAAAATCCTTTGAAAATGTTTACATGGCAATAGGAATCAACAGAGGTTATCAATTGTTCTTAAATCTCTTTTTTTTCCCTCTGTGCCCAGCTGCTTCTCTTAAGACCCCATGGGCATGGATACATATGCATAACTGCCCTGAAAAATAATCTCTCTGCTTTCTCGCCTGGCTTCTGCAAGGATCTCCAGATATTAAGATCTCTAGTATTAAATAGGACTCAGAAAAAATAAGCAGGAGTAAATAATTTGGCTTATTCTGATACTTAGTTGCTTCCTTTTCTCTAATAAACTCTACCTCCCTTCTGATGTCTTCTTGATTCTGCCCTAGTCTGTTAGCTTCTGAAGAGTTTAATCTTTCCCCACTGGAACCATCCAATAGAATCTCAGAACCTTCCATCGGGTCATGAGTCGGCTATTGACATAGGTTGGGTGGGGCAGTATGTCACAGTAGGGTGGGTGGCAATGGTTTCTCATCATTTGTGCCAAGTTCAGAGCCTAGATGGATACATGTTTCATGGCCAACTCTTCCCTTTGGTGGTGGTAGTTTCAATGGTTCTGATTTCTAGGCAGTTTGAAGGGATAGCCTCTGTCTTTATTTCTCTGGCAGATTGAGCACTTTCCCTGCCCAAGTATGACTTACGTGGGAGCTCTGGGTCCTAACACCAGCAGCCCAATCCCATAAAGTAGCCAACTAACTACTCATTCATTCAACAAACAGTGAAACTTTGTAGGAGCACCTATTTTTGTCAGGCTCTGTTCTAAGTACTAGGGAGACATAGTGAACAAAATAGCCCAAAGCCCCTGCCTTTATGGAGTTTACATTCTAGGGTGTGTATGTCGGAGGGATGGGAAGGGGTAACACAAGCAACAAAATAAATGAGTAAGTTTATCTTATCTGGTATGTACATTTTGGCCAGATTCTGCACAATTTGTAACTTTTTGCACGTGCAAATCACGGAAACCTGGAAGTTTCAGATCTTGACTTAATAAGGACTGCATTGAGTTGATTTGTGGGCCAGAGTGACTTCTTAACATACTGTAGTTTCTAACAAACTATTTGTAAAATTAATGGCCTCTGATGACCCCCATTACCATCTCCCTTCTTCCTGAAAGAAGGCATTTCATTGCTTTATGAAGCTGTACACAGAAGAGTAATTAAGTAACAATTCAGGCCAATGGCCTCTCCTAGGAATTAATGGTAGGGAGAGTTCATTAACCCCAGCTGGTTATAGCTTCTCCAGGAAATGCCCTGGACCAAGGTTATCGTAGCGATTAATGTATTGGATAGAGACTTTAACTGGGATAAAAATAAAGCTCTATCTATCTCCTTCCTGGGGAGCTTTTCTCCTTGAGGGACTACCAAAGGCAAGCCCATAGGAGCAGCAGAACCCCAAGCTTGGGGCCTTGTATGGGATGAAGACAACAGATTGCCATTAGTGAGAACTGCTAAATCAAGGTAAAAACAGGGCCTTGGGGGCAAATTAAGGTCCTTGATGTAAGCCTTCCTGCTATTTGGGAGGTGGCTTTTGATTAACACCCAGTACAGCTTTGGGGCAGCTGTTTCCACCTTGTTAACTTTTCCATGCCGTACCCTGCCCTGCGCAAAAGAGTCATGGAGAGATGCAGATTTTGCTGCATTGCTGCCAGGGATGCAGTGGCCTTTATGTGGAAGTCTGCTGTGCAAACAGCCTCTCTTCACAGGCTGGACATTTGGGCTCTTTTTGCTGGGGCTTCCCCCTTCTGCACAAGGGCCCCGGTCAGGTACATGGGTCCCTGATAGGCTGTCTGGGCCCTGATCCTTTCTGCTGCCTCATGGGGATGGAGACCTATTTCTTCTGCTCACTTCACTTGTCCTCACTTTACTTTGGCAAAATCAACTCAGATATTTTTACAAATGAGCCTGGTTTTGAGGCTCATAGCCAGGCAAGGCTCTAGAACCTCATTTTAGATCAGTTTTCAAATACAGAATCAAGTACACTATTTTCCTTATGTCCTTACTTATTTTTAGTGACTATTTCTGTACAGTGTTTAGGCTCATAAAATCTTTGAATTTCCTTTCAGAAGTCTTCTCAGAATAGCTTTCTCAAAAGCAGAAATTTGAACTAAACTGAAATGTGAAGCAAAAAAAAAAAAGAGAGAGAGAAAGAGAATATATCAGTAGTTAATGTTGTCATTATTTAATATCCAGTAAACTATGGTAGTTTAAATTGACAAAAAGTTATGTATTTTCTTTTAAAACTGAATCTTTCTAAATTTATTGCGTCATTGCTATTACAACAGCAGTAAGGAACTAAAAATGAAAGTTCATCAAAGATCTCACTTCAGGGGCGCCTGAGTGGCTCAGTCATTAAGTGTCTGCCTTCGGCTCAGGTCATGATCCCAGGGTCTTGGGATCGAGCCCCTGCGTCAGGGTCCCTGCTCCATGGGAAGCCTGCTTCTCCCTTTCCCACTCCCCCTGCTTGTGTTCCCTCTCTCGGTGTGTCTCTCTCTCTGTCAAATAAATAAATAAAATCTTTATAAAAAAGATCTCACTTCAGCAAAAACCCTGTATTTTTTCCAAGTTTTCTTTCTTTTTTTTGCCTGTTAACCATCTTTTATAGTTATCATAGAATAGATATACTGTGGTATTTTGTCTTTTCACTTAATATTTTTTATGAACTTCTCCCAGGTTGCTGCATACTTTCTATAATTATAATTTTATTTTATTTTATTTTTTTAAAGATTTTATTTATTTGAGGAAGAGAATGAGAGAGAGAGAGAGCATGAGAGGGGGGAGGGTGAGAGGGAAAAGCAGACTCCCTGCTGAGCAGGGAGCCCCATGTAGGACTAGATCCTGGGACTCCAGGATCATGACCTGAGCTGAAGGCAGTCATTTAACCAACTGAGCCACCCAGGCTCCCCTATAATTATAGTTTTAATCGCTTCATAAAATTCTGCTCAGTTGATAATATTCATAATCTGCTTCATCATACCCTTCTCATCATACTATTTATCTTTTGTATACCTATCTTCTCTTGAAGGCCAGGATAGTACCTATATTAACTTTTTAGAGCTGCCATAACAAAGTACTACCACAGACTGGGTGGCTTAAACAACTGAGATTTATTTTCTCACAATTCTGGAGGCTATGAGTCCTGAACAGAGACCACATCTCTCAACATTTTCTGGTTCATTCTTCTGTAAGCCTAGGAAAGTATAATAGGAAGAGGGCATTTCCTCGATTGTAACACAGGGCTGGTATTAGGGACCAGCAGGTATTCAGGGTGTCTCACCTGTTAGTGGCATAATTTTTGTTTTCAATGAGGTCATTTCAGAAGTAACCATGCTTAATCTCTGCTTTGATAACTCTGTTTTATTTTAAATTTTCTTCTGTAGCTTTAATTTAAAAAGTTTGCAGTTAGGAAGTGATCATTAAATGGAGGGTTCCTAAAAGGGATAACTAGGGCCTCTGCAAGCTAACATTTTGTAAAAATGTTACACTGAAATCTAGTGTAATTTTATACTCCCTTCTCAGTTCTTCTGTGTTCTTTCTGCTGTGTACTGGGAACACCTTTAAACTTGCCAGTTGGTCCCCTTTGATCGTTGCAGAGAAGTCTTTCATACATTGAGGAGTTAGGATGTCTTTAACTTAACAGAAGTAATATTATGCTGGAATATTTATACTATGAGTGACTTATGTTTAGCTTCGCTTTGGCTATATAATTCATCATTCTTCATTTATTTAGCAGACATTTTTCTGAGTACCTAGGTAGATAACAGGATGTCTCAAAGATGACTCGAGTACTCAGTTTCATGAGGCACTACAATGTGATAAATGTTATGGTGGAGGCAGCTAAAAATTGTGTTGGGATTCAAGTGGGGAGGATCTCACTTTATGAGTGAGGGAAGCTTCAAAGGGGAGGTGCCTTTTGGATTGAGTCTGAAAGGAAGGGAGTAACTTTATAGAGAATAGGAAAAGATCCTCTAAGAGGAGTGAACAACAGGTTCAAAGGCACAGTGAGTGGTGAAAATTCACTGTAGTTTTTCTCTAAAGTAGCACATCCCAATGTGTGGTACATGAACAATTAGTTTTGTAACTGATAGTTTTAGGTGGGTGGGACATGGAGGTAACATTTTTTATTTTAAAAGTTAATTTTAAATAGTGATAGTTAAATATTTAGTAAAGCTACAAGTAGTACATTAAAACTTGATTTAGAAACATTGCTTTGAATGAGAATAAATTTATTGGAATAAAAACGGTATTTGGTTTAAAGAAAAATATTAAGTAGACAGTTGTTCTGGGGGAAGATGAATTGGGGATTAGTGCTCTAAGAGCGTATGTGGCATGGTGCGAAACGGACAGTGAGGTCAGCTGAGGAGCCCTGCATACTTGTGCTCAGGGTGCCAGGTTTCATCTTGAGGCACCCCAAGGGGCATTAGAGACTTTTAGGTAGAAGAGTGACATGGTCACTGTACTTGAGAAAGATAATTCTGGAGCAGTGAAGGATGGATGGGAGGAAGAAGCCCCCAGTGCTGTCCATACTGTGCATTATGATCAGACATCTCAGGGGAGATATTTTACTTTATGTTTCCATTTGGAATGGAAGCTCAGGTTTTTATCATGCATTTTTCCCCACTGGAAATTGTATATTGGAGTTCTTTTCCCTTTATATTACTTTCTGTTGGGTTTATAAAGGCAATATTAAATCTTGGTGAACGATGTCTTATCATACCTGTAACGAGAGGGTTTTTGTCCCTAACTCCTCCACTTTAACTTATGTAGCCAATGCTTTGAATATCTGCAATCTATAGATGGTTTGGCCTCTCCTTGTTCTTTCAAATTGTTTTCATTAGGGCTAATTCTTCCCATAAATGGAAATGTGGCAATCCCATGACATTTCTGGTTGCTTTCAGTCACAAAATGATGTTCCAGTTCAGTAATCAAAGGATCCAGTACCAAGTCATAATAAAAACTCTGCCCTTGGTGTGGAGTGGAGGTTTCTGTCCTCTGGCAGCTGAGGCCTACTGTGGGTAGAAAGATTGTACTGGGAATGGGCTTGTTGACTTATCTCTTTCCATAGGGAGCACATCTACCTCTCCTTTCCTCCAGGCTGGCTATAAGTCAGACCAGATAAAAGAGGAAAGGGGACTTTAAAGTCCTTACTTGACTGATTTTGTTGTGCTGGTCCATAGGACCCATAGGAGTTTAGACCTGATACTTTCTCTTGTAGATGCTCTTTAGTTGTTGGAGGTAGCCTAACCACTCTCATGACATAACTGGAAACTAACTCTGACGGGGACAATTGCATGCATGGCTAATCCATTCATTCATTTGCATCTCCCTCGGCCACTAAGACTTTTGTCATCCTGCCAGCTTCTCTTTGCTGGTCACTTGCCCTCCTGGGTGGCCAAGACTGGCTATATAATTTGTAGAACATAGTGAACTGAGTTCACTCTGTGTAGAACTCTGAGAATGCAGGGTGCTCTCTCAAAAATTAAGAATTTTAAGCCAGTGACAGCAGAACACGTCCACGAAGCTGGCCTTGCAGGTGGCTCTCATGAATGAGACCTGAGGCAATCCTGTGCAGGCAAACACATGCACGTATTCTTTGTCTAAACAGGTTCTGGAACACAGGCCAGCTCCCACTTGTTTACTCTGCTGTCAAAGCAGTTAACTAACCTGTATCATGCCCTTAGATTTTCTAGATGACAGTCTGACAGTGTTCTCCAGTATTCCCTGTGCATTTGAGGACACGTAGGAAGATCTCCTAATGGGCTTCCAAAAACCCCTTTCTTGTATTAATTTCCTATTGTCGCTAAAATAAATCCCCACAAACGTCGTGGCTTAACACAATACAAATGTATTGTGCAGTCCTGGAGGTCAGAAGTCTGACATGGCGCTCAATGGGTAAAATCAAGGTGTTGGCAAGGCTACTTTCCTCTGGAGGCTCTAGGAAAGAATCTCTTTTCTTGCCTTTTCCTGCTTCCAAAGGCTACCTGCATTCCTAGGCTCATGGCCCCTTCTTTCTTTCTAAAAGCCAGAGGTGTAGAATCTTGAAATCTCTCTGATTCTTTGACCTTTGCTTCTGTGGTCACATTGTCTGCTCTCACTCTGACCTTCCTGCCTCCTTCTTACAAGGTCCCTGATGATAACCTCTGGTCCATCCCAAATAACTCAGGATAATATCCCCATTTCAAGATCCTTAAACACGGGGCGCCTGGGTGGCTCAGTTCTTGAATGTCTGCCTTCGGCTCAGGTCATGATCCCAGGGTCCTGGGATCGAGCCCCACATCGGGCTCCCTGCTCCGCGGGAAGCCTGCTTCTCCCTCTCCCACTCCCCCTGCTTGTGTTCCCTCTCTTGCTGTCTCTCTCTCTCTGTCAAATAAATAAATAAAATCTTACAAAAAAAAAGATCCTTAAACACATCTGCAAAGACCAGTTGTCATGTGAAGTAACATACCCACAGAGGATGGGGACATGGACGTGTTTGGGGGAGGGGTCATCATTCAGCCTACCTCACTTATCTTGAGGCAAAGGGAGAAGCAGCCCTCCCATCCTTCCCTTTGAATTCACATCTCACTAGGATAGGGAGGGTCTATATGCCATTGTGGGTATAGGCACAGCACAGCCCTCTGAAGAAATCTTTTCCTGCAATCTTAGCTCTACACTAATTCTAAAAGTTGGTGAGGAGTTTAAGAATCATCTAAGAAGTTCTCCAAATAAACTATTTATACTCAAGTCCTTATCTCAGGGTCTGTTTCAAATTCATCTTTTGTCTTATGCTTTCCTGATTTTACTGTTAAAATATTTCAGTACCAATTAGTATATCAACTTTGGTCCTTACAGAAAGTGTTATGATAGCATTTAAATAGGAAAACAATAATAGATCATTCCATTTTTTTGAGTTAAATGATTCATTTCCCTCTGATGAAAAGTTAATTTAGAAAGTTCTGGGAAGTGATTATTTTCTTCTATGCCCTGCTTTGATTCCTGATACCTTGCAGTTTCCCCACTTACATGATTTAGAGTAAAATCTTCAAGTGTAATCTCAAAGGCAAGGTTTTTTATTTTTTTTCCCTTCCTTTTCAAAATGGGATATTCGAGTAGATAGCTATGTGTAACCTGTTTGACTTTTTCCTCCACAGCCTGACAGCTCCAAGATTCAGTTCTGTGCTAGGCTGCAGGACAACTCCCCTCACTGATTGTAGGAATCTAACTCATGTAGAATCTAGCCAGCCGCCGTGCCTGTTTTCTCTGACTCTGTACTCCCAGCCTAGTACCTGAGCTAGTACATCATTCCCATGACCAGTGTCCTATTTTATTCCTCAGTTTCAGGGTCTGGAATTCTGTCACGAGCCTCCCTGGGAACACGGTACTGATTTATCCTGCAATTAGACTATTTTTGCTAGAACCTGATACATGGATCTCTGACCCTAAATTCTTCCTCAAAGCTGGGCCCATCAGTGCTTCCACAATTTTCCAAGGTTCTGCCTGCCCAAATCCCCATGTCTTTATGGTCTGCCTGCTTACTGGAATATGCCCGTGTTACCATTGGTTGGGTTTCCTTGGTTCTAATCACCTGCCTTGTCCCCCTCCTTTGTCTCTATACCAGCTCTCTAGATCTCAAATGTTTTTTGTACAACCATCCTCTGCTTTGCTGCCAAATCAGAATCTTAATAGCTGTCCCTTCCAGAAGTTGTGTTTTACCCCTGCTTCAGCAGCTTCTCTTCATGTGGAATATTCTGCTGTGGATGGAATGCTTATTGTAATAATATTAATGTATAAATTGGGGTATTTTTTTATGAAAGTGAAAAATGAGATTTTATAATTAGGATATATTTTGAAAATTCTATGCATGGGGTATAGTTTGGTGACACTTAAACACATAAAGCATTTTTGGGAGCTGTTTCACAGATAACAGAGTGTTCTCAAAGACTGAGTTATGCTATAATTCAGTAGAGAGGGTGCTCATCTTTAAATTTGATCTCTTTCTTCCAATACTCATTGATTTTTATTAGACCTCTTTCCTGTAAAAATGTAAATAAACAAAGATAAAGGTGAATGTTTTCTTAAGCTGATTTTAGTTTTGAACAAAACATCTCTGAGAGGTCAAATTCAAGATAATTTCAGAATTCTAAACAGGTTTTATAACCTCTATTGGCAAGAGATCTGTATTTGCAGAATCCATAAAGCTTTTAAGGTATAGTTGATATTGAAACAATAATGACCCTGGAACAGGATATTTCCTGGAGATTAATGACCAGCTGGGAGGGGTTGATGGCCTGAGGTGTAGTTGAGGGCCATTAACCTCAGACAGTCATTAAAGCCCAGGAAATGTCCTATGTCTAGGTCGTTATTGTTATTATAAATTGAAAATGGAAAAAAGAAACAGGCATACAGATGATCTGAAGGGCGCCTCCATTTCCAGTGGTTTGAACAGGGAGCGTTCTGGGAGAATTTATTCCCCCGTCCATTAGCCAACAAATCTGTCTGAATCCTGTGTCACATTGCCCTTCAAGTGATGGGTCTTTGTGCTGGAAATCCCTGAATTCCCCAGACAGAAGAGTTCCCTTGTTGTAGCTACCTTTGCTCAGAGTGACTGGATTAAACAAATAGTAATGATGAATAGCTTTTCTACTGCTCTTTTTTTTTTTTAATTTTAATTTTTTTAAATTTAATTTTATTATGTTATATTAATCACCATACATTACATCATTAGTTTTTGATGTGGTGTTCCATGATTCATTGTTTGCATATAACACCCAGTGCTCCATTCAGTACGTGCCCTCTTTAATACCCATCACCAGGCTAACCCATCCCCCCACCCCCCTCAGCTCTAGAACCCTCAGTTTGTTTCTCAGAGTCCATAGTCTCTCATGGTTTGTCTCCCCCTCCGATTTCCCCCCCTTCATTTTTCCCTTCCTGCTATCTTCTTCTTTTTTTTTTTTTTAACATATAATGTATTATTTATTTCAGAGGTACAGGCCTGTGATTCATCAGTCTTACACAATTCACAGTGCTCACCATAGCACATACCCTCCCCAATGTCTATCACCTAGCTACCCCATCCCTCCCACTATCCACCACTCTAGCAACCCTCAGTTTGTTTCCTGAGATTAGGATTCCTCGTATCAGTGAGATCATATGATACATGTCTTTCTCTGATTGACTTATTTCGCTCAGCATAATACCCTCCAGTTCCATCCACGTTGTTGCAAATGGCAAGATTTCATTCCTTTTGATGGCTGCATAATATTCCATTGTATATATGTACCACATCTTCTTTATCCATTCATCTGTTGATGGACATCTAGGCTCTTTCCATAGTTTGGCTATTGTGGACATTGCTGCTATAAACATTGGGGTGCAATGTACCTCTTTGGATCCCTACATTTTTATCTTTGGGGTAAATGCTCTTAATTGTACCCTACATTGCCATCTACTTGCTTCCCATGGGATCAGCTGTTTTCTTCTCTATTTAGCTGCAGTAAACTTCCCACAGCTAAATTTTAAGCCCTTGAATATGTTGTCTGTGCTTATTTCCCAGGTTGTTGGGGGGTGTGTGAAAGTGCATGTTATTTGCTTTGCTGTTGTGCTGTCTTTAGTCAAGCTACATATGGCATCCCAGCCCAATTCCTTATTTAATTTCCAAAAAGTACTATAATTCAGAGATATTTTTAATTCCCAACTAAGACGCCATGCTTAGTTTTGAATGCAGTAAGTTTCAGCTTTTATACTAATCCTGTAGTGGCAAATTCACCTTCCTCTTTTTTTTTTTTTCAAACAAAATATTCAAAATGGAGAAGTTATCACTTTAGAGTTTCCACTTAGGCTTCATAACAAATAGTTGGATATGAAATATTCAGCTGGAATATTCTGAAATAACTTGCCAAATTTATTTTATTCGTTGGCTATACGAAATTTCATGTAAGATTTATTCCTCCCCCCCCCAAAAAAAATCAGAGCAGTATGACCTGAGGATCATCAGGCTACCATTTCATTTAGTCAGTAGTCACAGCGTCTGAGCCATGTGTTGGATCAGCTCAAATTCATCACTGATGACTGTAAAAAAAAAAAAAAAAAAAAGAAGGAAAGAAAAACTCAAAATATTTCCCTTGATAACATTGGTCAGGAATATCAGCTTTATAGAAGAATAGCATTTCACTGTATAGTGCTAGGCTGCCAGTATTGTTAGGAATTTTATAAATATACGGTCCATTTTCAAAAGGTTCTTCTTCTCCCTGTAGTGGTACCTGAAATTCCTGTTGCTTATGACTTTGGTCTAAGATATTGAAAGTCCCAGTTAAAATAGAAATGCTAAGTTTTCAACCATTGATATTTACCTTAATTTTAAGTTCTTAAATCTTCCAGACCACAAGTAACCTGGGGATTCAATATACTCAAAATAGTAAGATTAATAAATAATAAAGGGAAGTATTTATAAAAGTATTCTTTTTTCAAATCCCTATCCATGCAATCTATGAAATTCCTTTTCTTGGCAGGATCTTCAGAGTAATTCACATTCTTTTTGATGTCCCTAAAAGTCTTTCTATTTCACCATTCCTTCTCATTTTAACACATTTTTATCAAACTTTTTTTTTTTTTTTGTGCTAGTCTGTGCTCTGTTGCTTTCTAGAATCTCTTTATGCTGACATTTCTGGTGAGGTGGGCTGACTTTCATGCAGGCTGCAGAATTTGTTGTTGCCTTATGGTGGCACAACTCATGAAATGAATGTCACCCTATAACGTTGTTAGTGTTAGTCTGGTGAGGTGTGGAGTGTGGAAGAACACTCTTTCCACCAGCTACAACTGTTTTTTTTTTTTTCCTTCCTATAACAATAGTCTGATTTTGAGTTTTTATTTTCATAGTCTGCCTGTTGATTTCCTAATTTATCTTAATTTAATAATTCTTCTTCCCACCCCTTTGACTCCTATATTGCCCCTTCTAGTGGAATTTGGTACAAGTTATTATGGGAATGGGTTGGGAGATATTACAAATGATGTTGTCCACGGTAACCTATATAATCACCCCCTGGCCCTCTACTGAACTAGGCATCTTGAATCTCCCTTTGGGATGAAGTCCCTCCATATTTCACACTGCTGAAAAGTTCCAGGGCCCTCTCTCTGAGTGGTTACATAACCACATTTCTACTCCATCAGTCATTGCTTATTGATGAAGGCCCTGCAATCATCCTGGGTAGTCTACACAGAAGCACTCTGCCATATCTGAACTCTTGCATTACAAGGGGTAGACTAGAGACCCTTTGAGGACTCTGAATTCAGATTGTTTTTTCAAGTATTTTTATTGTGCTTCTGTAAGGGATACCAAAAGGTGTAAGTATCCTGAGTGTCAACCACAATATAATCTAGGCAAGGGAGAGAAAATGAGACAACATATCGGGCTGCCCTTATTCGAAAAGATGAAGGCAGGGGAATACAGAACTATATTTGTTGAAGACTTTCAATTTATTTGGGTATACTCTTCTAATTTACTGCTCTTCTTCACTGTATTATGATGTAATTATGTATTATAGTACTTCATTGTAAATAATTAATAACAGGTACCTTAGTAATATG
Organism: Phoca vitulina; assembly: GCF_004348235.1. NCBI lineage: Eukaryota > Metazoa > Chordata > Mammalia > Carnivora > Phocidae > Phoca > Phoca vitulina. The sequence goes on along the minus strand of NW_022589723.1, from coordinate 6,848,089 downwards.
TTGGCTAAGTTGCAGAAGGTTTCAGTCACTTTTAATTATTAAAATGGTCTTGTTTCAAAATTTTAATATTAAATTAAATTCAAAGCATTTTCCCCCTTCATTCTACACAGAATTGACTTCTTATTCTAGCTTCTGGCCAGGAGTTTTTCTATCATGTTTAGGCAAGGTAGAAGGAAAGGGACAAGAGTAAATGCTTCCTATTTAACTGCCTGTGGTGAGATTGAGTTCTCTCACTGGTTGGTTGTCCTCATTTGTTTGGTTCAAGGTAATCATTACTGCCTTTGGGGGGCAGGCATGTAGTTGTTGGTCCTCCCATATGTAGGTTCTTCGGAGGGTTTCCAAAGTCCTTCCCTTCCTAATGTATACTTCCTGATGTGAGAAATAAGGCTTTACACTCTCCACTTCCTTAACCCCTCCAAAAGTTGTCCACCCTAAAAACCGGGGTCCCTTTCCTGGTGGTCAGTCTTCTTGATGAAGTTTGGAAAGACAGCTAGAATTCAGCAACTTTTCTCCTGTCTATTGACCCTTTGGAAAGTCATCCATCTGTGACATGTCAAATAATGGGGCAGATAGCTTCACAGCTGCCTCTTCTCCCACCATGTTCTCCAATTCTCTTTCTATGGTTCAGGTAGCCCAGGTGTGCTGGCCAAACAGACTGCCAACTGGAAAATAAACTGCCCAACTTCCCTTCCTATAGACACCTCCTGTTCCTAATATGGATTGCTTCTGAACAGCTTCCCGTGGTTTTAGGTAACAAGATAATCTACTTCCCTTCTCCCTCTTGGAATCGTGTCTCTTTAAAAGGCTACTCTCCTCACTACCCTCTAGGTTCTCTTTTTACATTGTCCAGGGAGAGGTGGTAATGCTTGGTAGTAAGGTTGTTCTAAACTGAAGTCTGTTAGCCCTGTAGGGATATTCTACATATCAGAATATGGGGGTCTTAGCTTGTTTTAGTCTTCAGCTTGGTCTTAGATGCAGTTTTGGGGAACCTAGAAAATTCCCAGTTGATAACCTACTTCAATCCAGAGGAAAAAGAAAAGGGGGAGAATATGAAATAAAATCACTATTGCTGTTTCTATCCTAAAAGAATGAAATCAGAGTCATATAACTAAAGGTAAGTGGGCTGAAATTAATATGAACCATTTGGGGGAAATTTGCTGGCCCAGAAAGGGTGCGGCTTGCCAGATATCCTACAAGGAGTCCAGAGGGATGAGACTCCTTTCAAGGACAGCTGGTGCAATATCAATAGTTAACAGAGAAAACAAAAGTCACATTCTGCTCCTGTTGGCTCTGAGAACCTGATCTCCCTCCTGGAAAGGGTAGAACTGAAAATATGAAAATAGAATTAAGTTTCAAGGGAGTAGGGGAAACAGAGAACACCATGATCTTCCCATGACATGATTTTCATTGCTCCAGAGGATAAAAGTAGTTACCAAGAGTTGAGTCAGCATAGTAAATTCAGCATCAGATGCTGAGTCACTATAAAGAGGAACTCTCTATCACCTGGAGCTCTGAGGCCTCTGAGCTCTGTGCCTGCCCAATGCACTCTCACTGCAGGTTTTCAATGAGAGAAGGAATGACTCTCTGTCCTAGATCACACGATGTGATAGCTGTGTTAGGGGAAATGTTGATGCATGGTACCTCTGAAATCCTTTCCAATTAGAGTATTTGAGTCTGTGACAGTCTACACCTACTAAGAGTCCCTATATTTCTGAGAAAATGGGTTTGTTTACTGCCTTTTTGACTTAATGATATAATGAAAATATTTTACTATGCTTTTAAAATCTTCATAAATGTCGTTTTTAAAGACATGATTTTTGAAGTTTCTTATATGTAATGTTTTATCTTTACTTCAGATTATTCCTTAGGATAGATTCCTAAGTGTGGAATTATTGTAACTAAGTGTTGGAGCCTTTAAGTGTATGTGTGTTTGTGTGTATTTATATATATGTCTTTTTTAAAAATTTTATTTTATTATGTTATGTTAATCACCATACATTACATCATTAGTTTTTGATGTAGTGTTCCATGATTCATTGTTTGCGTATAACACCCAGTGCTCCATTCAGTACGTGCCGTCTTTAATACCCATCACCAGACTAACCCATCCCCCCACCCCTCTCCCCTCTAGAACCTTCAGTTTGTTTCTCAGAGTCCATAGTCTCTCATGGTTCATCTCCCCCTCCGATTTCCCCCTCTTCATTTTTCCTTTCTTACTATCTTTTTTTTTTTTTTTTTTAACATGTAATGTATTATTTGTTTCAGAGGTACAGGTCTCTAATTCATCAGTCTTACACAATTCACAGTGCTCACTGTAGCATATACCCTCCCCAATGTCTTTATCACCCAGCTACCCCATCCCTCCCACCCCCCACACTCCAGCAACCCTCAGTTTCCTGAGTTTAAGAATTCCTCGTATCAGTTGAGATCATATAATACATGTCTTTCTCTGATTGACTTATTTCACTTAGCATAATACCCTCTAGTTCCATCCACGTCGTTGCAAATGGTAAGATTTCATTTTTTTGATGGCTGCATAATATTCCATTGTATATATATACCACACCTTCTTTATCCATTCATCTGTTGATGGACATCTAGGCTCTTTCCATAGTTTGGCTATTGTGGACATTGCTGCTATAAACATCGGGGTGCACGTACCCCTTCAGATCACTACATTTGTATCTTTGGGGTAAATACCCAGTAGTGCAATTGCTGGGTCGTATGGTAGCTCTATTTCTGACTTTTTGAGGAGCCTCCATACTGTTTTCCAGAGTGGCTGCACCAGCTTGCATTCCCACCAACAGTGTAGGAGGGTTCCCTTTCTCTGCATCCTTGCCAACATCTGTCGTTTCCTGGCTTGTTAATTTTAGCCATTCTGACTGGTGTGACTCACTGATGTTTTTGATTTGGATTTCCCTGATGCCGAGTCATGTTGAGTACTTTTTCATTGTGTCTGTTGGCCATTTGGATGTCTTCTTTGGAAAAGTATCTGTTCATGTTTTTTGCCCATTTTTTAATTGGATTATTTGTTCTTTGGGTGTTGAGTTTGATAAGTTCTTTATAGATTTTGGATACTAACCCTTTATCTGATATGTCATTTGCAAATATCTTCTCCCATTCTGTCCATTGTCTTTTGGTTTTGTTGACTGTTTCCTTTGCTGTGCAAAAGCTTTTAATCTTGATGAAGTCCCAATAGTTCATTTTTGCCCTTGCTTCCCTTGCCTTTGGTGATGTTTCTAGGAAGAAGTTGCTGCGGCTGAGGTCGAAGAGGTTGCTGCCTGTGTTCTCCTCTAGCATTTTGATGGACTCCTGTTTCACATTGAGGTCTTTCATCCATTTTGAGTCTATTTTTGTGTGTGGTTTATGGAAATGGTCCAGTTTCATTCTTCTGCATGTGGCTGTCCAACTTTCCCAACACCATTTGTTGAAGAGACTGTCTTTTTTCCATTGGACATTCTTTCCTGCTTTGTCGAAGATTAGTTGACCATAGAGTTGAGGGTCCATTTCTGGGCTCTCTATTCTGTTCCATTGATCTGTGTATCTGTTTTTGTGCCAGTACCATACTCATGGATTGGAAGAACAAATATTTTTTTTTTTTTTTAAGATTTTATTTATTTATTTGACAGAGAGAGACACAGTGAGAGAGGGAACACAAGCAGGGGGGAGTGGGAGAGGGAGAAGCAGGCTTCCTGCTGAGCAGGGAGCCTGTTGTGGGACTCAATCCCAGGACCCTGGGATCATGACCTGAGCCGAAGGCAGATGCTTAACGACTGAGCCACCCAGGCGCCCCTGGAAGAACAAATATTGTGAAGATGTCAATGCTACCTAGAGCAATCTACACATTTAATACAATCCCTATCAAAATACCATCAACTTTTTTCAAAGAAATGGAACAAATAATCCTAAAATTTGTATGGAACCAGAAAAGACCCCGAATAGCCAGAGGAATGTTGAAAAAGAAAAGTAAAGCTGGTGGCATCACAATTCCGGACTTCAAGCTCTATTACAAAGCTGTCATCATCAAGACAGTATATATGTCTTTCTTCAGTCTCTCCTTGCCCTCTGTGTGGGGGCCAGTTTCAGATTTTACCCAGGAAGCTCCTGAGGTTTTCAACCAACAGAAGTATCTGTGCAGAATTATATTCCCACAAGCAGTGCTTGAGAGTGCTTCTCTTATCTCATCTTTGCTTCTGTGTTGGATGATTATCACAATTTTGGGTAAATATTTAGGTGAAAAATGGTATCTAAAATATGCTTCAGTTTTATTTCTTTGATTATTAATGTGATATATTTAAAATTTTTCCTATTTATTAGCCATTTTATTTGACTCTTATTATTCATTTTTTATGAGGTAAAATACCAATTTATCTAAGTAACTTATATACTTATAAAAATTTATGTACTTATCACATATATATGAGAAACCTCACCAAAAAGGGGAATTGGGTAGGGAAAGAAACTTTAAAAGATCAGCACACTGTCAGCCCAAAGACTGTAGAGTTCTCAGCCAGACAGAGTGGCCAATATGCCCCAACCCCCCCCTTTTTTTGCCCCCAAAAAGCAAAGTTTCAAAATAGTATAAAATTTAAAAACCATTCTGTACATAAGCTATTCAAGATTTCTCTAGCACTCACTGATACAAAGCATGATGAGATGGCATTTTTAGAGACAGCAGCTTCAGACCCCGAAAAGGGTAATAAGGTGAGTTTATTTCATTTGGCTAAATCAGTGGCAAACACAATTTTCTTTTTTCTTTCAAGGAGGCAGGAAAGCATGTAAGTGGTCACCTCAACATAAGGGGGACATGATGAACCATTCTGTGAGTGGTTGGGAAAGGGGTAAAGAAAGGACAAGGGGTTGGTCTCAGGTAGAGGTCTCAATATCTTATTAATTTGTTTGGTCACTTCTGATGAAAAAAAATTAAAAGTAAAGTTTTTCAAAGATAAGCTGAAAACCTGAGCCATACTCTTTTTTGGCTAACTCCTTCTGGAATCACCTTTCTAATTTGGCTGGTATATTGAACAGAGCAGTGATGTTTCCCAGAATGGGTCTCCTTCTGGGCTCTGGCTCTCAGTAAGGCAGGCCCCTTTTGCTTTCCTTCCTCTGTGGAGAGGGCAGTATGCATTAAGCTGAAAAGTGACTTTCCAAATGTGAGGAAGGGGTTAGACTGCTGCTTCAGAACTGCGGAATTATTTAGAATGTTTTACAAATGGTCACTACATCAACAGCAATGAAAAAGGTAATTACAAAGTGTGTACATCACAGCATACTTTTTTAAAAAAAAGATTTATTTATTTATTTGAGAGAGAGCGAGAGAGAATGCACAGAGGGAGGGGCAGAGGGAGAGAGAGAATCTCAAGCAGACTCCCAGCTGATCATGAGTCCATCGTGGGACTGGTGGGGCTTGATCTCACTATCCTGAGATCGTGACCCTGAGATCATGACCCTGAGATCATGACCTGAGCCGAAATCAAGAGTTGGACACTTAACTGACTGAGCCACCCAGGCGCCCCCATTACAACATACTTTTAAGGACACTTCACATTGTGCTCACATTCCCTTAAATATTATTCCCAAAGGTGCTCAGCCTCAAGCCTGACTGCAATCTCTGGGGAGAGGTGGACACTAGTGAAAAAGACACTGGGGTTGGGGTGGGAAAAATGGCAAAAGGAGAAAGCAGCCTTTCAGTTAAAGGTCAGCCATCAGTTTCAAGGCCAGCTTTGGGCAGGCTGGCCTCAGGCTGGAGCTGGTGTCAGGGGGAAGAGCAGCTGCAGGGTGGGACTGGGGTGCTCTACATACCATTCAGGTCAGGCAGGAGCTGATCTGGCATCCTTTGTGTGCAAAGGTGCTCCTTTTTGGTGCATTTCAGCTTATCTTCCAAATCATCAATTATCTTCTCTAGCTTGGCTACCAATCTCTCAGCAAACTCAGCATGGGTCTCTGCCTGCTTGAGTTTATCAGTAAGAATCTTTATCTCTTCTGCATATTTGTCTCCCTTTTGAGAGTACTTTTCTTCTGCAGCACTCAGACACTTTAGGTTCTGGTCCATCAGTCTTTTCTGCTCATCCACCTCCTCGCAGTGGAGTCTGCCAGCTCATCTCGGTCCTCTGTACATTCCAGGTCCCCCTCAGTAATCACCACCTTCTGAGCCACCCCTTCATACTTCTCATCTGCTTCTTCTGCAGAGTGCTCAGCTTGCTTGAATTGGATTTCCTGGAGTTCCATCTTTTCTTCATCTCTTAAGGCTCAGTTTTCAGTAACCTTCATACTTTTCTTACTCTCATCAGCAGCTTTCTCGGCTTCCTCCAGCTTTTGCAGGGCATGGTCCACCTCTTCTTCAACCAGCTGGATTCTCTGGTTCCAGGAGGCCACCTCAGCCTCAGCCTGCTCCTGGGCCCACCTTTCCACCTCCACTTCCTGCTGTAGGTGCTCGGCCCTCTCCTCTGCATCATTGGCTTGCTGCTGCAGAACCTGCAAGTTGTACTTCACTGCCTCGATGGTGGTGATCCCGGGCATGGTGCCCTCCCGGCCCCTGCCAATGCTTGGCTTCCTGCCTCCTCCGCTCAGAGCTGCAGCCGCTTCTCTGTAATGCTTTTTGGTTATATGAAACAGAAAGCCACTTCAAACTAGCTTAACAAAAAATGGGAATTTCCTGACTCACTGATGGCTCCCAAGAACTACCTTACGTAGTGCTGAGTTCAGGGACTTGATATCATCATCCAGACTCAGACTGTCCGTCTCTCAGCTTGGATGTCCTCTGGACTGATGCAATTCAGTCAGATCTTTCCTCTTGGTGACAAAATGACCATGCAGAGATCCAGTCTTCTTAATCACTCAGTGAAGGAAGTGTCTCTTTTCCAGTCATTGTAGTACAGTCTCTCAAATGAGTCTCACTGGGTGGACACAGCCACGTGCTCATTCCTGACACAGTCATTCTGCCCAGGAATATAGAATGTGGGAATGGCCATATTTACCTTGTTCATCCACTTTTGGAGGGATAGAGACACTCAAAAAAGCCAAGAGGGAGCACATTGTTAGCCCAAAGGAAAATTAAGGTTCTGCTACAAAAAAATTAGGTGTCTTTTACAGTTTTAATTTTGCTCAAGGTGTTTTCTCATATAAAGACAAAGTATTATGTGGTCAAATTAAAGTTTTCTTATAATTTCTTATCTAACTTTAAAGCTTAAAAAGTCACAGAATCAATAAAGTTACTTTCTATTTTCTTCAGTTTTTATGGTTTATATTTTTGCACTTATCTTTTTTTTTTAAAGATTTTATTTGAGAGAGAGAGAGTGAGCATGCAGAGCAGTGGGAGGGAGAGGCAGAGGGAGAAGCAGACTCCCCACTGAGCAGGGAGCCCGATGCGGGACTCGATCCCAGGACCGTGAGCTCATGACCTGAGCTGAAGGCAGATGCTTAACCGACTGAGGCATCCAGGTGCCCCTGCACTTATCTTTTAATTAAACTAGAATTAAATAGACTTAAAAGCTAAATAAATTACTAAATATTTCAGTAATATTTATTGCTGAAACTGATTTATCAACATTTATAATATATAAATTTTAATGAACACTACTTTCTATTTCTAAGTCATTTATTGACTTTTTCTATTTTTTTAAGATTTATTTATTTATTTTTATTATTATGTTATGTTAATCACCATACATTACATCATTAGTTTTTGATGTAGTGTTCCATGATTCATTGTTTGCATATAACACCCAGTGCTCCATGCAGTACATGCCCTCTTTAATACCCATTACCAGGCTAACCCATCCCCCCACCCCCCTCCCCTCTAGAACCCTCAGTTTGTTTCTCAGAGTCTCTCATGGTTCGTCTCCCCTCCAATTTCCCTCCCTTCATTCTTCCCTTCCTGCTATCTTTTTCTTTTTTTTTTTTTTTTTTTAACATATAATGTATTATTTATTTCAGAGGTACAGGTCTTACACAATTCACAGCGTTCACTATAGCACATACCCTCCCCAATGTCTTATCACCCAGCCACCCCATCCCTCCCACCCCCACCACTCCAGCAACCCTCAGTTTGTTTCCTGAGATTAAGAATTCCTCGTATCAGTGAGCTCATATGATACATGTCTTTCTCTGATTGACTTATTTCGCTCAGCATAATACCCTCCAGTTCCATCCACGTCGTTGCAAATGGCAAGATTTCATTCCTTTTGATGGCTGCATAATATTCCATTGTGTATATATACCACATCTTCTTTATCCATTCATTAAGATTTATTTTTAAGTAATCTCTACACCCAGTGTGGGGCTTGAACTTACAACCCAAAGATCAAGAGTTGCATGCTCTACCAACTGAACCAACCTGGTGCCCCTTTTCTGTCTATTCTTATGCCAGCACTATAGCATTTTAGTTATTGTAGCTATGTAATATGCTTTGATATTTGGTGGGACAAATAAACGGCAGGTAGCTTAAATGAGAGGGGGATAGAAAGACCTAGAGTCAAGAGTTTTACCTACTACAATAGAGCCTGTTTTTACCCAGAAGAGGCTGCCTGTACAGTGGGCTCTCTTGGAGCTGAGGTTAAGGAGTAATTAAAAGGAAGAAGAGAGTAAAAAGGTGGGGACATAGGGCCATGGTATCCAAACATCACTACTGTTTTAAAATATGGCAGTGGCTGTGTATTACAAAAGATGTGGTCTTCTCTAATTGGAGCTCAAGGCAAATTATTATGTAGGCAGTTTCTTTTTAGCACTTTTTTTTTTCATTTTTCGTTCTCACTTGCTTTTGGCATCTCCAGGTTAGGCTATTGATGCCACTCATGCTTCAGAGAGTGAGTGGCACCAGTTAGATGTTAGTGCTTTGTGAGCTTGCTGCTTCCAGGACTATGCCAGGGATAGAGGTGGCACCTAACACTGAGAAATGACCTGTCACAGTCACGCTGAAGCCTGTCATGAGGGCTGCTGGAGACCTGCTGGAGACCCACTGGAGACCCACTGGGGACCTGCTGGAGACCTGCTGCCTCCTAATAACATCACCTAAGCAATGTCCTTTTTATCCCCCTTAAGGCTTTTCTGTCTCTACTACAGCTCAGAAGGAATCTTAGAAGGAGTATTATGCCTCTTGCTTAGCCATCAAATGTTTATTAAACTGTCAGAATTTACTGGGCATTGCTTGGGAATTTTAATATAAATAAAATATTATCCCCCTTTTTAAGGAGTTCATTGTCAGGTCCAATAGTTCTTAGTTCCTTACCTTTGCTTTCCCAAAGTTTAGGCTCCCACTCTGAGGCCCTAAGGCGCTTGACATTGCCTTCCATATTTAAACAGATTCTATAACCTTTAGGGTTCCCACTTATGCCTTTTGTGGCAGGAGTGACTCCCCCCCGCCCCCTTACCTCCTTCTATTATCCCAGGCCTGACTTTGTTTTTAAGCATGCAGTATTAGAGCCTTTTTTGATTTCTCCTCCTGATAGAATACTTTGTTTTAAACTCAGTGAGCTCCTTTTGCTAAAGTTGACATGACAAGATCTTCTTACCCTGGACATCTTAAATCTGGACTCTTCAAAGCCTGGGCTTCACCTTACATAGCTCTGTTGTTGAATTCTTGGGAGTTTGGGGTACTTATGATTACATTTTACTCTATTCCTATGAAATTCTGTTGTTGACAGGGACATTCTGGTGGGTCAGATGAACCTGTAGCTGTGTCAAAACCATTTCACTCTCAAGAAGGCACAGTGGCTCTGAGTGCTTCTCAGTGGCCAGGGATATGCTTCTTTCTTCATTGATCCTGTTAAGTGACAAGATCCTGTCTTTTGGGGTGAAAAATATCCATGTGATTATATGCTCTAATTTATCATTCAGTGATCATATTAGCTATGTTGCCTCTTGCATTCCATCATCTGGGCCCCCCTGAGCTGTGAGGCTAATACCCTTCTCAGGAAGGCACTGACTTACTCATCAAAGGGGACTACTTCCTCTCCATACCGCTCTGTCTCCCTGGAAGCCTTCCAACAGGACATCGGCGTTTACAAATTGATTTGCACTACCTTGGCCAGAATGTAATTCTAATTCCAATTTCTTCTCCTGCAGGTCTTCTACAAAATTCCAACTATTCCTGTCTGAGTTTCCCTTTCTTCTTGTCCAATAGTTGCTCTTCAGTTTTATTTGTTTATTTGCTGATTTTTGACAAAAATCTTCCTTTTTACCAAGCTTAATTATTCTTCAAAGCCCTATTTATTTTCCAGTTCTTCCAAGAAGCCTACCTGAATACTCAAACTGACTTCAAAGTCACAATCAATTATATGATACTAATTTGGTACTTATTTATTGAACATCTTGCATCACAGGGTAAGATCATAGGCCTTAGAGACAGTTCTGCTGTTTTCGAGCTGCTTGAATTTGGGCAAGTTATTTACCACTTCTGGGCTTCAGTTTCTTCATTGGTGAAACAGGGCTAAGAATGACCTTTCTTGGTATTGCTAGAGTCCGTCTAGTGTTCTATATGTTGTAGATGATCAAGAAGTGAAGAGGAAGTGCTTGCAGCTTCTTTTTGCCAATGATGGGTTTACTTTAGAAAATATTTCCCTGCTGCTCTAGACAAAATTTCCCCCCTTTTTAAAAAAGATGTATTTATTTATTTGTCAGGGAGAGCGGGAGAGAGAGAGAGAGGGCGAGCGAGAGCATGAACAGGGAGAAGGGCAGGCAGACGGAGAAGCAGGCTCCCCGCTGAGCAAGGAGCCCATGCGGGACTCCATCCCAGGACCCTGGGATCATGACCTGAGCCAAAGGCAGACGCTTAACCGACTGAGCCACCCAGGTGTCCCAGGACAAAATTTCTTATCAATGTTGATTAACAGTAGTCTTTAGCCACAAATCTTACTGAATTCTTAGATTAAGGATCATGATCTCAAAATTTCTGAATTAACAATATAATGAGATTAGCTCAATTAATCTCATTGGAGTTCAAAACAGGGTAATAACAATAGTCATGTACTTCCCTGACAGATATCAGAAGAATGGATAGCACATTGACCAGAGTGTGGCCACATAAAAATTATATCACTTACTGCAACATTCAGAGTGACTGGCTTTTCTCATGAATGGTACTGAAATGAGTTTAAACAGTTTTTTAGGAAGTTTTCTTTATGCACTGGTTTCTCTTAGATTTTCCTAGCAATCTTCTTGGTCATGTTTAATCAGACATATAATGAGGATTGACTTAGTAGCAGGGGTTGTTTTCAGAGAACTTGTTTTAATGTTGTTTCAGGAGAGTTACTGGCTGGCCCTAATTTGACTTATTGCATAGGTCAAGGCATTTCCTTTCATGCCCTCTTATTCTCCCTTTTATGAAGCCTCTCTGCTTAGCTCATAATTTCTAGTTCGAGTTCTGTCACAAGGGAACTGTGGGATCTTAGGACCTTACTTTCTAAACAAAGGGATGAATTAGATGATTCTCAACAATTCTGAAAGTTAGCATATTTCCTTTAACATCACCATCAATTGTGTGTGTGTGTGGTGGAAGAAACAATATATTAACTGTATGTAGGTTATATGCATGATTTTTTTATAATAAACAGTACATGTAATTTTATGCCATTTTCATAACTACCACAGTCAAAATTTGTGGTTAAACCTTTTACACTGCAGCATTCAAATTTTCTTAGCCACTGGCCTTTATAAATGTCTTACTGGTATACTGCTCTTCTTTCTTTTAACCCCATCCCTTTTAGGACTTAGAGTATAACCTTGTTGAGAGTTCTAGGGCTTTGTTTGCATTTTCATTTCCTTTTTGGTTAAATTCATGTATGTGAAACATTACATATATAACATGATATATATTCAATACATAATATATTATATATATGCAATGTATAATCCAATTAAGAGAACAATTACATTTAATATATGTAAATTATACTTTATATATGTAACTTTTCTTTAATTGAATTGTATATTGATTATAATCTATATTGAATATATGTAATTTTATCCTTAATTGAATTGTATATTAAAAGTCAGCTGGAAGATTTTGTCAGATAGATGTTCTAGCTTGAAGGCCAGTCTCCATAACACATAGAACCATCATTCCAACTTCTACTAATTTGAAGAATTTTGAATTATTCTGAGTGATTCAGTAGCTTCTATTGCCTCTGATCGCATTGCCTGTTTGAAATCCATTTCTGTAAACTGACCACAATTTTAAAAATTAATGCTTTATTACGTGTGTGTGTGTGTGTGTAATCTTTTGAAGATATTTTAAGCCAAAGGTTGGAACCCAAATCAAGTTAAAAATTCAACAAATATTAGTTCCAACAATAAAAATAACACAACTGATGTGGTTGAATTGTTGTTTACCTTCAGATGTTACCAGTTTGCACATGTGCAGGCAATAATGACTATTGGCACTTCACAGCTTTTTCTGCTGCCTAGAGGTTGTCAGATTTTTTTTATGCATCTCTTCTGTGGATCTCAATTTCAGAGATGTTACAATGGAAAAATTATATCTTGGGAACAAGAAAGCATGGTGTATAATTGTCAACCAAGTATAACTTACTTTCCCTTGCTGCCCTGTTCCCAAACGCATGTTAGTATTATTTATATTGGTTTATCATAAATATGGTCCTTAAAAGATTTAAGGGTTTGAAAGCCACAAATACTGATGATGCTGGGTATGTCACTAGATTGGTTGAAAAGCTTGGTGAGAGTTTTGGTAGCCTCTCATTCCTCAGGGGAGCCTTTCTGTTAAGGTATCAGAAGCTTTCCCCTTGATTCAGGAAGCCCATTGTCCTGCCCGGGGAGAGAAATTCAATTGGTAGGGCACTTTATAGATCTCTCTTTATCCTCCTGGACAGAGAAGAGAAAGCCCAACACCTGACACTTGGAGAGCTTAAGCCTCTGAATGAAAAATTGCCATGAATTTGAATGAAGATAAGAGAGAAGGGGACAGTGAAAGATGTTCCAGTGGTGAGGGATCATCGGTGTTGGCGGCTGCCCATCTCTCTTATCTCACCTAATAGCGGGTGCCTGCCAATGTTTATTTGTCCATTGCCATTCACCAGCTGCTCCTCTACCATGTTGTTTTCCTTCCCAGATGGCAACATGATGTTCCACGATAAAACTGACACAAAAAACAATGCAAAATTTGTCTAAGAGAGGTTCAGCAAGCTTGAGAAAAACATCTGATATCTCTCAGAGCCCGCCAAGTTCGCAGCTTACAGTGCCAGAGTAATTATGGGATGATTTGAACAGAGGCAATGCATGGCGAAGCCACTTCCAAATGTATCAGGTAGGTTTCCAGAAGAGGCAAACATTCAGCTCTCTCATTCCTCTGGCACCCTGACAGAATCAATGAGCGCTGCCTGTGGCTCCCAGAAGCCTCGTACATTATGGAATCTGTGCTTTACCCCATGCTGCCTAATTAATGGCCCACTATTTTAAAAACTCTTTTATTCAATTAGACTCTGCTTTCAATAAGATAAACACTCTTGCTATCAAAATCCTGGGAAACCAACTTTTATAGGCTGCCTTCTCGCCAAAGCATCTGCTTTTCTGTTGCCCTTGGTCTTTTATTCTGTCCAGTCTTCATTTGGCTGTTTGATTCTGTAAAAATTGACTGCTAATTTTGGGGAATAATATGAAAGGAGAGAGTTTCTCTGCCATCTTGTTACTCTGAGGGCTATTTCCCCCTTAGCCTCTACATAAGAACACAAACTAAAGAGAATCATTTTATTATTATAGATTACAAAGAGCCACAGATGTTATTTAAAATGGGGGCATTGACTGGGTTTCTTATTCCTCACTATTACTCAAAGTACTGCCTTTTTTATGGGTTAACATTACTACATTTTTTGTCAGATCAGATTTTTAGGAGAAATACTAAAGAGTTCTTTCTTCTTTAATTTGATCACATGCCTTTTCATTTGATGCAGAATTATCTGCTAGGGATAACTGCATTCATGTCTGTTTGGCTAGATTTTTTCATAGTTATTATAGTTTATTTGACTTACTTAGAGATAATACTGAGAAAAAGAGTTTTTAAAAATTCTATCTAGCATTCAAGGAATCTGCCCCAAACTGGTTCAACTGTGGAACTGTTGGTTTTAAAATATTGTTAGTGAAAATAAAGAATAGAAAATGCCCAAAAATCTTTGGTGAAAAGTATTATTGTAGTGAATTAATTCATTCTTTCTGACTTATGAGTGGTATAATATATTGCTTTAAATTTAAAATTTAAAAACAGATTTTGCATTTATTTAGTCTGGGAAGGAAGTTTTATTGTAGGTAGTATCTAACAGGAAAACTGGTTCAATAAATGTTGACACATTCCCACATATAGGGAAAGGCTGTTGAAAGGGTTCAAGATTTCCTGAGTAAGACCTGAGTTTAGGTGTTATTGGTGCTGTTAACATTGGCTGAGTCACTTAACCTCTTATAATCTCTATTTCCTTTTATAGAAAATGAAAATATGAGTAATAGTTACCAATTACAAATGTTGCAAGGATCACATCAATTGACAGATGCAAGAGTTTTATAAGTTGTAAAAACATGGTGCAGCTATTAGGTGGTTTCAGTGACGTGTTTCTCTGTTTAGCTGTATCTTCAGAAAGTCGTCCTTATTCTTAGACTATAACTTTCCTTCAGTAGAGGATTTCTTTTTCTTCAATTTTATAATTTGTTCTTGCAGTTTCAGAAATCCTGGAGGATAGGGCAGTGTAGATTTTATGACTGTTGTGAATGTTTGACCTTCTAAGGGAGAGGAAAGATCTGAATATATTAACTTTTGAGGCCATGCTCTAATTCGGTTTTGTAGGAAACAATGTCATTTGACATTTCAACCTTTTTGCAGGACAGATTGTTGGGTATTTTCCAAGACAGCAAGAGCTGAACTTGAACTTTTTCTTCCACTTGACCATCTATATACAGGTAGAACTAATATAATGTCCGTATTCTAGTTCGTATTCATGTTGGATCAAAATGATTCCAAGGAACAGAGTAAGGTCACATTGAGAACTCTCAGAATATTGAGAGGTTGATTTAACTAATTGATGCCTGTTGGAGTTCATGTTCATCTAGAATAGAGCAGGGGTTCTCAATCCTGGCTTAAAATCACCTGTATATCATTTGTGCCTGTTTGGTTTCAATTCTTCACGACTACCGTGGCTTACTTAATTATCTATGATGAAGTAAGGAAATTAACACTGATAGCCAGCAGAACCCATGTCCAAACATTCTGACTTAAATGGTTTGGCATGGCTTTTCATTATCAAAAATTTTTAAGCTCCCCAGGTGATTCTAAGGTACAGTTTGGCTGAGAACCACACATTTAGAAGTAAGTGGCAATAAATGATCTACCAGTTGGTACACATAATGCTTTGGTATTTGGCTAGGTTAGGTTCAGCTAGGCATGATATTTGAGTGATCACTTGAACTAAGATTCCATGATAATGTAAAAAGCATGTTTTTGAGTTATCAATATTGACAGTAAAATTTTACATTTTCCTGCTCATTAATTTATTTAGTTTTTTATATTAAGCTTGGTGTTTCCACATGAAATATTAAACATGTGTCATTAGGTTTTCACCTTGGAACAATGGATAAAATAAATTTCTAAAATGGTAAATATTGACAGATATAGAACCATATACACAAAAGCTTTTGGGGATCAACAGGAAAAGGGGTCCAAAGACCAAAATGTTTGAGGACCACTGCTCTAATGTATTATTCTACTTTAGAGCTCTGTGTGTATCTGGAATTACCTTGTTTATTTGTGCGTGTATTTTGTGACTTTCCTAATTAGAATACACATACACTAAGTACAGTTTATTCACTGCTGGTCTTCCAGTGCCTAGAAGTGTCTGGTACAAAATAGGTACTGTGGTTTGAATTATGTACCCTAAACATTCGTATACTTAAGTTTTAATCCCCATTATCTCAGAATGTGACCTTATTTGTAAATAAGATTGTTGCAGATCTAATTAGTTAAGATGAGCTCATACTGGAGAAAGGTAGGCCCCTAATTCAGTACGATTGATGCCCTTATAAAAAAAGAGAAGCTTGTGCATAGACATGGCACACAGGGACTGAAGTTATGCTACTCCAAGCCACGTTACTTAGAGAAGCAAGGAGAGAGGACTGGAAGGGATCCTTCTCTAGCACCTTCACAGGGAGGAGAGCCCTGCTGACATCTTGATTTCAGACTTCTGGCCTCCAGAACTATAAGACAGTAGGTTTCTGTTGTTCTAAGCTACCCCGTTTTTGGTACTTTGTTATGGCAGCTCTAGCAAATGAATACAGTAGATATTCAATAAAGATTGGTTAAATGCATAAATCATCTACTGCTTCACATGTACTACCACATTTTTCACAACAATCTGATCAAGTAGTGCTATTGTATTCTCTTTCTGCATGTGAGGAAACTGAGGCCAAGGTCACATCTCTCCTTAGCTGGAGCTTCTAAGCTCTGGACTGTGTTGTCTGACAGATATACCAAATAATGGTATATATGAAAACAGGAGCTTGCCGTGAATAAGCAGCAGAATGCACAGAAAGAGTACTCCACTTGGAAGTTCAGTATCTGGAATGTCAAGCATTCAGTCTCTTACTCAATTTAAAGATCCTCTGCCATCTTCACCCTATAATTCCCAGTCTGACTCAGGCTCAGAAATCTGAGTGGGAAAAGAAGGTGTGGAGTCTATCTTTGCTTTCTGTATTCCACCTTGTCCTACTTATTTCCCAAGGTCAGGGGGAGCTGAGAGAGAAGAGGGAAAGGAGGAATAAGGGTCTTTCTTAGTGTAGTGGCCACATGACTTTGTAGCCCTCTGAGTGGTGATGGGATATTATTTTTGGTTCTTTAGAGACCTGTATTATACCATTGTTCCCTGCCAAAAGAAGATTCACCCTCTGGCTGACTCCGGTCTTGGTTCTTTCTGTTGGAGTCACCTAACCCTGGATGGTGACCACTTGGGCATGGCCCTTTGATGGCAACTCCAGGCCTGCTACTTTCCTTGGCATCCATTCTGGCTCAAAGGAAACATTTGGCTCTTTTGTCCCATAAACTCTGAAAGTACAGGCTGCTACCACTATAGCTCTCTCTTATCCTTGGCCATAAAAGGCAACAGTTCCTGCAAGGTTCACACATTTGCATTCTTTCCAGACTAGAATCAGCCTCTAGGTTCTGTGTCCTCCAGACTCCAGGGGTTGTATGTTAAGCCCCCTGAGAGGTTTTCCTGAAGTTTCCCTCACTTGTCTTGAGTGGTTGTGGTGGGAAATATCCTGATACGTCTGGATTTTAAAGTGAGTTTTATGATGTCGCTATAAATCAAATCTTGCTAGGAAAGTTATTATGACCAGAATACCAAAAGTACTGGGCATAATATAAATGTCCATGTTCCAACCCATGGATCCCTCATTTTAAGCAATTGAACTACTCTTACTAAACATCCACTATATGCCAGGCACTGCCCTAGGATAAGAGACAGCCCCAATTCTTCTGTTCTTTCTGAAGATTTTTTTTTCTTTTTATTTGTTTATTCATGAGAGTCAGAGAGAGAGAGAGAGAGGCAGAGGCAGAGGGAGAAGCAGGCTCCCCGCCTAGCAGGGAGCCTGATGCGGGACTTGATCCCAGGACCCTGGGATCATGACCTGAGCCGAAGGCAGACACTTAACCATCTGAGCCACCCAGGCGCCCTCTTTCTGAAGATTTCTTTAGTTCATATTACAGTTTCAGCAAAACTCTTTATTCTGGTTTCTCAGTAATTGAATAATTTGGTGCCTGCCAGACATGCCTTTACCAATCTTTAGGTCTGAAGGATATTAATCTCTTTCCAAAACATATGACTCTTTTGCCCCCTTTCCTTGCATACACACACACACACACACACACACACACACACACACACACACACACACCCCTCCTCTTATGTGCAATTTGGTATGCTTAATAAATTCTAGTGATCAAATAGGGAGTTCTTTAGTCAGTAGGAAATTGTCTAATTTGTCTCTGGAAGAAAAAAATCTTAATTACCTTTTAGAGAATTTGTTTAGTTTTAAATGATATTAGAGTGTGGGTAAAGTTTTCCTTTAGGGAGGTACAAGGCTTAATATGTTAAGAGCCTATTAAGAGCAGTGCATGATTTTTGCATTTATTCATTAGTTTATTCAACAAATATTTATTCACAACCTACTAAATATCAGTCAGCATTCTAGGCACTAGGGGTTTAACAGTGATCAAAACAGAATGAAAAAGGCAAAAATCTCCCATTGAGTTAGCTCTTTATTTGAGCATCAGACTATAAACAAGATATATAAGTAAAATATCCAGTGCTAGGACTTAAGGAGAATAAGGAAAGCACAGGCCGGCAAATGAACCACTAGAGGAAGGGGTGTTCAGTTTGGATAGGTGGGCAGGGAAGGTCTCAGGGAAGGTCTCACTGAGAACCTGAGTTATAAACTGGCCTGTGGGACAGTCAGCCTCTGGCGTGTTCTGGAAGAGGAAGTTCAGAGATCTGGAGGTGGCAGCGGGCCTGGATTAGAGGACTGGAGAGCATTGTGTGGCTGGAATGGAGTGAGTAAGTGTGATAGTGGGAGGTGAGGTCAGAGTTAATGGGGAATGAGGGACAGTCAGGGAGGCCTTTGTAGGTCACAGTGAGGACATCAGCTCTTATCTTGGGGCTCTTGGAGGGCTTTGAGTGGAGAAATGATATGATCTTACAGTTTAGTGGGGTCACCCTCGTTGCTATGCTGAGAATAGACTGCAAAGGTAGAAGTGGAGACCATTCAGGTGGGTTACAATAATCTAGGCAGGAGATAATAGTGGAGATTGTGAGAAATGGTCAAATTCTGGGTGCATGTTGAAGGTAGAGCCAACAGGATTTGCTATGGGACTACCAGATGAGCAGGTGAGAAAAACGAGAGTTAGGGATGGCTCTGGGGCTTTTGGTCTGAGGAACTGGAAGAAGTCATGATGGGAAACATCAAGGAAATATGTGTCAACCTCTCTTCTCTCCACTCATCTCTCCCCAGCTCCTACCCCCGTATTACCTCTTCTACCTTCTTCAGCTCTTTACAGCTCATTCACTGATATCTTGCACCTTCAAGCTCAGGAACATCCCATTTCTTCCTGTGACATATCATTTACCATTTTGTTTAGTTTTTCCATTTATTTATTTATTTATTTTTTTAAAGATTTTATTTATTTGACAGAGAGAAAGACAGCCAGAGAGGGAACACAAGCAGGGGGAGTGGGAGAGGGAGAAGCAGGCTTCCCGCCGAGCAGGGAGCCCCGGGGCGGGGCCCGATCCCAGGACCCTGGGACCATGACCTGAGCCGAAGGCAGACGCTTAACGACTGAGCCACCCAGGCGCCCCTCCATTTATTTTTAATTTATATTTACTAAAGAGAAAAAAAAAGGCACAAAAACTCCGTAAGAGCTAAATATAATATGGTGAGAATTATGGCCTTTCAATTCAGAGCTCCTGTTGTCTTCTCTTAATATATAATGAAGCCAAAAGATTGATGGACTGGATATTAGGAAATCCACATTATTGTTTAGGCTCTCTGATCTTGGGTAATAAGCAACTATTTTATGGATTTTAATTTTGTCATCATTAAAACCCAACAAAGGGTAAGTGGCTGGTGAGGTCATTTCTGGAGCTAGTAATTAGATGATTACATCTTCATCCTGGGCATTTCTGCTGGTCAGAAGTAACATGGCTCCATGAATGATACAGAATCCTTGGAGTTGGTTCATATTGATGAGATATCACTGATAATATATAAACAATTTATTAAGTACTTATTCTATTCTATGCTACAGAGAATATCAAACATGAGAAATTTACATTCTTTACCATAAACACCTAATCATAGTCATTTACACAATCAGCCCACTGAAAGGCATTATGTGGTATGGTGACAGAAGGTCAAAATAGAGGAATAAAGATTAATTCTAACTAGAGAGTGTTCATTAGAAAAGACTCAAGAAATTGACATTTGAATTTCATCTTGAAGAAAGAGTGAGATTTTTATAAATAGAGATGAAAAAAAGAACATTAAGAAGGCTATAGTATGCTGATGGAAAGGTATGCTAACAAGTTTAGAGAATAGTGAATCATTTAGCTTAGAGGTCAGGGATGTATTAGAAAGTCTTGAATGTCACCCAGAGGAGAGTGGCTTTGATGTCCAGGAAATGGCCAACCTCAATATTCTTTCAGGCCTTCACACCTTGTTTCTACTCCATACCATCACTATATGACCCTACTTTGTTCCCTGCATTCTCTAATTAAGCTAAGCTCCTTGAACAGTGCATTCCCTCTCTTGTACATGACATTCATTTCACTTGGCTTTCTCAAGCCCTGTCTACATCTTGCTCTGTAGTCCTGCTGTTCAATCCCAGATCTGCAGCCATAGGACATTTGGAAGCAATGGTTAGTGAACACCTTTGTATATGAAATCTCTAGGCCATTTCTTAATCACCAGTGAATTTAGGCTTTCACTATTCTATTAAAATATCCAGATACACATATGACCTCACTGATATGAGGAATTCTTAATCTCAGGAAACAAACTGAGGGTTGCTGGAGTGGGGGGTGGGGTGGGAGGGATGGGGTGACTGGGTGATGGACACTGGGGAGGGTATGTGTTCTGGTAAGCGCTGTGAATTGTGCAAGACTGTTGAATCTCAGATCTGTACCTCTGAAACAAATAATGCAATATATGTTAAGAAAGAAAAAAAGAAGAAGAAGAATGTAGCAGGAGGGGAAGAATGAAGGGGGGGAAATTGGAAGGGGAGAAGAACCATGAGAGACAATGGACTCTGAAAAACAAACTGAGGGTTCTAGAGGGGAGGGGGTTGGGAGGATGGGTTAGCCTGGTGATGGGTATTGAGGAGGGCACGTTCTGCATGGAGCACTGGGTGTTATGCACAAACAATGAATCATGGAACACTATATCTAAAACTAATGATGTAATGTATGGGGATTAACATAACAATAAAAAAATTAAAAAAAAAATATCCAGATACATTCGATCACCTTTTCTTTTATAACTTCATTCTTTAATTCTCCAATACTCTCTCCTTGTGTCATGAAGTCTAGAAACAATTCAATGATTTACTAATTGCCCTTAACAATTCTATTAATAATCTTAAAATGTATAACATGAAGCACTGCTTTTGCTTTTGCTGTGTAAGTTTGGCATTGTAAGGACTTATGTAAGTTGATCAATAACACAGGAGGAAATGTAAATATACATTTTATTCCTAAACAAGGAATATACATTACTTTTACTTAACCCAAATAGGACCATTAATGATCTTTGTTTATGTACCGTGAGCCTACATCAGGGGATTTTTAAGATGTGGGAGTACATGAGAATGGATGAGGAATAACCTATAACTTTCTTTTCACTAAATGCTCACAGAGATTTTACATTTCTCTTAATTTTCAGTGTAGGCAATAAACCACATTCACTTTATCAATACTTGCGGATTTGTCACCAGTAACTATCATAGATTTTTTGGCATATTATTGTTGCAGGTCTCTCAAAATGTCATTTATGTTCATCACTATTTTAAATTATGGTAGTTATTAAATCCACCATTAGATATTAATGTTTAATAAGTTAAAGAAGCACATATTTCATAATAATTTTTTATTTTAAAATGTTTTGATGTCTTTACATATAATTGGTTTCTTTGTTCTTTGTGTTTTATTATATACATTTAAAAATACTATTCTCAGAAAGGATCCACAGATCTCACCGGACTGTTAAAGGAGTCCATGGCACACAAAAAAGTTATGAACCCTGGACTACATAATGTTTTGAATTAGATCTAGACTTATTGATAGATAGATTGATAGGCCATAAGGACAGACTTCCTCCTTTGCCACTCCTATTTTCATGAATAGGTAGATGATCCAGAAGCAGTGGACACTCTTAACATATTGCTAATATAGCTATAGCAAAGGATTGAGCATATTTTTCATAAAACCTCCTTTTCTGTTTAAATGGTTATGCATGGTGATCAAATACAGAGTGCTTCAACCCGGATAGAAACTTTAAAAACCTGGCGCAATCTTGGAAATGTTAATAGATATGTCATATTCAGTATCATATTTTCTTTGTTGAGTATGTATTTAACAAAGGGGAAATGCTAACAAATTGTTTCTACAGAAAAGATTTATTGGTTTGTCTCTTGATTTGAATAGTTCCTCAAGCAGTTATGCTTTGTGATTATGTATGAATATACCAACACATTTATATGTATAGGTCTATATTTATGTACACATACATGGACATACGTAGATATCAAAGTTTTATCTACGGTGCAGTGGAGTCATTTTTGTTAATGATATACTTTATAGCTAAGACTTAAAATGGGAGTTTTCCATTGCCTTAAAGACTAATATTCTCTACGTATAAATTTCTCTGCTTCTTATCATATAGGGTTTGAAAAATGATTTTATAAAATTTCCACCAATTACTTTGTCTAATTAGATTGTATTACTATGTCACATTGCAATTTAGTCATCAGTTCCTCAAATATTAGTATTAAAAAGTAAAATTTTGGATTTTAAAATTTACTTTTCAAAAGAATTATTTCTGGCAAAGATATTTGCTCTATTTATATACAACACTGTTCATATACTACACTATTACAATGACACATTACTTTTGATGCTTTGCCACAACTTCTGGTTGAGAGCAAGGTTCCTATTTTAGTTACTTTATAAAGCTTTCTTGCACTAGGAAAAGGCAGAGGTGATTTATACCTTCGATATACCCCTTCCAACAAATAGTCATTTAAAAGATTATTTGTTCATATATTTTTTCTATGCAGATATTGAATAGACTCTGGTGTGTCATCTATTACTATCTTGCTGTAATAGGTTTTATTCTATTCATGTGTATTGGGTGTCTCTAGTTGGGTTTGTGTTTCAAGTTACTTTCTATAAATGTCAGCTATTCAGGTAGTCAGTTAAGTGGACTGACTCCCTGTGGTTGGGTTCCATGGTCCTTGGCATCTATTGTCTTTCCAGCCTTTCTAGTGAAGTAGCTGCCAATGTGCCCTGGATCGGGCAGATGCTCAGTAAATGTCAATTCATGACAAATGGCCCTATCTGATCAAAATGTTCCTGCTACATCTTCAAATCTCTTTTGATGTAGGTGCTGATAAAACTTTATTTGGTCATATAAGTGGCCATTATAGACCCATTTTATGCTGTGTGATTTAGGTTATATATGGGATAAAGGCAACTTTGTTTTGGAATTTCAGAAAGTCACATTTAGTAAAGACATGGTATAATATCTGAGGTATATGTCACATTAAAAAATTTCACTGTACTTTATCAGGCACCATCTCCAACACCCATCCACCATACTTAGCACTAATCTGAATGGTAAAGTTGCTGTGCAGATCACCTGAGAAAATATTTAGGATATCACTCAAGATATCTTAATGCTCAAGGATCTCTCTCAACAAAGACAGCATTTACCATGACATCGTATTATAAAGTTTGGTGTAGACTTAGTAGGTTTTGGATTTGTTACCTATGTATAACCAGGTAGAGCTCTTTGCCAAGGTAGAAGTCTGTGGGTTGCAACTAACGTTACACTGCATTTTCTACAGATATTTAAAAGGCAGAGACCTAGTAAGAGGACCATAAAACTCTGAGTTTCTCCTCTTGCCTTTGAAAAACTTATGCTACCTAAAAACTTTTTGTTTTGTTTTGTTTTGATGTTTGCTTTGCTGAAACTCTTTAAGTCCTAAAAGTTTACCAGGGAATTAAAACAAAATATATGGAAGGAAGAAAATCCATTCCAACAATGACGTAACTGCAGATTTCTTCCATATGAATTATTTCACATCCCTCCATCCTTTCAGATGTTATAGAGCCCCAACAAATGCCAGGCACTGTGCTAGGTTCTAGGGGGTATAGAGATGAACAGTATATAGTCCATGTCCTCAAGGAATTGACAAGCTATTTTGTAAATAGCTAACTATAATATAGGAAAGAATGAAATAAATACTAAATGGAGAGAGAAGAGAAGATAACTATTGGCTACAACCTGTCCTAAGAGACAGCTTATATGACAGAGAACCATGTGTTCCTTGATGAATTGCTATTAAAATCTAGTGTTCGACTGAGAAGTTAAGAATGTGCTGTGTTTGCCAACCAGGGTTGAGAGGGATCTTTAATGAAATTCATTTAATGAGGCTCTCTGAAAGCAGAAGTACTTTTACTAGAGGCAACTTCCACTTGTCTAGTCATTATTGTGGTTTGCTTATGACTAAAGGGCTTTGTTGTAAACACATTCTTTTTCCAAAGGGCTCGTTTGACAATAGAAGGGGATTGCAGTTCTCTCTGTAGGCCAAAAGAGGGCACTTGGAACTCTCTGAATGGCTGTTACAAACTGCAGCAGAGCAGGCATTTGGCTCAGATTTGTCAGGATGTTTTCTGACTCCCATAGATTAGATCTGATTAAAATATAGTTTTGGAACCTGGACAAGATGTGGAACTTATGGGTAGGTAGGCTCTGACTTTGGTCTTTTGAAACCGAAGACACATATTTATTTAAGTACATCTAATATTAGTGATTCACAATCTTACTCCCTTTGTATATATAGAGTAGTAATATATTAGTCTCAAAGGAGCTGCTGTCTTGATAGTCACAGAATATAGCAGCAAAAGACTAATGTTTATATTCACCCTTAAAACTTACCTTTATAGAGCTGTTGCCAAAATTCTGCTCATTTGTGCTTTGTTTGGACATTTGATTATGGAAGCTTCTCTCCTTCCTTTTATTTCCTTTAAAAGTCCTCCATTTCTCAGCTGGAAATGTTGGACTACTGTGAGGTCTATAGGCCTATGGTAGCTCATAAAGTTCTGAAGATAGGGCCATTAAGCTTGAAACTAACATCCTGAAAATTGGTTTATGGAGCCAGTATAAACATGACTGACTAACTTTGTTCACGATTGCAAGGATTAGTTTTATTTTTGTTTTGCCTTTAAGGGCAATCCTGCCTAGAGGCCAGGATGAACTGGGAGATCTCTTGAGGTAAGATCAAGGACACTATAAGAATTTCCATTAATCCTTTAAAAACAAAATAATGAATTGGCCAGAGCATGGATGTGAACTGGGATTCTTGAGTTTTGGCTTCCATCCAAAGTG
Source organism: Phoca vitulina (assembly GCF_004348235.1). Lineage (NCBI taxonomy): Eukaryota > Metazoa > Chordata > Mammalia > Carnivora > Phocidae > Phoca > Phoca vitulina. Next base: position 6,822,946 of record NW_022589723.1, on the reverse strand, counting down.
GACTGAATTGCAGAGAGATCTGAGAGCCTCACCATTTTGCATTTTTAGTTGTCTTCCCAATTAAATGGAAAAAAAATAGATTTGCTCTCATTCATTTGGACTTTTCCAGGAGGATTAATTTTCAGAGGCACTAGCATAAAATCTACAGGCCTGTAAGGACCATTTGTTTCTTTTTTATCTCTATCCTCAGTGACAAGCACAGTCTCTGGCTATAGTAGTAACAAATAATGAATATATTTGTTGAATGACTGAAGGAAGGAAATAAAAACAATACAATGTTTTCTTAAGACAGCACACTATATTGATACTCCATTGACAAAAATTTTCCAAGGACAGTGCTGATACCTTACATGTGTATACTGCGTAAGATCTTACAAATACCTTTTGTGTATATTATTTCAGGTTGATCCTCAGTTCTGTAATTGAAGAAACCAGAGTTCTGAAATTTTAACCAGTTTTCAAGAGCAGACATAAGTAGGATGACCATATCATTTATTGTTCAAATGAGGATAGTTTTGAGAATGAAAGGGAATAGGATTAATTAAGTATGTCATTCAACAATACAGACTGGACTGTTGTGGGAACATGAAGTGAGCACTTGTATCTGGGTCTTCTGACTCTGTTCGGTACACTGTGCTCTCGGAGGTATAATTTCTGCATATTCCCCTTGTCAGCAGGGTCATAATAAACAATGATCATGAGGCATTGCAAGATTCTATAGTACCATATGAATCTTACAGAACTGAGCTGTATTCAACACGGTTTTGGTGTTAAGTGTATTTTTTCTGTTTTATTTTGTTTTATGATTCTTTAGAAATTGGCAAACTATAGAAGACTGAAATACTTGGTTAGTTTAAGCACTCAGTATCCTTATTGCACCAAATAATAGAGGGTTCTGTGTATCCTTTACATGTTCACTAACATTTTATATATGCCAAGGAGTTTGATAGTCTTCCCACTTTATAGATGTGGGAGATGTATTTGTGATTTGGCCAATATAATCAATCTGCCATCACGATTAGACTCAATTATAAACTCCTTTTAACACATAGCTTATTTCATGCAAAAATGTAAAATGTACCTTACCCTGCCTTCATGGATAGGTATCTGTGGATATGAACATACCATCGCATTTTCACATTTTCACCTTTTCTATTGTATTTTGTACTTGATAGCCCTGGTTCTCTTGTGCATATGTATGCCTCACATATTTGATTTACACGTAGAATCTAAAATAACTTGTGCTTTAATTACAGTGAAGGAGGTCAGGAGAGTTCCCAAGGATATAATAAAAATAGCAATTTAGAGGGTAAAAATCATCAAGAACAGGGTACCTGGACTTATGTTATGTTGTGAAGATGTTCTTAGCAAAGTACTGTGATCTCCATGGGCCCCACTATGCTCTCTATCATTCAGGCTTTATCTCTTTGAGTTGTTCTTCTCCTCTTTACCTTAATTACAATTACCTGTTGCTGTCTGAAATTGGTTAGAGTGAATTGGGTTATGCTAGAGTAACAACCTGAAATTTTCCATAGCTTATAACCACAAAGGTTTAGTTTTTGCAAGTCCATCTGGGTTGACTGCTCCATGTTGTCGTCACTTTGGGACCTAGGCTGAAGGCACAGGCATTGTGGATACATGGCCAGTTTCATGGTACAAGGAAAGAAGAAATGGCCAATCACGCTCTGACTCCAAAAGGCTTGTCTTAGACATGATACATGTTTCTCTTGCTTACCTGTATATATCCAAAGCAAGTCATAAGGCCAGGTATGATGTCAACAAGGTGAGGGGTCGGGGGCAGGGACCACAAGGAGGGGAACTGGAGTATTTGACAGATGAGTAATGCAGTCTACCATGGTCTAGACTAAATGTCTTAGCTGAGATACTTTGTTGGAATCACATCTTGCTTCAGAGAACCATTAGGATTCTTACTTCTCCTTATCCTTTTATCAATAAGAATTTGACTTTACAAAAACAGTTTGAGATTAAAAACTGGGAGATTCTCATCTTGCTAAATTTCAGTGCTATTTGGCGTGTCTATTCTCCAATCACTATTTCTTATCAAATAATAGGTGCAAATCATTAAGCTAGAGTACCAGCCGTGTCTTAAGGGAAATTACAAAGAAATGGTTTAAAAACATGTACAATCAATTAGCTGTAAAAGAATAGGTATTTGTAATTCCAGACTCAAGGAAACTTCGTCTCATTGAGATCATCAGATAGTTTTGGATTTTGAATTCTAGTTTTTTGTATTATTAATTAAAAATACTTATTTAAAAAAAATCAAATTTCCTGAATCCAAGGGGTGCTGTTTTATTAACATTATCTTATTACAGTATTTAGTATTAAATTTTGTCTTTACCTTTGTCAACTCTAGTACAGATTGTTCCAGAGTAGAGGAAATTAGGTGTTTGCCTACTGCCTTAATCTTATACTTCTTTTGGAAAAAGCAGAAATTGAGTTTGTGAACTCTGCTTTTGCCCTATGAATCATGGAGAAGTTCACTGAGGTGCTTGTGACCAAGAAACAGTGTGTTGGGTGCCAGTGAAATTCAGAGAAGTCCCCTGCGTTAAGTACAGATAGAACTTGCTGGAGGGTGTCTACTTCCGGGTCCCTGCACACTATTGGCTAGAAAGCCACGCATTGGCCACTATGTGGAAGGAGAAAGAAGAAAAAAAAACCAGAACCCGTAAGAGAAGTCATCTGGTCTGTCCCTCCAGTGCCCTTTCCTGACAAGGCTTACCATTGTGGCATCTTGCAAAGGAGAATGTTTACAGGGGTCCAGCTGCAGTATCGCAAAGCAAAGAAGGGTGTATTTTGAGTTGAGAGGCAGTAAGTTGATAACTGGTACAGTGACTGTGGAATTTATTGTTTAAACTAGAAAGCAAAGAGAGAGCAATTAATATTTACTGTGAGACAATAGGTATATACTAGTACTGTCCTAGAAGAAACTAGAGACGTTTACCCTATATGGGAACTAAGCCTGACGGGTGAATAGAATCTGGATAGGGAAGAGTAGTGTCACTGAAGAACACTGTGGGTGCAGGGAACAGTGTGAACAAAGAAATGGGTGCTGGGGACATGGAGCAGCTACGCTCAGTGTGTGGCGTGAGAGAGAAACAAATATAAAGATGAAATAATGGGGATTTTTGAGTAATGTTTTTTGAATAAAAGGCTTAACAAACTTATAATCCTAATATTGAGGCCCATAAATTTGGAGTTAGTTTTTGCCAGGATGTGCATTTCCCTTTCTGCTCTTCCTATCCTCATGACTTGAAGTACCTTGAGAGGCATTTGTTACACTCTCTACTAAGAATTCAGTGCCTTCTGCAGACCTGCAGTTGAGTTGCTGAAAAAACTGATTTGGTCTCTCAAAATTAGATGAAGGAAGAGAATTTGGTAGAGAATTTGCTTATTGTCAATCTTTGAATGTGATTTTATTTTGTAAAATTTATGTGTCTAGATAGGAGAACATTAGAAAAAAATGGAAAATTCACCTTTCTACAGAATGTATGTAGTAATATATGGTATAATTCATACCACAAAGAAGTCTGTGTAGGTTATTTTTCAAATGTATGTGTGTATGCATATGTCAGATTGAGAGAATAAGATTACTCTTAGTCTAAATCCTAAGACCGTATATTAAGAGCTAACACAATTGATTTTTCTTTATCTTCCTCCTTCATCATGGAATACAGCCCCCAGTAATAAGATCTCTTATAAGAAGCCTGTTATTAAAATTCTTTGCACAAATGCTGAAGAAATGGAGGCCCAGAAACATGAAGTGGTTTGCTCAAGTCACTAGTTAGTGGTAGAGGCCGGTTTTTTGCTTTTTAGGTTGATAGCCCTTCTTTTCCAGTAGGTTCTCTTGCTTGTCTCTAAGCTCACAGAGCAATTATCAGAACTTCAGTATGTGCATTTCACATGCAAGTGAATGTGAGCCCCTGAGATATGCCTCTGGACATTTGCTTTCTAGATGAAGGGATACTGTATTCAGTTGCCATGTTTCAGGGCTGACCCCACAAAACAATGTTTCTTCCCTCCTTGGTGCTCTCTGTTGATCTGCTTTTTTTCCTTTTATTTCTGGCCCAGCTCCCCCATATCTCATTTTTCCCCCTCCTTTGTCAGAGGTCACAGGTTTGGAGAACAGGGACCGTGTTCCTTTGGAAGGCAGGGGGTCATCTTCTAGACACTAACAGGTCTCCCGTGTTGAGCCACTTCTCTGGCCTGTAGGTCAACACACAGGCTTCTCCACTCCACAGTGTTTTCTGAGCTTCAGGTCCCTAAGCTTCCTGGTTTAACTCTGACATCTGGTAAACCATGTTGGAAAAGCTTCTTCTGGAATTTCTGTACATCCCTATACACATTCCAGATAACAAATGAAAAGTATTTGGGAAAAAAAGAGAAATGAATAGTTCTCAAAAGTTTACTTTAGATTGATTTATTGGCTGACCTCTCTGTACCTTTCTAACAAACTTGCTATTAAAAACAGGCCCATCTATTCCAATTCACCACATGTGACCCCATTAAATTCATGGCCAGCTTTCCATTGTATGGAACTCCATAGAGATTTGGAGGCTTATTTCCAGCATTTAACTTCCCTGGTAAAAACCAGTGACTTTAATGATAACTGAACACAAGGGAAAAATACTTTTTAAACATCTCTGTTTAATAGATGATTATACAATGTTTCAAAATTTGATTAAAATAAACTTTGTATATATTTATAAAATATCTATCAGTGACATTTTTGAGTAGTGTCCATGCAGAAAGAATAGAAGTTGTGGTCAGCTTTCCTTTTTTTTTTTTTTTTTGTCTTTGTCCCTGATACTAGTCTTTCTTTCTGTGGGCAGTCGTTATTTCTGCCACTAAATACTAAGTGAAACATTCATAGAAATCTTAAGAATGGATAGCCCTCCCCATTTCCTTAAATCCTTGTTTCCCAAATTCTCTAAATAAGTTCATGAAAATTTGTAAAGCAGCTTTATTACTGGGAAAATTTCAATAAAAAACACAATAATGTTTAAAGAAAAAACAAATCTGGTTTGGCATATAATAGCTATGTGATCTTGTCAGAAACTCTTACTTTACAGAAGGTCCGTGGTGCAAAAACTATAAATAAAGCAGCATCTCCAAAATTTTGAAAAGAGCCACACCACCCTTTCCTCCTGCCTGATTTAAAAACATGTGACAAAGTAAGAGAATTAGAAAAAAAACCTCTTCCCATACCCTGTCTGGCTAATTCAGACCAACTGGGAAAAATCACATGATGGACAACACATCAAAAATCTAGGCTGAAAACAGCCAAATCTATGAATAGCAGATATGGGAACCAGCCCAAGGCTTGTGTGTAGAAGGGTGACAGATAAAAATAGTGCCCTAAATTTTTCAAAGGTGATTTGAAACCTCCCAAGTATAGATGACCTTGCTACTGAAAATAAGATGACAAGGGCAAAGTTGAAACTGTGACTCCTTCAAGGGTCTGTAGACTTGAGCTAATGTTCAAGAAAGAAGGGCTGATTTCTCTCCCGTCATCAGCAAGCTGCACACAGGCACAGAACATTTCTTTTTCTCTGACAAATTCTTAATATATTTATTCTTCCCCTCTGCTCTTTTCAAGAAAGGAAGGCAGCAGCTCAGGATTGTGAGTTTTCAAAAGCATCCCATTTTCAGTTCCCTCCTGCTGATAAAAGCAATGTCCAGAAGACAAGAGGTAGGCTTAGTGCTGGGGGGAAAAGGGGGAAAAAAAAAACCACCATATTTTTTCCTCACATCATAAACCTTTTTTTTTTTTTTTTTTTTTCCTGGACATTCTTCATTGTGCTTCTGCCTCCACACTGTGCTTGATATCAGTGGGGGTGTGGCTTGCAGCTACTGAAATAGAAAACTTTCCAAAATTTGCTGGCCCCCATATCAACTAGGTACAAAGATAAAGGCCATATCATGTTTTTATTATTTTATGTTTTTGAGAAGAGAAGAAGGAGTGCAGAAGGAAGTGAAGTTGTTTTGAATGTCCATTTCTGAAGTTCTTTGCATTTCTTCCATGCTCTGCTGTTGATTAAAATATCTTCACACGTCTCTAAGGCTCTCTAAGCTGGATGGGGAGAGTTTGGTGACAGTGTGGAATACCATTAGTATGATTTCTTTTGGTGACAGACAGATGTAAATGTATCCATCTAATTCTCTACTCTCAGGTCTCTTTCTGCAGATGGATGTTAATAATTAGCAGTTGCATCTCCTCCCTCTTTATCAAATTGGATTCTCCATAAATTCATCATTTCCTTTTTATTTTCTCAAAGTAGCAGCAGCTCTGACAGCCTGCCTTTGTTCTTGTGTTTATAAATAATTTATAACACAGAAATATCTCTTCTTAGTCTTAAAACATAAACTAATGGAATAACACAACACACTGGCCCAAACTACCTTCTACTTGGGAAAAAAGAAAACCTAAGGGTGGGGTGGAGAGCTTCATTCTTAACAAAGGGAGACTGAAGATCATATGGGAAAAAAACATTTGTCCAGCTTAATATAGTTTTTGGTTTTAATATTCCACCTCCTCCTCCAGTATCTAGCCATATATAGGAGTTCTAGACAGCGCAAGCAAATTCTTTTGTGATTTCCTTTCTAAATAGTGTACCTTGTGTGAATTCCCAAATACACAATGCATTTCATTAAGCTATATAGAAAGGAGACAATTATTCAATTAAAACATCCACAGATGCTAAAAGCATACCATGGTACATTTATTCAACAACTTTATGCTCATAACCCATGCACAATCTTTAAACACCAAATTACAGGGATTTGGTCCAAATTAGCAATAAAATACAATGTGTTTGCCCTCTACTGGGTAGTAATGACTGTGTAGTTTTCCTTACATACCCAGTGGCCTTGTAGACAGCTTCATAACTGTTTCATGTAGTCACTAACACAGTGTTATAAACAAATATGGCTAGGATTTGTTCTAATTAAGGTAAATAGAATAATGTTAAATCCGTTTTTCTAAGCTAAGATCTTCAGTAGAGGTGGTTTAAAATTTTTCCTTATATTGCTCTAGGGTTGTACATCACATCATAGGAGATAGTTTATAAGTCATCATTTGATATCCTGGAAATATATTCAGGTTGTAGATAAATAATCCGCCTAACAATGCTAATGCAGAATGTCTGGCATGTAATTTAGATAGGAATCTGAACACCTCCTTACATCAGCTGTTAAGATTTTGCACTGAAGCAGAAATAACGTCTTATCTTCCATCTGGAAATGGGACATAGAATAGTGACACAAGTTATTTACAGAGTTACTGCGAAACAAGAGTGGGTAACAGAGTAACTACAAAGCAACTCCCTGGGTTATTGTTGCAATATAATGCCAGATAAATAATCATGCCAGGGTAAATAAATTGGGAGATGCCCGATTTCATAGAGCATAAATGTAACTTGCATTCCTATTGGGGTAGAGCTTTTCCTTGCATGTTGATTTCTGAAGCTTCTTTCCAAGTCGGAGCTGACCCTGCAGAGCAACAATAATGTGCATAGAACACTCATGCCATTTCTACCTCTCAGGAAGTTGGGGGAGGAAGCCCTGCCCACTGCCGGGGTTGGGGCCTCAGTACAGTCCTGAGAGACAAACATACCTTTAAATTGATTGAACGAAGGGACTGGGTTTGACTGGAGAGGTATTTGGCTGGTATTTCGGGTCAGGTCCTCTCTCATGGTCCCAATTGTCTTGCTCTTGGCAAATGATTTATTTTTCTCTTAAAAATGGGGTGGGATTAATATCCTGACTTGGGGCTTTGGAATGTTTTCTCCCCGGAAACAACAGCCAGCATTATGGTCCGAGTGACTCAGGAATGAAGCATTAAGGGTAGGTTGTTTTTTCCTTTCTTGAGGTACTGGGGACAAAGTAATTCCTGGCTTGTACCACAGCCCAACGATTAGGAAGAAATGAAATCCTCTCTTTGGCTTAGAAACATTTCTACGTAAGTACTGGGGCTCCTCCCCCTCCCAGTGGCCCGCCCACAGGATATCTTCTGGGCTCTGCCTTTATCTTTGGGGTCCTTCTGGGGCAGGGATATAGCAGTATATCTCAGAGAAAAATATTTTTTTATTCAAAGCACAGAATATGAAATGCCCTAGAGTGTCTCTCTCTCTCTCTCTTTTTGTCTCTTTGGAAAGTGACATAAGTAATTGACAGAACGTATATGTGGAGGTGGGATTGGGGAGAGGTAAGGAGGAAGATGAGAGCATTGCCGACCTTGGGGTAGAGATTTCACCTGAGGAAAACACAGTTTTGACTTCAACAGAGACAATTTGCTGCGATTGAGAGAACTGAAGGGAAGAAGGAGAAAATCCCACAGAACTCAGTTAATAGATAATAATCAATTTAATGATGGTCTGCTGGGATCAGAGCATCTTCTAAAGTTCTAGAATTTTCCTGTCTACAGTATCATAACACAAAAGGCAGGGCATTTGTTTCTCTGTTCAGGTCCTTGTCATCTTGCTAATTCTGTACTTAGCTAAATGGCTGAAGATGTTTTGGTTTGCAAGGCAATTCTTTTTCCCAGCTGCATTAAACTGCTATTATTAATTACTTCCTTTGGCCTAACATTATGCCTTTATAACACACGTATTGTCAGGCTCCCTGCGATTATTGGAAGGCTATGCCATACACAAAGGCATTAAGCTTAAAACAATAGAGGCTGCTTATTTGATAGTAGAAGATGTCAGGTGGAGACAAGCACAGTTGGCTAGAACTGACTTGAAGCTCGTCATAAGGAAATAAGGGGCGAGGTGATCACAGCACAGCATTAACTGTGCGTGAGAGACACACAATTCTACATGGCAGCTTCCATCATGCATTTTCCATGGAAGAAGGGGGGAAACGGGCTCTGGGTAAATGATGGGTGAATACAGAATCAATTGTAGTGTATGACAAGACACTTTCTCTCTTTGTTTAATATATAAATCAGGAGCACTTATGAATTGATATTAATTAAAATAATGTATTTGCTTTCTTTCAACAGTAATGTCAGCCTTGTTAAAAAACGGAACACTAAATCTTCATTAGACTTGCAATATTAAAAAACTTGCATGAAATATGAATTAACATTTAACTTGTTGCTAGTTAGATTAAAGGGGAGAAAATGCAGTAGGCATTTAGCATTTTGGACAAAGGCAGAACCGGCTTTCCCAAACCCAGGAATAAGTTGGCCTCCAGAGGCCACACTGATGAGGGAATCATCCATCATTACCTTCTAACAGGAGTGACTGCAGCCCAAATGGAATTACGGAATGCTCTCACATCCATGGAATTTAGTTCATATCGAAAGGCTAATGCATGGTGAATCAACAAAATGTCTGAACATGAAAATTCAGTTTGTAAAGGTCCTTAGAATTCTGTTGGTACATATTTGGGGACATAAGCAAAACAACAGCCTTCATTTTAGAAGAAAGCATATATACATTTCACTTTTCTATAATCATTTCCACGTGGTAAAATTATTAAAAGCTCAAAGTGCTGACTTAGCTATGTTAAATTTTGGAAACCTGTGACTACCGGAGGGTAACAGGTGGGTAAAAGCCTTTCTGTTTGTTTTATTCAGATGGATGGATATTTGATGACTTCTGATCTTCATTGCACCGCTGGCTTGAAATTAGAACAGATGTAATTGGAATGACCAGGCTGAGACCTCATATTGCATTCAAAAATACATTATGAAACTCCAATGATCTTATTGGCAACATGTTGTCTTAGGTGCAAGCTGCTCATAAATGCTCTTGCTTATAAAATACACCATCGATCTTATAATTACATTCCACCTGGATTTATATGTTTGGAAAATGTGATTGAATTTTAGGTCGCTCTCGGGGGGTGACATGTACATGCACAGAGAAACCACAAGGTGGTGGTATGGTGTTACCATATTTTTTAAGAACAACAAGAAAAGGGGGTTTGTTTAATGAGCTTGCACTCACAAGCCTGCTCATCTAGTGAACTGTGACTTTTCAAATACCAACCTATTAATGTCAAAGGCAATACTGAAGGGAACAGTTCTGTTTGATTTAAAAAATACAGACAATGTGAAGTCCACTATGGCCCAGTATCTATCACCTATGGGGCTTCATTCATGCCTAATGCTTTATTCAAGCTAAGACCTAGTTTTTATATATCAGATTAATACATATCTACAGCTTTGCACCTTTCTAGTTTGATTTTTTTATCATCAGGGCTCACCGGGGCCATTTTCATTCCCTTACTATAGCATCTGCAAGCAGGTGGATTAGAGATAACTCTCATTGTGCTTTGTTTTTCTCCCGACACTGTCATTAATCATTCCTTAAGCCACACTTCAACTTGTAGTAATCAGGACTGGCTGCTCCTGAGCTGCACAAGAATTGCCTCTCACAGTGTAATATGGAATTGGAAGCGAATGGCTGAGGCCAGACGCCTCTTCTGCATTCCCCATCTATCTCATCATTTAGGTATTTATCCATCTCGGGCTTGTACGGAGAGCACCTCTCTCCTTCCCATGAGGACGCAGATTGCAACAGAGGATCAGATTTGTTACCAGGCTTTGGGCTTTGATTGTCCTCTTATAAGTTCAGGATTAAAGTGAAATTTCCCACAGGGCTATGCAGGATTTGCTAGCATTTAACTGTTTAACCTGGCTGTTTGTGAATGAGAATCCTGTGGTCAACTATTCCATAGAGAATATTATGGTAAGCCGAGCCTGAGTGGTACACATTCCGGTGTGTGCCTGTAAAGACGGGCGCAGTTGATTCCAATTAACTTCATACCTGATACCAGTTGTTTTCATGTACACAGAGAACAGGGATCCCAAGGCAAAAGGCAAGCCAAAGCATTCCCTTTTATGAAATATAGATGTCAGTTTTAAATAAATGCAAATCTGCTCCCTCAAAATTATGATTTCCACTTGCGCTTTTCACACTGATTAGAGAATTAATCAGTCTTGCGTTGGGTTTTCTATTTTGTGTAGATATTTTACATTCTCTAATTTGTTTGCTAGTTCTGATCTAACAACAATTTGATTCTTTATTCAACATACCTTTGAATATGACCGAAACAGAAACAGAGTTGTGAATTTATTTACACTTACTGTATTCACAATGATAAACATGTACTTAGAATGTCTTAGGTTAGATATAAAACTTTAAACAGATACAGCTTCCTAATTCTTTGTTATTCCTGAAAAGGAAAATTCTTCTAATGTGCTTTTCATTCCTCATAGCAAGGCAGTGTGGAACTGGGGGAAGGATTATTCAGAAATCAAGTCCATATTATCTATTTTTGTTGTTGTTGTCTTTTAGATTTGTGTCTACTGAAGGGAAGGCTTTAAAAGAAGTCAAAATCATTCTGTTACCTAGTATTAAGGGGGTTGTATGCCCACCCACTGTACTTATTCTATTTAATGTGAATATATTTTTTAAGTACCTAAAAGGATAATGCTCATTTTGTGTGCCTCATCAAAAGAAACAGAACAAGGAGGCAACAGAAATATGGAATTTAGCAAACCATTCAAAGCTTATGGTGAAACCCGTCGTTTGCAAGAAAACCAACCAAATCATTAAGCCTTTTTTCTTCTACAAATCCTCCATCATATTTTTTTACCTTAATTTTGCAATGTTAAAAAAAAGTGAAATACACACTTAAGCAGAAATAACTTTTAAAAAACCCTATATTTTAAAAAGATGGTCACAATAGATTGAAACATTAGGGAAAAAACAGCTTCAAGCATCTCACTGGAAATCCTTTTGTAATGGCTAGTGTAGGTGGCAAATTGATCATTTTGGGGGAGTAGAGGAACGGGAGGCTACAGCGATCTGCCGGCTAATTTATTTGTTTTGCTGCGTTTGAGTCAGACACCCTCTTATTAGGGAACAGCTTTCAAAGCAGTTGTGATGGACACTGATCTTGAGCCTGGTAGGAGCTTTGCTTGGGGTTATAAAACGAGAACACTGCAGGGTTTGGTACTAAATATCCTTAACCCCATTTACAATATCCCATAGAAGTAAGGAGACACTGAGTTAGGAGTAAATGGGGGAAAAGTTCTCTGTCTCTCTCTTAAGTGCAAGAGAAATCTCCAGATTCACATGAGTAATTTTCAGCTGTGTATTATGCTCCTGAAGTAACCTCTTCATTCCCATTGTTTTAGTGTGAAATCATTTCCTCGGGAGATAATTAGAGTTGCTCCATTTATTACATTAAATGATTAGCATGCACTTGAAATGATCCAGTGTATTTTCCTTTATTGCTGATGACTCTTAAATATGGGCCTCTATTCGTAATGGATAAATTAAGGTTGTCTTGGCTCTTTGTAGCTGACTCTGTAGCCAAACAAGAGAGACTTTCTTTTCCAAACATAGGCCAGGTGTGCAATGGCTGAGGTCTAGGTCTGAAGAGATTCTATTCATATAGATGTCCCACCTGCTTCAACAAAGAGCTCGATAGCACTGCTTAAAGGGTTTCTCTCCCAACCCCCTTAATAAAAATGCTTTTAACGACAGTACTTTATCTGGCATTACTCATCCTATGTGTGGAATAAGTAAGTTTAACATAAAGAGACCCAAGATCGCATTTCAAGAAAGTACCTCACAGGAAAGGCATGCACATTATCTGAGTAAGCAGTATGCCCTACAAAGCCATGGAAAAATGATATTTTAAGAATTACCAAATATAGATTTCGTCTGAATGCAAGTGCTTCTTGTTGTCTTTGAACTAGCCTGGTTGTGTAGCTGACAGAGACATCCAAAAAATCCACTGGAAAGTTTGGATCAAGTTGACAATGCATGTTAAATCGGCACCATTGCATAAATAGAGAAATGGGAAAGAAATTGGTGCATTTTGTAGTTAATTTTATATACTCAGATTTTCAGTAAATGATAATAAGTGGGAAAATTTAAGCATGATGTTAGAAAAATTTAAACCAGTATTTAGCTAAAAGATGTAAACATGCACAGACGTAAGGACTAACCATGATGAGGATTTAACCAGTTTCACATTTGTCCACTCTGTCTAAATAGGTGTTGATATTTAATAAATTTCAACATAAGAGACAGAATTTTACATAAAAAGAAAAAGAATTTCAAAGGAAATCATAAAAAAATTCCTACAAACTTCAAATAGTTTTATATATTTTGAGGATGAGATTATTTTTTCTTCCTCCTAGGCATGATTCAGAGCTCTGTCGCTCTGTCTTTATTGATTTGTTTATGTACTTACTGTGTTCTAATAGCATTGTTATTTTCAAGAAGACACAGAGTTACCGTGGGAGGTTTATAATGCACGGCAACAGCTGGAGAATTAGAAAAAGAAGAAAAGAGGCGTGGGGTGTGAGGTCAAGACTAGGTAGCTTTACATTTTGGCAACAGTGATCCCTTCACCCCAGAAGGAGTGAGGCCATTTGGATTTCCACACCCTGTTTTCTCAGGTATAGTGACTAGAAGAACAAGTTACCAGAAATCCGGTATTCCCTTAGCAAGTGCGAAGAGGAATTTAATACTTCTCTCATATAACTCGTTTACTACTCCTCTCTTATAATTCATCTTCCAGGAATGATCACATAAATTCTCTGTAAACAATAGCTAGCATTTTACTATCACACAGCCAGATAAAAAGCACTCATGGAAAAGGTCTTTGTATCTGAACTATGATCTTGAGAAGGGAGGCCTGTCAGTACTTAGTCAAACAATACTTTATGTTCCTTCTTGTACTAGAGCAAGAACAACAGCAGACTCTATATTTGTGCTTTATTTTCTGGGGGTAGTTTTAGCTTTGCAAGCAATCTGAGCAACTATACAGAGTTTCTTATTAAATGTTATTTAAATGTAATCAATTAAAAATGATAATGCTCTGGTTAAATATCTAAATAACCTTAAATAACCTTGGTATATTCCTCGTCATTTAGACAGATGAAAACTTTGCATATTTAATCGTTTGTATTATAGCAAAATGCTACTGGGTTCTGACTGAGGCATGCTGACTTTGGGAAAACATGGTTTCTGAAGATCCACTGTATAATGACATTCTCTCTGCATACATTCCACATTGTCTACCCGAAACGCCCTCCTACTAACATTTACTCAGATGGGACACATCAGTATAGGAGAGCAGAGAGTTTTCTAGATCATCTAGTCATTTTTTAATGTAAAGAGTGACCAGGATCCACAGATATGCAGGGATTTGTCTGGACACACACAGTGGTGATGTTAGGACTTCTACCAGCCCCTAACTATGTTCAGTGTTCTTTCTACTTCACAGTAAAACAGAATCCAACAGAAAAATATCTGAAATGCCTCCTTCAGTTTCCATTTCTAGTGGGAAATGTTATTTACAAATAGGGAATTGGGAGCAATCCAGTATAATTAGGCATGATCCTTATTGATTGACCAAATATGATTTTATTCTATGCAACATGGATTTTATTTAAATTATTTTAAATGGATAATGGCCAAATTATATTAACCTTTAGCTAACCAGACCAAAGGATCTGTGGAAGATGGCAAATTCAATTAATATAAAGGTGTTGGCAGTCTATTTATAGTAAAGGTATTTTTAATTTCTTTGAGAACTTCTGAGAGCACTGTCAATGCATGGCGTTCTGAATTGGAGGAGGCATATTATCCTGAAAGAGTACTGTAATGTTGTTTAGCTCTGACAGGAGAATTCTCAGGGTAAGGATGCTTGAAAGTCTTTATCAGTGTCCTTATAGGAGAAATGATCCACTTGCAAATGATGGAGATGGAGGATAGGTTTAAATTGCATTTCTTTTTATAACTTCGTGAATTTCTTTTTAGTGTTATGTCTCTTTCAAAAGATGAAGTTATAACGGTACTAATATTAGTGGTGTGGAAGGTTACAATGCCTGAACACCATCTCTCTCAAACATTTATTCCATTTAAAACAAAAATACCTGATAGCATTTCCATTATTCACAAGAAATCACACAATATAATGGTTTCTAGCACTCCTTTTGTAATAGCTTATTTAAATACTTGGGGCTGCAATTCACATTTCCACTTTGTTCAGACTTCACAGAAATACTTTATTCAATTGATCACATTTTTATTCTTTATTGTACTCTAAATCGCCTTTGATTTCTTAGAACACCAGAAATAAAAATCAAGTCTCTAGTCATGTAAAATAAAAAATTCTTCCCTGGGCATTTACTTAAAGACAAAGTAAAAACAAAAACCAAACCAAACCAAACAAAGTAATAAATACAAAAAAAAAAAAAAAGAAAGAAAAAAATACTTCCTGACCAATAATCTAACAACAATTAAAGTGTTTTATGTAAAAGGGGGACAGCTATGTTCTATGGATTGTTTTATATTTTAGAAATTTGATATTTTGTGAAGATAGGCTTTTCTTGGGTGGAAATTTTATTTCAGCAATCTTTGTGATATTAGACATTTGTGAAGACAACCAGAAACCTCAGTTGATGCTTTTAGTGATTGATTGAATCAGATTGAAGATAACCCTACCCCCCAAAATAAATCTCATAAATATACATGAAATCACAAAAACTGGCTAAAGTATTAAAATAAGCTTGTGTTTCAGCAGTGTTTTAAATTTAAAGAAGAATGACTATAGCCACTGCAGTTGACACATCAGGATGGCATAACTTCTCTTTATAAAAAACTTTATCCTAGAATGTATCCTAGAAAAATCTTGAAATCACTTCAGGGCACTTGTAGAGAAAAAAGAGAAATAAAGCTAAAAAACTCAATGGTAACATAATATGTATTAAGTTTTTTTTCAAAGATGCTCTTAATCTTGCCTTTATGCAAATAAGAGAAAGTCTGTTAAAATTAATCCACCGAACAAGAGCAATTCAGTTACCACAATGAAGGTGACATGAGCTGCCAAGAGAGAGGAATTCAGACTCCGGGGCTGGTACAGTTTGCTTTTTTCTCCGAGTCCGTCCCAGGTGAAAATGAAGCACCTGTAGTGGCATATGGGGTATTTGACTTTATTATGATAGTGCTGCAGCCCCTAAAGGAAAGATTCATGGAAACATACCAGTGTGTGTCTTGATATAATAGAAGTAAAAGACTCCACTGTTACAATACATAATTTAACTATGCAAATACAGACTTAGGTGTGCAGTGATTTATCCATTTGCAGTAGCTTGAAATTCTTTGAGAGGATTTTAAAAGACTTTATTGTCTAAAAATGAATATTTATAATGCTTTAAGGACAGTGGTTACTTAACAGCTAGCTGTAATGTTTGGAATCAATAAAGAATGAAATGAAAAAACATATTTAGAAAAACTTCCAAGTGGGTTTTGGAGAGATTCTGTGAAGACATGCATCAAATTACTTGAATTGATATAACTCCTTTTAAAGTATGATACCTGCATGTATATTTCTCATATATATGTATGTACATGTACATAAAACCTATGTAGGTTGAGTTTTATTCAGATATCCTCAATGGCAATTAAGGTACTCTACTATTTATTGTTCATTTTTCTTTAGTCCTGGGAAACTAAAATATTTCTTTTAAGATCATGTGAAAATGTTTTTATATATTGAAACAGAAACATCAAAATTCATTAAGAACAAAGCTCTGGCATATTAATCTGTCTGCCAGTTCTCAGCTTAGTGTGAATTCATCTGTTTGTAAGTCTTGAAAGTAGATATCAAAATAGAAATGCTCAGTAATGATTTTGGTAGTATTTTTTTTTTTTTTTGATTTCGGTAGTATTAACCAACTCGCCTTTTATTAAAAGCACAAAGCTTGATAATCTTGCGATATCTGTGATCTGAGTAAACTGATCGGTAAATTAGAAAAGCAGTTTTCCTTCCCACATTTTATCCTAAATCTATATGAAGAAGCATCCATTACTTGCAAAGTTTCAAATGTTATTTGATTTATATGCACTTGAAAGAAAGATTTCCCCTTGAAACAACGAGGACAAAATGTCCAAAGACATGGTAAATATATAGTTTCTTAATTGCAAAGCCAAAATAGATTACACACAGCCTTGCAAAAATCTAAGACATCTGCTTTGTTTGAGGCAAGAAGAAAGACATCTGGGGGCTTGAATGTTTCTTTGTGACCTGCTCCAGTGTGAGTAACCTTGTAGTTAACTAGGCATTTAGTCAAGTCCCAGAAAGATCATTGCCTGGACTCTGCCTCAGAGGCTGATGGGGACCCAGGCCAAAGCCGAAATGTCATCCCCAAAAGATCACTGAAGCCAGGCAATCGGGGTGGAAGTGTCGTAACTGGGGCAATGTAATACCAGCCATCAACCATCTCTCTCCCTGGCAATCACAGACCTACACACGTGAAATAATCGATGGGGCAGAAAAAAATTTTTTTTGAATCTAAAAATAAAAATGTCAGCACCAAATCTTCTAGAATCATTTTGTTTTCTGACTAATTTGTAATTCTATTATTATTTTCAAATCTCCTTAAATGCTGGGGTCTTTTGTCATGCAGGAAACCTCTGGTGATTTCATATGGCATTGATGGAATAAATTCACATTAAAAAAATTTCAATTGTGGGCTTCTGCAATTACATTTGACTTCTCTAACTGCAAAGAAGCCACAATAAAGTAGCTCTTCTACTGTTTGATTATATTCCTGGGTACTGTTAATGTGTGTTCAGTGTAGCACAAAGTGGTTTATTTGTTCAAAGCTGCGTCCTTGATGTTTGGGTTTGCTTGTTCATCGGCCAAAATGAGCACCCTTCTCCTGGTGTTCCCATTCCCTGTGTGACTTTGTAACGGAGTCCAGATGCAGTACGGGTGCTTGCGCTGCTTGACCAAAAAAAAAAAAAAAAAAAAAAATCTAAACCCCCCAACTGCCTGAGAGTTGTTGATAAATCTTTCCATTGGAATTATACTTGTCTAAATGGCAGAGATACAAGATTCACTTTTTATTCAGTATTTGAATGCGCGGACGGCACATTTAATTGCTCCCCATAGGCAGGAATTTGGCAGCGAGAAAGCGCGTTTTAATCGGTCTGTCTAGCTATATTTTAAAACACCCCTTACCACAGTGCCTGCATATTTGTGTTGGCATTAACAGAACAAAAATGTGTATTGGACTTGAAAGGTGTTTTGATGGTAGGTAAGCACATTTATTTTTCACCTGATTCTGTTTTCTGTACTTACTGTGCCAAAAAGGCAGCCGAGAGGGTGGTGCTTGCATTAGGGGGAACTAAGAACTGAGGATTTTATTTCTCAAGTACTGCCTCTAGAATGTGGGTTAGTTTAATTAAGCTACAAAATACCCAGTGGTGGAGTTTAGAAAACAGACCCAAGAGTAGAAAAGAGAGGTTTTTGTCCTTAGCTAGCAAAGCAGCTGCAAATGAGCTAATGAACCAGATGCTTTACTTTAAAAATATTTGATTTCCTTGATTAAAAGGGTGATTCTCTTTATATGTTCATCATCACTCTGTGAAAAGTATGAGTATAACATGTGGCTGATTCTCCAGTGTATAGAAACATAGTATCAATAGCTGGACTACAGATTTTCATAAGCACCACAATATTGAAATTGAGTGTTGTTTTATGAACAAGATCAAGAACAGTTAAATTGGAAAACTTTTTGTATTCCTTTGGGGAAGCACTTTTTCCTGATCTCTCTCTTAGATCATAGAAAGACCTCTTTCACTGTAAAAATGCCCTGATATTCAAATATCTTACTTTTGACATCTCTCGTGTTGTAAATTGTTTCTACTTTTTTCAAAATAGCATCTCGCTTGTATCCTGCACTTTACTTTGAAAGCTCCTTCTCATGCTTGTCTTGTTTTGAAATAACATGGATTCTTGAGGCAGGCAAACTGAGTTATGATATAGGGCCTTCTCCTTACCCGTTCTAGCTCTTAGACACACTTAACTCCCCTGTAGCCAGCTTTTTCCCAGTGACCTTATCTGGCCACTCACCTTGCAGATTAAAACACAGTCAGATCATTTGGCCTATATTCAAGGCAACTGTTGTCTCCTTCCCTGAAATGACATAGCATTTGTTAGTTTGCATCAATTTTTTAAAAACGTCAGTAGTATGTGATAACAGAAAACAAAGTTTTCTGCTTTGTCAGGAAATTAACAATGTACCAAAATAAAAACAAGTACTAACAGCCTGCTGTGCAAGGAGATGCTGGAAGCAAGCAAAATTGAGGCTGTTGCCTTGACAGTTGAGAGAGCAGGTTCTTGAGGAAGGGGGAAAAAAGGATTTTTCTATAAATTTTAAGAATTTTTCCCAATTATGTCTCTGAAAAGAATACTTTTCTAATGTTTAAGAGCGGTATCCTCTATTACCACACTTATTATAGCGAAATGTAGGAATGCATGAGTGGTGGGTGTTTTGTTGTGACATCTGAACTATTTGTAAATATTGTTCACAGCTTTCTTAGCATATTTTAGCGAGGCAACATTTCAGGAAAGTATAATTTATTGCACATGATATAGATGGTGAGCTTCCCAACCCATTTGTTGTAGATGTGTTTGTACAAAAGAACACTGACACCAGGCATATTAGATTAAAGTAGCAGATTTCTGTCTGTGGGTCTGGAGTCCCTGTAGCGGTTGCTCTGCCTTTCTAAAAACATCAGTGAGGCCAAGAGATCCGTCCCAAATAGTGTAGTACCAGCACGGTTGGGGAAAGAGTACATTTATCTCTATTACTGTACCATGTTTACTTTTTGTATTTATGTGTGTGTGTGGGTGTGTATGCACCTGTGTGTGTATGCATGCATGTGTATGTATGTGTGTGTGTTTGTGTGTATGTACGTATTTTTGCCCAGGCAAGCTCCTGTGATTGTGGCATGCAACCTCAACTCCACTTTGCATGGTATTTTCTTTTTTTCATTTCCCACATGAAAAAAAAAAACATATACAGCCTTTGCCTATGATGCCTTATTTGGCTTTGTCTTATTCTTTTAAATTATCCTCAGAGAGAGATAAAGGTCTTAGAGGAAGTGTTAAGATGCTCTCTTTTTCTTCTCTCTTCCCTGCCCACTTTAAGTGACAACGAAAACAAGTTCTACTTTAGCTAGTTTGTTTGTTTTTTAAGCTGTCGTATTTTTTGGAAGAAAAAAGAGTTGGGACTATTTTGAAAAGTTGCTTTGTTTTCAGAATACAAGTGAATTATTTGGGAAGTAAAGCCTGTTTGTTTTCAATACAGGAAGTCTTGGCAAACTTGATCCCCCTCCCCTCCTCTTCTCTTCCTCCTCCTCCTTGTATAATGGGGAATTATTAGCTCAACTTCATTTGAAAAGCCCTAATGATTGAGTGCCTACTGGGTTTCAGCCCTGTAATAGTAACTTTACAGTAGTGCTGTGAGGTAAGTGGGGATTATCCCCATTTTACAGAGGTGGAAACTAAGACTAAAAGAGTGGAAATAACTTGTCCAAGAGCCCACGGCCAGTCAGAGGCATGCCAGAGTGTGAATCTCAGGTTGTTTGACTTCAGAGCTGATGCCCTTTTCCCTCTACCACAATGCCTTTGAAGTAAAGGTAAATGTGGCATTCATTTTTATGGTGGAGCAGTTACCAGCCATGCCTGTGAATCGGAATCAGCTCTGCGGAATGTTAAAAAAATTCAAATGCTAGATTTCCACTCCTGAAAATCTCATTCAGTAGATTTAGGGTGAGAAACTGACATCCGTGTTTTTTGAAACACCACAGGTTTCTGATGCCCAGCATTAAGAGCCACAGGCATAGAGTGTCCCTCCCTCTCTCCCAGATAGTAATAAGACAGTTCTGGTAAGACAGAGGACATTTGTGTTAAGTTGGCACCAGATGCAGTATTTGTTGGTTCTTAATGGAGCTGATACATGGATCCATCTAAGTTTCCATTCTTTTTCATTCTTTTTTTTGGAATAGATAATCCAGAATGGCCACTGATAAATCCTGGTAGAATGGCAGGTAGTATTGTTTTTAGAGGCATTTTAATCTGTTAAGGGTAACAACCAGCACAAGCGAAATGATGACCTGTGGGTTGAGGACACATACCAAGTCACTCATTAAAGAAGTAACTTTGCAATTTCCTTAGCTAAGGATATTTGTTTACTTTATATCATTCTCAGAGGTTTTGAGAGTCCACACCTGATTCTCAGTGGCATCAATATCAGTCTTAGGAGCTCTGGGTGAGAAAGCCTTGTTTGCCTAGTGAATTCGAATTTGCTATTCAGTTCACTGATTTCATATGATATATTTTTAAAAATATTTATTTAAGTAATCTCTACACCCAACATAGGGCTTGAACTCATGACCCCGAGATCAGGAGTCACATGCTTTTCAGACTGAACAAGCCAGGCACCCCAATTTCATATAATATTAAAATGAAGACCAACTAGAGCCCTTCTTCAAACTACCTAGAAGTCTTGTGCATAGCTTACAGTATGCATTACTAAATCATACACAGTTTCAATAGCACCATTCATGCCCTGTTTACACCTGCTTCTGGCATTGAACCATCATAAATGCTATAGTGTACCCCTGTAATGAATTTTCTGAAAATAGGCTAAAATACTTCTTTTCTACAGTCTTTCAGCTAATGGTTTGTGCCAATAAATTGACTACCGTGTAGAAACCAGCAGGATATGAAAATGATCAGCTTATGGCTTACTAAAACTGGAAAAATGACACATATTGCTGATTTCATTTACCTGAGAACACCTCCCAAGTCTCACAAACCATTTGCAGGCATTTTGCCATCAATGAATATAACTGATCTCACGAGGATTACCCAAATAACAATGCAGAAAAACATCATTAGGGAAATCTGATCTCAGCCCCAAAGTCTATTTACCAAGCATTATCGAAATTAAATTAAAATGGAAGTATTTTTTAAAAGTCAGTAGCGCAAAGGTCTTATTCCTAGTCTGATACATGCATTTGCTGTCTTATAAAATAAAATTTGCTCTTTAATGAAATATTCCTGGCATTTTCAAATGACATGCTTGTGCACATCCTCTACACATGTCTTAGTTAAAAACACTATTCAGTGAGTTTTTACAATGAAAATGTTCCATTCCACTCTTTACCTCCTTTTGCTGGTGCCTCACCCCCTACCTGCTCAGAAACAAAGGCGTAAATGCTGAAGCAGCCGAGACACATCTATCGCTCTAACAGAGAAGCAAGTGATTCTGCATGATTGTCCCTAATGGTACTAGCATGATCTCTGCCTGGCTGAACCCAGCAAAGATTCAGTGATTCATGGATGACTTGCAAACGTTCCCTCTTGCTTTCTAAGTGCAAACATACATTGAAAAAGACCCTCAGTTTATATATAAAGTATAAGCAGCAAAGGTGTGCTGTCTTAATTTTCAGTCTAACCCTCAAGACATCCTCCATGCCATCAGTATTAAAGCAGGAACCAGGACTACATTTTCCTACTCGATAATAAGCTATGGAAGTTGCATGGGGTCGAGTCTCTAGGAAATCCCCTCTTTCTTTGAAAAAATGTCATTGGTAAGATAGGAGATTGGCACCACAATGAGCAAAATATAGTGCGGGCTGATACGCATTGTCAGGTAGAATTTGGTTTGAGACACTGACTTTTGTCTGCGTGGTGTCTCCGTTCCAAAGAAGATGGAAGATGCAAAATTGCAAGTTTCCAATCTCTGGTTAATGTGGTCTATACAACTGAATAATGTATAAGGAGATGTTCCTTTGATAATGTCACAATTATTCATTGTACAGCCATAAACTCAAATATTCACATTAACAGCTAGGTATTATTTTTCTTCTCTGAAATTAAGTGAGCGGCATCAGTGGTCATAAATGAGAGCATTCATCAAAGGCGGAGCCATGGCAGAGGATTAAGAGAATGCTGATGAAGTGTCCAGATTCCCATAACTTGGAATGGAGCTGCATTCAGCATTCCTTTATTATCCATCTGCCACATAACAAAAAGTCTCCTATATTTAATGCAGGTTTGCCCTAGGCCACGTAATAGGATTAGGAATAATTTCTACAAATTTACAAAAACAAATCACATGGGAAGGCTTAGAATTTGCTAATAATTTCTCCATAGCTGGGAGATCAAAGGGTTGTAAGAGTTCCTAGCCAGGCGGTAGTTTGACCCTGGCCAGGCTTTTTTAATGAAAGGGTTAATCTTCTCCGAGGTGACCATAGAGGAGCAGATAGTGTGACCAAAGGCAGATTCAGGCCCCCAAAAAACAAGGAAGAAAATGGTCTGCAAAGTACAACAGCAAGAAAACATTTACAGAATCACACTACATTTTCTGGTCAGAAAAAATGAAACTGCAGAATCTCATTGAAAGAGGCGAGACAAAGGAAGAGGGCCGGCTGAGAAACAAACCCAGGAAAGATCAAAACCCCTCACCATTGCCTTGAAGAAAAAAGGGAAATTAGGCTGCTTGCTTCTCCTTTTAAAGGTTGCCTCCTTTGTGGTCAGGTGAGGGCCACCATCTCTTGTGCTCTCCCACTGTTCCTGTTGGTTTGGGAGGAGCAGCCCACCGGGCAGGGTCTACTGGCCCAGGAAGCCAAGGGCATTGTAAGGTGGTGCCATTTCAGGTACAACACTTTAGAGTAGGCGCATTGGGACAGAAAAATCATGAATTCTTATAAGGACTTGCCCCATTCTTAAAGGGAAATGAAAGTGAACAAAGGCATATTAAAAATAACGAGGGCAGCTAGGATGAATGGCTTTGCTCCAGTGTCTTCCAAGCTCTTTATTACTAATTTTGACGAGTGGCAACCTGTAGCCCAAATCTCCTGTCCTGCCTTATCTTCATCAGTGGCTGGAACAATGTAGTCGGGCATGCACATGCCAAGAGCCCCATTTGCTCTTTTTCCTAGCAATGGTTAGGCAGCATGACTTGTTCTCAGGACATCCTGAACAGAGTGCTGTGTTTTTCCTTTATCTGTTGTGCCACTCATTGAACGGAGGGCTTAAATATAGAATCTGTCTGATGTAGAAGAGATGGTAAATAATTTCATAGTCTCTCTGAAGGGTGAGTTAGCTCTTTGATGGGGGTGAGAGGTTTCTGTTACTAAGCCTCTTAATCTGGGAGTTGATCCAGCGAGAGGAAGTTGCCTGCTCACCCACTTCTATTACTTGTTGGTCCGTTAAGACTGAGGTAAAGCGCTTCTTAGAAAGCTCGCTAAAAAAGGTTGGCTAGAGAGAAAAGGAAGGAGGTTGATTGAGAACATGGTAGTGGTAATCAAAATGATGATTTCAGAATGAGGGAAATTTGATTTTCGTTATTCCTTTCTTTTCCCTTCTAGCTCCTGAAGAAGCAGGCTTACGACAGATGTAGCTCCTGTCTGGAAAGAGGTCAGAATGCATCAACTTCTTTCCTCTAGGGTGCTGTGATCCTCTCACTCCTTTCCTTAGAATTGAGAAAAACTTATCATGGATTATTTCTGGGCTTTACTAAAGTTGGTAAAGGATAAATATCAAGATGGACTTCCAAAAACTTAATATCCTGCATTCCAGTTTATTGCAATGCCAAATTTCTTTGTATGGAAGAATGGTTGGTTCTCTTGGCAGAAACAGCAGATCTGAGACATAAAAAACAGACTATCTTGGCACTCACACTTGTGAGTGAGCTTATGGCTTACTTATAAGAGGTAGGGAGTCTCAAGGTCATAGCTAGTCAACACTTAAATAACAAGCTGAGAAGTCAAATTTAGATTCATTCTTGGTTTGTCTTTTACTTGGTGAATACTTTGCACGTAAGTGGTGCTTTCCTAAATGCTGTACATGTATCAACTCTTATAATCCACCCATAATCCTATGATAGAAGAATATGTATTACTTATAGATGAAGAAACTGATTCTTAGAGAAGTTAGCTAATTTAGTTAAGAGATGAGAGGGATCTTGGAGGTAACCGAGTTTTGTCTTTATTTCATTTTTCAGATGATTAAATCATCTGAGGTAGTAATTGGCTTAAATTAGGTCACGTAGTTAATGGGAGAGCTTGGGCAAGAGAACCTAAACTCCTGATTACCTGCCTCTGCAGAATCCTGTCCGTGAGAACACACTGTTTCCTTGCTGCACCCCCAACTGGAAAGCCCTACCCTTCTCTCTCAACATGGATTTCCATCACTTCTTTTAAGCACAACAGACAAATTCATTCAGTCAGCAGTCGTTAAAAGCCCACTGATGAGGCAAACGCTGTGTTAAAATTTTGGGGATGTGAAGATGAATAGAACACAGTCTCTCTCTCTACCCTTGAAACACTCTCTCCAAGGGGAGTGATAGAAAGAGAGAGTTGTAAATTGGCAAGGACAATGCTATCTGTGGAGGTAAGTACCTAGTGTGCTATGACAGCTTCAAGGAAGAAGATCGAACTCTTAACGGTATAAAGTCAGGGATCACTTCATGGAGAGTGGAGTTTGAAAATGAAAGGAGGGTGGGAGAGAAGGCATTCTCAAGATCTAGGTAAAAGACCAAGGGCTTAATAAGCCTATATATGCTCACAGGAGGAGCCAGATAAGAGGACTGGGTTGAAGACATGGAACAAGTTCCCAGGGAAGGAGTTGGGACTGAATGGAATCAAGAGCTCGTATAGTCAGGTGGCCTCAGTCATGACTTACCCTCAACAGGCATATGAATAGAGGTGACATCTTTGCCCCACACTATCTCTTCCAAGCCAGTGGTTTACCTGGGGGTTTGTGGAGCTTCCTGGCAGTGGTCTGGGGAAGATTTGAATGACAGAGGCTAGGGATGAGATGGGCAAGGGACTGTTGAGAAGTCATATTAAAGGGGAAATACGTTCAGATGGTGGAAGGTAGGGATGGGAAGAGGGACTGAATAAAAGTCATGTTTTAGGGATAAGGTGAGAGAAACAAAAGAGATTACTCTCCATAATGACAGAGGGAGTCTGACACAAACCTAATTAGCAGCGGGGCCTCCGAGCTAAATGCAATCTTGGTGGCAGTGTTACAGCTTTCATGAAAATTTTGTAACCCATTCTCCCATCAGCTGTGTGTAAACTGATGGATGAAAGGGACGTGTGTGCTTGTTGAAAGAGCTCTTTCTCAAAATACTGGAATATTTTGGGACTAGGCCATTTAGCCCCCTTCTGGAGCTATCAATACATAGAGATAGGGAAATTGTCTTTATTCTCCCTTGTTTTTACCAACACCAAAGGGACAGTGGTGTTATTTCTCCTTTGTCCTTTAGTGGATGCTGAGAGTACAGGATTCCATTTTGATGGGTGGCTGGCAGCAACTGTAGATTGGATAGTAGGAGGAATGGGAAGGCTTGTCTCACAGGAAAAAAAAAACAAAAACTGTCTCACAGAGATCTGGACCTCTCTGAGAGATGAAGCTCCAGTTCACCATCATGCAGAAGGAAGAAAGGAGTCAGCATTCTTTTTTACACCACTATCACTGGCTGCTCAGCAGGAAATCAGTACGTAGGCAATGGTGACTGTGGATGGTGGCAGTGTTGGTGGTGGCCATAGTGTCTTTGTTGGAGTAGCTGATGACAGAGTGCCAGTTTTCAGTGTTTCAGTCAGAACTCCAGGTTTGGTTTCCCAGGGCCAATCCATGGGAACACAGAGAACAAGCATTGTGTTGTTCGAGTGGAGTATTTAATATCGACCCTATCCTGAATTCCAATCACAGCTCTCCCAAGTTGGGGCAAGTTATTGAACTTCCCTAAACCCCAGTTTTCCATCTGACACCACCTCTTCAGACAGTTCTGATACTTACTTTAAATCTTTCAGATAATGTAGGTAATCTGAAAACAGCCAGCGATAAAGCCCTTACCAACAAGTAGCTCACTGGAAGTTGTAGCACTTTGTTCTTGGCTTTGAGGGTGGGACCTGAATGACTGGAGGTTGGTCATACTGAGATCTGAATGTTAATGTTAATGGCTGTGTTGATGTCATAGTTTGGGGGAACTTGGACCTTGTAATTAAATTGTTTCCCATCTTCCCACTTATGCATAGTAAGCAAGTTTACTCAAAGTTAAGAAGAAAGGAGAGACAGTTGATTACATTAGGGTGCAGCTGAGCTTTCAAAAACAAAGGGATTCCTGGATCTGTACTCTCAGTCTATAGCATATCTTGTTCAGGTACATATTCTTCCCTCTCTTCCACTTTCTCCAATTTCATTAATTGTATTTTCAAGCTGTTTTTCATATTCTAAAGGAAGGTACAGATATATCTACTTACTACTGACTCTGCTACTTATTTTAATTCTATTGATATCAACAATTTCACAGAGGTAGAAAAGATAGCAATCTTGGTTGATTCAGAGCTGTTAATTGTGTTTCTTAAAGTGTGTTTTATGGAGCTTTTCATTGGATATTAATGCATCATATGAAATAAGGACCCTTATTTCACAGACTGGGAAAGCCAGGCTATAAAGAGGTTTCATTTCTCTAGTAAAAGTTTCCCAAAGAACCAACTTCTAGTTTCGTTGATCTGCTGTACTGTATTTCTGGTTTCTAATTCATTGATCTCTGCTCTAATCTTAATTACTTATCTTCTAATGTGTGGCTTAGGCATCATTTGTTGTTTTTTCTCCAGTTCTTTAAGGTGTAAAGTTAGTTGGTGAATTCAGGATTTTTCTATTTTTTTGAGTGAGGCTTGGATGGCTATGTATTTCCCCCTTAGGGCCACCTATATTCAGAAGAATGGAACTAGACCATTCTCTTACACCATACACAAAGATAAACTCAAAATGGATGAAAGAGGGCGCCTGGGTGGCTCAGTTGGTTAAGCGACTGCCTTCGGCTCAGGTCATGATCCCGGAGTCCCGGGATCAAGTCCCGCATCGGGCTCCCTGCTCAGCGAGGAGCCTGCTTCTCCCTCTGACCCTCCCCCCTCTCATGTACTCTCTCTCTCTCTTCTCACTCTCTCAAATAAATAAATAAATAAATCTTTAAAAAATAAAATGGATGAAAGACCTCAATGTGAGACAGGAATCCATCAAAATCCTGGAGGAGAACATAGGCAGTAACCTCTTCGACATTGGCCACAGCAACTTCTTTCAAGACACGTCTCCAAAGGCAAGGGAAACAAAAGTGAAAATGAACTTTTGGGACTTCATTAAGATTAAAAGCTTCTGCACAGCAAAAGAAACAGTCAACAAAACAAAGAGGAACCCACGGAATGGGAGAAGATATTTGCAAATGACACTACAGACAGAGGGCTGATATCCAAGATCTATAAAGAACTTCTCAAACTCAACACCCAAAAAACAAATAATCAAGTCAAAAAATGGGCAGAAGACATGACAGACACTTCTCCAGAGAAGACATACAAATGGCTAACAGACACATGAAAAAGTGTTCATCATCATTAGCCATCAGGGAAATTCAAATCAAAACCACATGGAGATACCACCTTATACCAGTTAGAATGGCAAAAATTGACAAGGCAAGAAACAACAAATGTTGGAGAAGTTGTGGAGAAAGGGGAACCCTCTTACACTGTTGGTGGGAATGCACGTTGGGACAGCCACTTTGGAAAACAGTGTGGAGGTTCCTCAAAAAATTAAAAATAGAGCTACCCTATGACCCAGCAATTGCATTACTGGGTATTTACCCTTTGCAAAGACACAGATGTAGTGAAAAGAAGGGCCATATGCACCCCAGTGTTCATATCAGCAATGTCCACAATAGGCAAACTGTGGAAAGAGCTGAGATGCCCTTCAACAGACGAATGGATAAAGAAGATGTGGTCTATATATACAATGGAATATTACTCAGCCATCAGAAAGGATGAATGCCCAACTTTTGCATCAACATGGATGGGGCGGGAGGGGATTATGCTAAGTGAAATAAGTCAAGCAGAGAAAGCCAATTATATGGTTTCACTTATTTGTGGAACATAAGGAATAGCATGGAAGATTAGGAGAAGGAAGGGAAAAATGAAGAGGGGGGGGATCAGAGTGGACTCCGAGAAACAAACTGAGGGTTTTAGAGGGGAAGGGGGTGGAGGGATGGGTTAGCCCAGTGATGGGTATTAAGGAGGGCATGTATTGCATGGAGCACTGGGTTTTATACGCAAACAATCAATCATGGAACACTACATCAAAAACTAATGATGTACTGTATGGTGACTAACATAACATAATTAAAAAAAAAAAGTTTCCCAGAGGGGTGCCTGGAAGGCTCAGTTGTGTTAAGCATCTGCCTTTGGCTCAGGGCATGATTTCAGGTGGGATCGAACCCCTCATCGGGCTCCCTGCTCAACTTCCCACTCATCTGCCTGTGTTCCCTCTCTCGCTGTCTCTCTCTTTCAAATAAATAAATAAAATCTTTAAAAAAAAGTTTCCCAGAGACTTATTATGCTCACATGCATTTGGATCTCCCAAACTTATTTGATCCTTGAAATATTTTGTTTCAGTACTATTGCGGAACTTGTGTTCAATGGATCAAGCTTTGGGAAGAGTGTTTCTAGCAAAACATGGGGCAGCCAGGACTCTTGGGATCTAAGATGTCATAGTGGAAAGAGTCCTCTAAAATCTTTTAGAGGAGTGAGAGAAGAAAAAAAAAGGGAGTTTTTGGAACTAGTTTTTGGTGTTCTGTGTTTTTTTTCCAAGATGATCCCAAACTATTCCCTTTAGCACTTAATCAGAACTAGGAAATTTGGAGTGGGAGAATTCTTTGTTAACTCGCAGGCAGAATTCTTTGTTATTCTTCTACAAGTGCTATGGTTGTGCAATACTGTGTAGGATTTTTTTTTGTTGTTGTTGTTTTATATATATACCAGAGATTGATTCTGTGTTTTTATTCAACAAATGGCAGTGATTTCTGGCAACAGCAATTTCTATGGCAAGTACTCTGAACAATGATCAGGCCAGGGTTATGATGTATTTTATAATAGTAACTAAAACACATCATGAAATGTTGTTATGGATATATTTTTAAAGAGGACTTCTGTATAGGATTTAATGCTTTCATCTCTTCTTAATGATTATCTCTTAACTATGGCATGGTGGGAACTCTCTTTTTCAGGATACATAATCATTCACTATTTTAATTATGCTAGATAACCCATGTGAAAACTTACTTACCTGGTTAATGATTCTTTTTTTTTTAGGTTTTTAAAAAATTTATTTTTTAAAAGTTAACATGTACATAAAAGGAAACTGAAAAACACAAGAAGCGAAGAACAAAGTCATCCATAATCACAAGCAGCTTACAGTTTGACTTCTAGGTCCCACGTGTGTATCTACACAAGTAAGCATTTTAATGTAATTAAGATCATACAGTTATGTATCATGCTTTTTTACACACCATGAATATTTGCCATTTCAAAGTCCCCAAACTATGAGTATTTTGATAACCAAAAATACACTACACCAACTTCATCTGAAAGAAAAAAAATGTAATTCTACCTTTCTTGGCAGCAAAAATTTCATAAAAGGCAAAAAACGGTTAATGATTCTTAACCAGGGATCAGTAGGCATAAAAAGTTCTGTATAGCTATTTAAAAATAAATGAGATGGGGCCCACACCCACAGGTTTGATGGGATTTGTGAGGGGCTCTCAGGTTTGTGTTTTTCACAGTGCTCCTCGGGTGATTCTGATACATACCTTGAGTTGAGAACCCTTGAGATGAATATAACTAAAATAACAGAAATGGATTATTTTTCACTTATGAAACAGCATGGTGTGCTAGACTTCACACAGTTCTCAGTGATGATAGTGCCTGTAAGAATGTACATTTTAAAGTAAAAATGATTAGCCAACACCCTTATTTGTGTCTGGGTCTCTTATCATCTAAGCATTCCTTTGGAGGCAAATTTGGTTATTAGTGGTCGAGGGGGAAAGGCAGGAGAATAGCTCATCTTCTTGTGGATTGTTAGGTACTAGACTCCTTTTTTGAGGAAACTTCCATAAGACTAGTTTATAGGCATTTTTGATGAAGGGAAATGTGATATTTCAGGGTAAGGAGAATAAGGAGCAGCAGAGTCTCTAGGGGTTGCTATATCAAGAGACATGGTAATGAGAAAGGAGAGCTTTCATTTCTTGGCTTGATGTTCACACCAGCTCATTCTACTCACATCATTGGTACAACTACCAGTGATGGTATTTTGGGTTTGCAAATAACAGAGAAACTTAAGCCACTCGTTGTTCCCATGAGGACATTACTTAAAACATGACCATGAACAATTTTGCAGAAAATGGGATGTTTGTCAATTTAGAGGATCAAATTCTATTATCCTTCAGTGTGGGTAGGAGGAGATCCTGGTTAAGAAAGTATTACAACATCTGTCAATCTCCTAAGTAAGCTTTCTGGGATGAAATGGTCAAGTGATAGCTTATTGCACAGAGTGGAATATCGAATTATCCTCATGTTAACAATTTCACTTTTTTTGTTTTTCTGACTTGCTAGCAAGCTAAGAAATGGCTTTTGAGAGAAAAGGTTGGGATTTCACTAACTTCCTGTGGAATGGATGAGAGGGTGATGTGTCTATGACATCTGTCACCCTGCTGATCTCCTGGGTTGATTCAGAACTGTCCTAGAATGGAATCTGAGGATAAATTGGACACTGTGTGGATTAGGGCATGAGTCTTCTTTGAGTAGCTTGGCTTAACATCTAATTGCCTCAGTCACACACCTTTAAGAACCTTGGATTCTCATGTTGTTTCTCTTAAGAATCAACCACCTTAATCCCTACTTGTTAATCCTTCAGGGAAATTGTACATGATATTAGTACATATTGTGCCTGATTTTGTTTTATATATATTCAAACCATAGGAAGATGCATGACCCTATCTAATACCGGTTTTATTTAAAATGGATTATTTGCCTAAACTTCTCTAATTAGAACCTGACTAGAATCTCACATCCCCATCCCATCCCCACAAAATACTCAACCCAAATATTACAGTATAATTGAAATTAGATTAAAAAATTAAATGACATTTTGTGAGCTGTTTAAAAGGGTCAGCAATGTGTTTGAGTGCTACGAGATTAACCTTTGCTCATTTGGGAAAATGCAGACTTCAGTAGGGATTCTGTGGTTGGGGTTGCACTTGCTAAAAGTTTAAAACAGTAATTTTTTCCTAAGAAAGGTCATCTTGAGCTAAAATGTCAAATAAATTATTTAGATTACTGAATTAGAAAAGTGAGGATCTGACAGGCTGAATTTTTTATGCACATTAGCCACAGCCAGGGTCTCTCTATGCTCTTTTTATTAGGTAAAGTGCACCCCCTTGTCTCTTATTAAAAATCTCTCCATTTAGTCCAATACACTTCCTTTGATAGATGACTGCTGCTTTTGCGCATCCAAATACATGAAGCTGTTGAATTCATAGGGCCTGTATTCATCTTGTGTGCCTCTAGGCTGGATTCTAGCAAAGAGGCAAATGGGAGTGGGGAAGGGGGGTGGCACAGAGGAAAGAACATACATATAAGCACATACTCCCACAATAAATGTTGTATACATACATTCAAAGATATAAGCATGTATATAAACATATATATTATATTAAATATATACATTTAAGCAAGATAAGCTTTGACTGTAGTAAAACAGAAACCCTTTCCACGGATATATAGTATGTAGTGTGTTTCCAATAGGGGATGCACAATATTATCAGATTGTACCCACTTAAGAAATAATATAAAAAATTTAAATGGCTTTGTGACCATGCCACCTGGTTCTAGAAGCAAGGGTACTCTTTGAAGGAACCTCTAGGTGCCACTGCCACCTTGGGGATATGGCAATTTTCTGATTAGTGCTTATTTTATAGAATACTCTGAGCCTTTCAGAAAACTTTCTTATTGCAGGTAGATGATGCCAGCACTGGTTTTATTTTATACATGAGAAAATTGAGTTATAGACCTGTCAAAGTTAGTGATAGGGCTTGGTTACTATCACAGACTTGCAGACTTGAGTCCTAACATTGTCTCCTGGGTCCTTCTTCCCCAGGATGTTTATGTCAAATCTGTGGTTTCTTAGGCAAAGAAGTTCTTTAGAATATTCGGTTTATGCCCATAGGTGGAAATGGCATTTTCAAGTGTCTTTATATCTTTTATACATAAAACACAGAGTATTCTGCATTTCTGTGAGACTTTTTAACTTCTATCTCTTATGTTTCTGATAAATACGCATGTACCCAGTTCCTCTTCAGAGAACTTTACTCTCTAGAATAATTATTTTTCCAAGGGGCTTTTCCCATCTATCTCAAGAAATTCTCCTTATACGGCTAAGGACCCTAAGGTTTAGGGAGAACCTAAATATTGTATAAAACTGGGGTAGGGTTGAGACTAGAACTCAGAATTTATAGATTCTTGGTTCTGAATCTGTGGTTAAATTCCATCCATTCCTTTCCTTCCTCTCCTTTCTATAAGTTCATTTTCCCCCCATTTTTTTCTTATTTCCTCTTCTTCCTTCTGTCTTTGGCTTTCTACCAACTACTCTCTTACTTGGATAATGTTGGTACCCTGTATTTATAGGTCTCCTTGCAGTTGAACAGAGCTTAATGACTAGTCCTGGCTAATGGAACGTGGGTATAAATGATTTGTGTCACTTCTGGATTGAAGAACTGAAAAGCTATAATGTACCCTTCTAGCTACTTCTATTGTCTTGGCAATTGTGAAGGAGGACTTGAGTTGTGATGATAAGATTAAAACTTTGAAGTCAACCATGTGTAGATGTCCTGGAGAGGCATTATAATCTGTAATGGATTTTCCATTAGGTAGACATTAACTTTTCTTGGGTTAAGTCTTTGGGGTTTCAGCGTTATTTATTACCACAGCATAACCTAGCTTATTCTGACTAAAGCAAATGAAGGGTGACTCTTTGTTGAGAATTTTATTTTCAATAAAAATTCATTACAATTTTTTGTCCTTTTGTTCTTCTCTAGAGCCTTTTATCCTATTTTACTTTTATATAGGATCTCTGAATATCTGAGTTCATATAAGGTGAGCATTCTTTTCCTCTGTCCTCAGTGATTTTTCTCTGTTCATTCTTAGATAATGTCTTTACTTGATCTCTCTGTGTGTAATAAGAAACCAGGAAGTGCTGACACAAAAAATGTTATGTCCCAATGTTTCTTACATGTATTTGAAGAGAAGAGTCCCTGGCAATTTTGGAATTTACAAGTGTCCAGTTCTAGAGAAAGAGTTCAAAAAGAAGAAAATGAAAGGGTTTCAAAACGTCTATTTTCTATCACTGTAAAAATAAAGACATATTGCTTTGCCCATGGCCCATTAGATCACTGAAATTTGGAATGCATGACTGTGGTTTTCAATTGATCTTTAATTTGAAAGCATCTGAGAAGTGGTCTAGGAATTGCTGGGCCCTAAATATAATTTTCCAAATATCATCTAAATTTTTGGCATTGAAGTTACACTAACTTTAAGAGCTTAAAAAATTGACTGATTCAATACAAAGGATAGCTCAAACTTTTTCAAGCTTAAATTCTTTGTAGGGGGTAATACTCTCTCAGGGATAATGCATTTCCAGGCAACTTTCTTAAGTTAAGAAAAGGCCTCTGGGACTAAGAAGGCTTTTATTTGTGGCCTAAGCTTTTGTAGGTTCTATTGTGTGGATGTACCTGGGTATAATTCTGATTTATCCAGCATTCACTAGAGGTTGAGGTAAGGGTATGTTATGCCATTTATTCACAGTTCCATGCCCAAACAACATTTACAGAGTATCACTAGAACGAGAACTTCCAGTGACTCCTGAATTAAGTCCAAACTCCTTTGCCTCTATGTTTCTCTATAATTTAGTCTCTTTCTGTACAAACTGCTCTCATTAGATACACTCTCTGGTTCAGTTGAACAGCTCATTCTGAGCTTAGAGGCTTTGTTCATCTTTTTCCTAACTTGGGGTTCTCTTCCTTCCTTCTTCTCTCTTATCTTGACTTACCCATTCTTTAAGAACCAGTTCTTCCACTAAGCATTCTTTTATTACTAAAGGCAAAAAGCTTCTAGTGGCTACCCTTGGGCCTGAATTATGCTTTATTTACCTTACCTAATAAATCATAAATCTCATGCAGGAGGTCTAAGAGAGAAATACATGATTTCAGTAAAATGGTATATTCTAAGTAGAATAATAAACGATTGGATTGAGCTAACCCTGACTTGAAGGGACATTCATAAGAAAGAGGAGAACTGCATCTGAGATGGTTTTGCAATGCATAGTTTACACATTTCATCTGGTTATCAGTCTGGCATTCATGGTATGCAAGAAAGAGATGGTTCTTTCACCTCAAGTGCTCTAGAAAGGTTCATCTAAAACTGGGATATAAACAGGGGTTCATGGTTAAAACAGATCATAGGACCAGTACATTTCACACAGGAATAGGATAATCCAGAGATTCTGAATTCTCTCCACTGCAACTATCAGAAATTCCTCACCATCTCCACTTGACCACCAGGGCTTATCTTTCAGTCATTTGTAAAGAAACCCGATCTTCCTTTGGTGTCTAACTTCTTTTGGAAAGTAGGCGACAGATTTCTCTGCAAAGGGTCTGAGGGAACCTAGTGACACTTTTTTTTTTTTTAAAGATTTTATTTATTTGACAGCGAGAGACAGCAAGAGAGGGAACACAAGCAGGGGGAGTGGGAGAGGGAGAAGCAGGCTTCCTGCCAAGCAGGGAGCCTGATGTGGGGCTCGATCCCAGGACCCTGGGATCATGACCTAAGCCAAAGGCAGACACTTAACGACTGAGCCACCTAGGTGCCCCACCAGTGACACTTTTTTTGGTTTGTTTGTTTTCTAGGACTCTATTATATACATGGGCTAAAATGGCCCCTGTTTATTAGCCTCTGTATTGTTTATTTATTTTTAGCAGGCTGGGAGAGTTAGTTCAAAGCCTACCGATGCCAAACTAAAAATATTACATATGTAGTTGCCTTAAATATCACCCAAATGAGCATATTTTAAGCCTTTGAGAGCATATATACCCCACAAAGTTACATCTAATATCTGCCACCTATAAATAAGACAAACCCTCTGCTGTAGAAGGCCCCAAACTGCTACTGCCCTTTAGAGCTCTCTGGCCCAGAGACTGCAGAGTGATATGGCCTAGGCATCCAAGCCCTATCTCTGATTTCCCTGTCCCCCAAGAGTTCCATTGCCCTCCTCATCTTCTGGGTGTTGGCCCTATGCTGCTGTCTCTGAAAAGTCTTCTACTCCTCTTGAAAGGAAGAGGGCTTCTCTCATGCAACTCTGTCTGAGCACTGCCCAATAAAGCTAATTGTGCAATACTGTTATCTTATAGTCCCATCTTTTTCTTGGTCAGCCCTGAAATCCTTGAACTTATCACAGATACCTCTATATTTTCCCCAGGAATAAGCAAAAGTGCTATTACAAGTATTTTCCAACTTACTGGCCCTGAGCTCCACCAGTCAGAATGGATACCAAATATAAGTCACTGACAGAGTGGTATTTGTATAGCACTTCACTTTGGTAGAGTGCCACCGGATATCCAAATGGATTAGGTTTATTCACTTATTTATTCATTCATTTAGGAATGTATTGAGTGCTTACAATGTGCTTGGCATTGTCCTGAAACTCCACCAACTCTTGCTAACTCTAGGTTTTAGAACACTGTTGAGTATATCAGATGAGATCTGACTGGGCTGGCATAGCTGTGAAATTATCCTGATGGGGGATCCCATAGGGAGTGTGGCCTTCAGGACTGGGCCTTCTGGGAAAGGTGCTGAGATAGTGTTCTAGATCCCTAGAATATACAAGAGCTGTTGGCCAAATTGTAGAGGGTGCAGCCCCCCTAAACTTCGAGGAAGCCCATGGATACTTGGACCATGGCTTGACCAGAAAATCTTTAGGTGGTATATTTAGGCTTCTAGAATCACCTTGATAGCCAAAATAAGCATGTTGCAGTAAGGCCCTTATCTGGGAGCTCTCTGAGATAAAACAGTTGCTACTCTAACTATGGAAACATAAGTGTACCATAACTTGTTTTCAGATGCTGGAGAACTTGGACTAGTTTAAAGGTGCATGACATCTTCAGCTTAAACACTTCTGCCATTTCTAGGATTCAGCTGAACCCAGGGTCTTCCTATAGGTGGTGTTATGGAGTGAATTGTGTCTCCCCCAAAATTCACATGTTAATGCCCTAATCCCCAATGTGACTGTATTTGGAGATAGGGCCCATAAAGAGGTAATTAAGGTTAAATGAAGTCATAAGGTTGGGGCCTTAATGTAATAGAACTAGTGTCTTAATAAGAAGAGGAAATGACATCAGGAATGCATACACAGAAGAAAGGCCAGGTGAGGACACAGCAAGAAGGCAGCCATCTGCAAGCCATGGAGAGAGACTTCAAGAGAAACCAAACCTACCCCTGATCTTGGATTTCTAGCCCCCAAAACTGTGAGAAAATAAGTTTCTGTTACTTAAGCCATCCAGTCTGTGGTGTTTTGTTATGGCAGTCTTAGCAGCCTCATACAGGTAGGTTGTCAGCAGAAGGTTAGATTTGCAACATATGTGATAAATAGATACAACAAACCTCTGGAACATGAAGCCAAGGGAGATATGTATTAGCTTAGGGACCTGTCATTTCAAAAACATGGGTCGTATGCTAGGTTTTCTGGATATGAAGGACAGACATCATCTTATAGAAATACAAGAATAGAGGCTCTAATGGATGTGGTCTTGGCTTCAAAGAAGCTATAAGGATCCCAGCAACAAGGATATTTGGTATTTATCTAGTTTTCCACCACCAGTGGGAATGAACCTCACTGGGGTCTGTGTCTTTCCCTCCCGCTTTCAAAAGCCTTATTCTTTTTTTTTTTTTTTTTTTTTGCTAGTCTATATA
This sequence comes from Phoca vitulina, assembly GCF_004348235.1. NCBI lineage: Eukaryota > Metazoa > Chordata > Mammalia > Carnivora > Phocidae > Phoca > Phoca vitulina. The sequence goes on along the minus strand of NW_022589723.1, from coordinate 6,785,234 downwards.
TATTTGTCTCTTCTCTATTAAACTTCAGCTGACAAGTGACCCATGAATGGGCCTGATTCTTTCCCAACTTCTCCCATTACCTACCTGTTTGTTCTTTAAGTCAAGCTTTAGAGTTCTTGAGAGTTCTGGCTAAGCTTTGAGCCATGGGAACCTGGACCAAAGAATCCCCTGGCCTCTTTACCTCTCACCAGAAGTGAATAGACTAGAGCCACAGGACCCAATACCTGGTTATCTAACCGCTAGAAGTGGGTTGTGAATGGGAAGATAATCTGATGCTCAGCCTATGTCTATTGACATTTTTGTTGGCATTATCCACATCTCCTAAGGGATCAGGACAATAGCCCTGGGATAGAACTTTGGGTCACTGAAAAATGAAATGATTTGATGTTACACGAGGATAATGTCTTGCTCTTGTCTTAGGCCCATCTCTATGAAAGATTTTTGGAGGCCAGGTCCTATGAATGAATATATGGGTATAAAACCCAAGTCCAGGAACTACATTCCTTTCCTCACCTCTTCTGCAAGAGGCTGTAAAGGTTGTTGTTCATTAGATGCTGAAGCATTGTAAGCTGGGTAAGCTAAAGGGGTAAATATAACAAATTGGTTCAAGTATTGCTTGGCCCTCTACTCATTACCCTCCCATGAGAGTGCATGTTGTACCCTTGGAGATACAGGCTCATTAAAGCCTGACCCCTTAGAGCTGTTGTAGCAGGTTGAATATAGTTACCCCTCTAGCACTTTAGTACATTTAGGCTACATTCAGAAGGTCACAAATGCTTCTTGTGCTGACTCAGTTGGCAACTGAGCTGGTCATAAAATTGTCCAAATAAATTAGAAATTGAGATAGCACATCCAGATTTTATAAAAATGTTTTAGGTGTGGGGCACCTGGGTGGCTCAGTTGGTTAAGTGGCTGCCTTCAGCTCAGGTCATGATCCCAGAGTCCAGGATCGAGCCCTGTATCAGGCTTCCCTGCTCAGCAAGGAGTCTACTTCTCCTTCTGCCCCTCCCCCACTCATGCTCCCTCTCTCTCTTTCTCTCTCAAATAAATAGATAAAATCTTAAAAAAAAAAAGTTTCAGATATAGTTGTTGGGAGGGTGTTCAGATGTGGCATTGTGCCTTGTTGGTAAGAGTGAGTTGTGTGTATATATGTATATCAGTCAGTCACACCAAAATGTGCCCAGGTGTCCTGAAAGAGGTCTATTTTCACCCAGAGGAAGTCATCTCAACTGGGGTATCCAGCATACTCACATGCTTCCACACTGCTCTTTGTGCCCCAGGGATGAGAGGCTAATGAAATACAATCTGGTTCCCAACCACAGGGTTGAGTCGTAACTGGAATGGATGATGCAAGTGTAGAAGCTCAAACAGATGGGGGTGAGTGAGGTGATTTACTGAGTTATCTATCCAAGGGAATCCTCACCAGAGAGAATAGAATCAGAATCTAAAAATGGAGATACAAAGTAGCAGTAGGTAATGTAAACAAGGTGGAAGATCTGGGCAGTACAGAGCCTGGAGAATGAGCAACAGTTGGTAATGAGACCAGCATCCAATAAGAGGGAGGTGAATATGTGGGAGTTAAATTATTTGCTGGTACACTTTACATCTCACCAACAGTATTGCTGGGCTGGGGGCAGATAATTAAAAGGATGTAGCTGAGAGACACAGTAGTCATTTCACTGTCTCTGAAATCCTGTTAAACTTACAGTCAGCTACATAATTGAGCACTTATTTCATATGTTAGCTCTTTAAGCATTAGTTTTATACCTCACAGCATATGCTGCAATCCACTAGGAACATTAGTGAGTTACACAAGGAATGCTTCTTGATTGATTGATGAATAGAGTCCCTTATTTAGAGAGATTTTATGTAATCGAGCCACTGTCTATTCATTTTATATTTGCAAATATTTTTCCAAGTGTGTATTCAACCTGTTTCCCATATACATATCCAAGTTCTGTATCTTATGCGTATTTTCTTGCCTGCTTCATCATCCAAATGGATCTAGTCTCATCTGCTGCCCATAGTAGGACAGTAGGTGATATTTTGGGCATGGAATTGTGCATTGGTACATCTTCTGGGTTTGGGAGATGGAGAGTGAAATCCGAGGGTGGCTGCTGGAGGGGATTTATTTAATCTAGGGTTGTTGCCTCCGCATAACAGGGCATTGGGAAATAATACAAAAGGGGGCGTGGCAGGCAGATGATGGATTTCTTCATTATGCTGTATCTTTGAAAGACTGAATCAGACGATTCACTTTAGCCATTAGTGACATGCAGCCAGTACTCAAACCATTTATCAGTTGACAAAAAAGAGATTCCAGTGATTCAAGTCCTGAATAATGATGGGAGAACCTGAGGGGAGGTGGGGAAAGTTCATCCATAATTATGAAAGGGTGTGTTTTCCATCCTTTCCCTCCTTCTGCAGTGAGTGAACACCAACATTCTTAGTGTCAGGGCCTCCCTCATTCCGTTCTTTGAAAGGTCCTAAGATGCTCTCCATATTTTGGAATTAACAGTCATCTTAGGTAAAGCCTGATTTTATAGACACAGGCTTTAGGGAAAAAAACAAAAACAAAAACAACAACTTCCTGATTACAGTTAATCTTAATGATTTCTGGCAACTTGTTTTTTTAAAGACTAATTACCAGACCTGAGCTGACTATTCCCAAAACTTTGATGGCTAACTGAGGAGGTGAAGTGACTATTCCCATACTCCAGGAACTGGCTTCTGATAGTTTTAAGAGCAGGACAGGAGTTAATCATTGGGGGAGATGTTTTCTTGATTCTGCAAGGGGCTTCTTTGCAGGACTCTCTTGTCTTAGCTGTGAACCTCTAAGTCATGAACTTGTCATTGACTGTTTTTGACATTGGTTAAAAAAATCTGAAGGCCAATACTTAAGACTGGGATGTTGACATCTCAAACAATTTAAGAGAGTCTCATGGAACTTGGCAAAGATTTTTTTTTAGTGAAGGAACTTGGGATTTCTTCTGGTGGACATGGGTGTGAGGTATCTGGGACTCAGAGGAAGGAAAATATGGAAAAGGACTCTGTTCTGTGTTAGGGAGCAGGCTCCTAAAACACAGTGGCAATGGAGAGGCCAGGGAGAAGGATGATCAGTAGGGTATGTCTGTGATATAAGTGTAGATGAGCTCAAGAGGGAATTATATAATTTGAGGAAAAAATTCTTAAGACAATGGACAGGCCTCTAGTCTAGTGTTTTGTTACATAATCCTCTTTGCTTATCAGAAGGTAACTATTACCTTTCTCTGTGCATTTCTTATGTGTCATTTCTAATCTTCCCAAGGCAGAGGGATGCCCAGGCCTTATGGTGCAAAGGTCATCAAATCAACACACTCAGAGGGAAATTTTTTAGTATTTTAAAATCACCATCATTATACCTTCTATCCATCAGGAAGAACCCACCATCTCATTTCTCATTCTTAACTCTACCTTCCCTGAAAGCATAATGTAAAAATTAACACTTTTTTAAAAGCTTTTCTTGACTTACACATTATGGTGATTCTTTCAGTTCAGTTTCTATGTCAATGATAATAGCCTCAACCCTTTCTATACAACCATGTCTACAGCAATTAGGCATCAGGCAATGTTCTAAGAGCTTTGCATACATTGACTGATTTAATCTTTAAGCAATTGTGTGAAGTAAGTAATATGGTTTTCACATTTTATGGATGAGGAGTCTGAGGTCAAGGTTCACAGCTAAGAAGTGCCAAAGATTTAAACCCAAGCAATTTAGCTCCGAGGTCTATTCTTTATGTCTTTATGTCTGGGTTCAACCTGTGATCCTTTTATTATGCTTGCATTTTGTTTTCTACTGATTTAAATATTTTCTTATATTCAAAAGTTTTCATAAATGGACTGGATATTGCCATTATAATCTTCTTGAGATCAGGAACCTGTCTAAAGCTCATGTAAGTTTTCATAATCAGTATAATTTCTAGCATAAAGTGGCAGTTCAGTGTGTATTTTGTCTAACTAGATTATACTTGGTATTTGATTTCACTCAAGAACTTTTACTAAAATTTTAGTATTGCCTTATTCTCTGTGATATTGAAATACCTTTAATCTTACATATAAAGTGAATAAGGAACATGTTACAAAATAGGAATATCTATTAATTCACGTAACAATTATTTCCTGAGTACAATGTTTTAGGACCTGAGCAAAGCATTTATATTACTGAGCTCTCATGAATTCAGTATATATAAGGAGGTCCTCCTAATTATTTGCCACAAAGGAAAAAAAAATGGGTGTGATCAGAGAGTGGAATAAGGGAATTGGTATGGTTTGAGAGAGTCAGGAAAAGTTTCCTGGAAGAGGTGATGCTTGAGTTGAGATCTGAAGGATGAACAGAAGTTAGAATGTTCCATGGAGTTCAGGGTAAGCCTGACTACCTCTCTGCACTATTGTTACACTCATCAAATGAGTCATACTCGTTTTTCTCAGATTCTTTTATGTGTTGTTCTCTCTGTCTACAATAAATTTTCCTACTTTTTCATTTCTATTTCTATTATTTCAACTGATCTACTTTGGGTATTGGTGTTCTTGAGGCATTGTATTAGTCAGGGTTCTCCAGAGAAACAGAACCAATAGGTCATAACTATTCCTACCTCTATCTCTACCTCTACCTATCTCTACTTCTGTCTCTATCTCTATATCTATTGGTATAGATACACATGCATGCCAACACACACATGCACACACACAAAATTTGTTTTCAGGAATTGGCTCATGCTGTTGTGAAGGCTGGCAAGTCTGAAACCTGTAGGGTAGCCAGCAGGCTGAGGACTCAGCAGGAGTTGATGGTGCAGTCTTGAGACAGAATTTTTTCTCTAGGAGACCTCGTTGTTTGCTCTTACTACTTTCCACTGATTGGATGAGGTGCAACCACAATTATTGAGGGTAATCTCCTTCACTTAAAGTCAACTGATTCTAGATGTCAACCATATTTACAAAATTATCTTTACAGCAAAACCTAGATTTGCCTTTGATAAATAAGGGGTACTAAATCCTAGCCAAGTTGACACGTAAAACTAACCATCACAGGCATTAATATCTATGTTCAAATAGTTTGTGATAATTGTATGGCCTTCAGTTATATTCTTGACCTATCTTCATCTTTACAGACCAGGTCTTTCTACACACTCTGCTCTTGGAGGTCCTATTCCTCTATTTCGGAGGTCCTATTCATATATTTTAAGAACATCAGTTGAACAGTGTCCTCTATTTTACATTTAAAATCTTTCTTCCTGTTGGGAATATTACCCCAAATTCACCAGTACATTAGATCTGTTTCTTCACGGAATAGTCTATAGTAACTCCTCATCTGAACATTTTCCTGAGTTCAAACTGATAGCATATTCTGAGCCCATTATTTATTTCTTCATTTAATCCTTCATTTATCAACAATGATTTTTAGTACCAACTGTGTATAAATGCTCTATTCTGTATGTTCTGATGCATATATAAAGTTGAATAAGACATCTTTATATTCTTTTTATTCCCTGCATTACTATTTAGCTGACCACAGAGAAACACTTTTACCACCATTCAGCTCACCTTCAAAGCTTTTTTTGTTTGTTTGTTTTAGATTTTATTTATCAGAGAGAGAGAGACAGAGGCAGGCAGAGGGAGAAGCAGGCTCCTTGCTCAGCAAGGAGCCCGATGTGGGACTCGATCCCAGGACCCTGGGATCATGACCTGAGCTGAAGGCAGACGCTTAACTGACTGAGCCACCCAGGCGTCCCCCTTCAAAGCCTTTTCAGTCATCTTGCAGTTTATCCCTATTGACTGGGTTTTCTACAACCTGAAAGATATTATCTGCAAACATGGGGATTTCATTAGTTACTCCCTCATCTAGATTATTTATAAACATGCCTTGGCTTTGATCCTTAGGAATTTTCAATGCTTAAACTTATCTGGCTGAAGAAGAACTTATTTATGCCTCCCCTTTATAATTTAAGTTAGCTTCCTACTTATAACCAATGTCCCTTTAAGCCCATGTGATTTTTATTAAGTAAAATTTTTACTAGATTGTAACATACATACAGAGAAATTATTAAGTGACACTTGGTCTCAAAGTGAACACACCCATGTAACCGTCACCCAGTTTAAGAAATAGTTATCAACACTCTTCAAGAGTCCCCTCATTCCCTCTATCCTCGTTACCCACTCCTGAAGGTAAAAGAAACTTTCTGATGTCATAATTAATTAGTTTTACATGTTTGTAACTTTATACAAACGGAATTATACAGTTTGTGCTATTGTCAGTCTGGTTTCTTTCTCTTAGAATTATTATCTGAGCAATGTAATGCTAGTAGACCCACGTCATTTGGAGTAACAATAGTTGGTTCATTCTTAGTGCCATACAGTATTGTACTGCATACGCATACACAATTTATTTGTCCATTCTACTGTTGATGGACATTTGGGTAGATTTCCAGTTTTGGCTATTTAGTGGTATTATAGACATTGGGAAATGTCCTTTGATGTATATATGTATGCAGTTCTGTTGGGTATATGTCTAAGAATGGAGTATTGAGTCATAGGGTGTGGTTATGTTCAGCTTTAGCAGAAATTGGCAAACAATGTTCCAAAGTGATACCACCAATTTATGAGTATTCTTGTTGTTCCATGTTCTTATCAGCAGTCATTATAGTCAGCCTTCAAATTTCAGCCTTTTATCATTTGGTTTGAATCTCCTTTTCCTAACAACTGAAGATGTTGAACGCTTTTTATAGTTTACTGGATGGTTTGTTTCTTTGTAAAGTACCTATTAAGTCTCTTGCCCATTTTTTTTCTGTTGGCTTTTACTTTCTTATCAATTTTTTGGAATTATTCTTATATGTTAGACACAAATTTTTTGTCAGGTATACGTTGCAAATACTTCTACTCTGTGACTTGCCTCTTTAAAATGATGTCTTTTGATGAACAGAAATTCTTGTTTTTAATGTAGTCCAATTTATCAATTTTTTCTTTATGATTAGTATTTTGTATACTGTTAAAATATATTTGTCATCCAGAAGATACCCTATTTTTTCCCAAAAAGATGTATTGTTTTTGCTTTCATATTTAAATCTCCCATCCATCTGAAATTAATTTTTATGTATAGATGAGGTGTCATTTATTTTATTTTATTTTTTTATTTTTAAAAATTTTTTATTGTTATGTTAATCCCCATACATTACATCATTAGTTTTAGATATAGTGTTCCATGATTCATTGTTTGTGCATAACACCCAGTGCTCCATGCAGAACGTGCCCTCCTCAATACCCATCACCAGGCTAACCCATCCTCCCAACCCTCTCCCCTCTAGAACCCTCAGTTTGTTTTTCAGAGTCCATCGTCTCTCATGGTTCTTCTCCCCCTCCGATTTCCCCCCCTTCATTCTTCCCCTCCTGCTACATTCTTCTTCTTCTTTTTTTCTTTCTTAACATATATTGCATTATTTGTTTCAGAGGTACAGATCTGAGATTCAACAGTCTTGCACAATTCACAGCGCTTACCAGAGCACATACCCTCCCCAGTGTCCATCACCCGGTCACCCCATCCCTCCCACCCCAGCCCCCACTCCAGCAACCCTCAGTTTGTTTCCTGAGATTAAGAATTCCTCATATCAGTGAGGTCGTATGATACATGGGAAGACAGTTTGACAGTTTATTACAAAACTGAATTTGCTCTTATTATACAATCCAGCAATTATGCTCTTTGGTATTTACCCAAAGGAATCAAAAACGTACATTTACAGAAAAACCTGCAAAAGATGTTTATAGCAGATTTATGAATAATTATCAAAATTTGGAAATAACCAAGATGTTAATAACCAAGTAGGTTAATGGATAAATAAACTATAGTATATCCAGACAATAAATTATTTTTCAATGCTGAAAAGAGATGAGCTATCAAGTCATCTTGTATAATACTAAGAACCTTAAATGTAATTTACTAAGTGGAAGAAACCAACTTGAAAAGGCTACATACAATACAATTCCAACTACCTGACATTTTGGAAAAGGCAGAACCATGGAGACAGTAAAAAGATCAGTGTTTTCTAGGGGATAAGGAGGGAGAGATGAATAGGCAGAGCACAGAGGATTTTTAGGGCAATGAAACTATTCCATATGATATAGTGGTGTATACATGTCACTATACTTTTGTCAATATCCATAGATGAAATAACAGCAAGAGTGAAATCTAATGTAAAGTGCAGACTTTGTATGATAATTGTATGTCAATACAAGGTAACAAATATACCACTCTGGTGCTGGATGTTGATAGTGGGGGAGGTTGTACACGTTGGGGGCAAGGGGGATATATGGTAACCCTGTATTTTCTGTTCAGTTTTGCTGTGAACATAAAACTAGTTTAAAAAAATAAAATCTAGGGTTGCCTGGGTGGCTCAGTCGTTAAGCGTCTGCCTTCGGCTTAGGTCATGGTCCCAGGGTCCTGGGATCGAGCCCCGCATTGGGCTCCCTGCTCAGCAGGAAGCCTGCTTCTCCCTCTCCCACTGCCCCTGCTTGTGTTCCCTCTCTCTCTGTGTCTCTGTCAAATAAATAAATAAAATCTTAAAAAAAAATAAAATAAAATCTATTAAAAATATATATGTAAATACAAAGTTAGAAGTCACCTGATCTGGGTGACAATTGTAATGGTAAATTTGCAAATAAACTTTTCAATAATAGAAGAAGTTCTCTCATGTCTTTTTACCAGATATAAAAGTTTTGTGTGACTTTTTATCAGGAATGGATGATAATTTTAATCAAATGTTTTTGTTGTGAGGATGATAGTATTTTTCTCCTTTGTTCTTCATTCATTTTGATTACACTGACTTTTTAAAATGAAAGCTACCTGTACATTCCTGAATAAACCCTTCTTGGTCATGAATTTTTATCCATCTAACTGGATTTATCTTACTAATATTTTGTTTAGATTTTTAAAATATGCTTATTGTTGAAAGTGGTTTATAATTTTTATTTTTTATAAAGTACTTGTCAGATTTCTCAAGGTTATTCTGGACTGATAAAATGAGTTAGGAAGTGTCTCCTCTTTTGTTCATCTGTGGAAGTATTTTGTATGGTATTATCTTTAAATTTTTGATGTAATTTTTGATATTCACTAGTGAAGTCTGGGGTTATCTTTGTAGGTTTGTCTTCAATTAAAAATTTAATTTAATTTTTTTAGATAGAGAATTTTTAAAAAGAATTTCTTCCTATGTCATTTTGGTAAATATGTTTTTCAGAGAGTTTGCTCATTTCATCCAAATTGTCAAATTTATTGGCACAAAAATTTCAGAATATAATTTCTATTTTTTAAGTATGTGAAAATCTAGTAGTGGCATTCCCTTTCAAGTATCTGATTTTAATAAATAGTGCATTATCTCTTTTCTTGATTAGTATTGTTAGGAAGTTTAACATTTTTTATCATATTCTCAAAGAATCAAATTTTGGTTTTTCTGTATTTTAAGTTTATTTCCACCTTCATTAATATGTTTTTACCTTTTTGTTTAACTTGCTCTTCACTTTTAGAATTTTATACTTAACCCATTGACGTAAGTCTTCCATGTGTTTAAAAATATACATTATAAGGCTTTAATTTTTCCTTTAAGTTTAGCTTTAGCCTCATCCCAAATTCATTCAATTAGATGATTTTCTAATTTCCATTGTGATTTTTTTCTTTGTCCATGAATGATAATTATATTCCTTAGTTTTATAAATAATTGAAGATTTTCTAGTGATTCATTTTTGCTCTTCATTTCTAGTGTTATACCATTCTTTCTTTCTTCTCTTTCTTGAGTTCCAGTTATATGTTTGTTAGATCCTCCCCCCATCGCCCCACTATCCCATGTGTTTATGTCTCTTTCAATGTTTCCTGTATTTCCCACAGTTTTTGTTCTTAATGCTACTGACTTATCTTCTTGTTCATTAGCTCCTTAGCTTTTAAATCCACCTACTGAATTCTTATTTTCAGTTATTATGTTTTTCAGTTCTAGAATTTCCATTAGACCATTTTTATAGATTCCAGTTCTCTGGCAAAAATCTCTATTTTTGTTACCTGTTTTTCTTGACTAAATCAAAATTAGAAAAAAAATCCTTGTTTGATAACATTTGGATCACCTGTGGGTAATTTTTATTGTCTGACTTTTTTCCTCCCTTTATCCTATTTCTTAGGAGGCTTGGTTATTTTTGATGGGGTGCTGGACATTTCGAATGAGAACTTTTTGACTCTGAATGTTTTCTTTCTCTAGAGTACATTTATCCTATACTCTGGCAGAAAGCAAAAATGCAAGCCAATCATCTGAATCTAGTCAGGGAAAAATGTACTTCAAGGATAATTTTCGGGGGTGCCTGGGTGGCTCAGTCGTTAAGCAACTGCCTTCGGCTCAGGTCATGATCCCAGTGTCCTGAGATGGAGCCCCGCATCGGGCTCCCTGCTCAGTAGGAAGCCTGCTTCTCCCTCTCCCACTCCTCCTGCTTGTGTTCCCTCTCTCGCTGTGTCGCTCTATGTCAAATAAATAAATAAAATATATATATTTTTAAAAGGATAATTTTCAATCTTTCTAAGGCTTGGTTTTACTTGAATATACACTGACTCCTCAATATAGTAACAGAACTCAGGGTCTTTATTGGGGTCCTGTCTCATTGTAGGGTCTTGATATTCTACTTTTTTCTCCTGTACCATTGTGAGATTTCCAAAAACTCCACCCTGCTTGTCACTTCTTTTTTCTGGTTTCTTAGTTTCTTGTCTTACCCATTTGATTAGCAATGCTGGGGGTAGATGGTGGGGATGGGAGAGAGCAAAACTGTGCAGAGTGCTGGGCTTAGTTCTTTGGGCCTCCTTATCTCTGTGATTTAGCCCTTCAATAACCCTAATTGTTACCCCAGCCTTATGATATTGCCAAAGCCCTGGTGGATTCTCTGCTGCCAAGCAGGGGATCTTCTCCCCAATTTCTTTTCCTCTTTCTGGGCAAACTCCCTAAGGAGAAAAGAAGCATGCAGAGGGGCGCCTGGGTGGCTCAGTCGTTAAGCGTCTGCCTTCAGCTTAGGTCATGATCTCAGGGTCCTGGGATCGAGCCCCGCATTGGGCTCCCTGCTCAGTGGGAAGCCTGCTTCTCCCTCTCCCACTCCCCCTGCCTATGTTCCCTCTCTCGCTGTATCTCTCTCTGTCAAATGGATAAATAAAATCTTAAAAAAAAAAAAAAGAAGCATGCAGAATATGGGTTCACCTCAGTGAAGTTTTCTTCTCTCCAGGATTCTTGTCCCCCAAGCCCTCCTACCTCACCAGCTCGCTGACCTTAGCTAGAAGGGAAAGTCTCATGGCCTTTTATTTTGTGAAGATAACCTTTGTTATAAAATGCTGAAAAACATCTAGGAAGATCATATACTCTGTGATTATTGAATTCTAATGAAGCCATTTGTAAGTGCATATGCAAAAGCACAGATACTGGGATTTGGTCACTGTAGCAATAATTCAAATCCTTTCTGGACATTTCCTAATTCTCAGTTATAAGTGGAAGAAGATAAAGAGCATAATTTGCCCTACAATTTACAAAGAAAAAGAAGACATAATATGGCTAATATAGTGATAAATTCATGTTTCTCTAAGCAATTTGTTATGAAAAAAATAATAGCTTTTATGTTTATTTCTTACAATGCATATTTGGGAAAGAAGTTAGATAAATTCTAGAAATAGGGTAGATTGCTACGTGGACAAATTAAAAATTAGTAGGGGAGTTTTCTGTCTTGGCATTGGGGTTTTTCATTGCTAAATAGTTTTTAAAAACTTTGCAAGGCAGTGTTTCCTGTAGGGAGATTCTTAAGCATACGCATGGAGGCTGAAAACAGATGGTCACAGGAAGTATTTTCTGGTTGTGTCACTCTGAGGAAGACTATATCCTCAGTAACCCTCAGTTGTCGTCATGTGACGGGATGGAGGATAAACGGAGATAATAAATCCTGCTGTGCTTATCTCATGGGAATTTTGTGAAAATTGAAAAAGAGTGTTGCACACACATAGTCTGGGGACAAGAAACTGCTATATAGATGGGTGACAGAGCAGATTCTTTGACTCAGGTATTCAAGTTTCAAGCGATTTCTGAGCTCTGGATCCTCATTTAGAACTTGTTTATCTGTCTGTTCTGTATAAAAATGTATCAGATTCTCTAGACACAAAGGGTAATCCAAAATCTCTTCTGCACCCGAATTTCACAATTAAATTTAAGCTAAACAAAACTCTTTTCTGCCTCCTTCCTGCTGTCTTATTGCTCTTGATGCCCCCTGATTACAATGAACAGTCCCCATCTGTAATCCTTTTAACCCCTCTTTGGCTTTATTTTACAGCCTTATGTGTCTCTGCCAGCCAAGTAGTTTATTTTCCTCCTCCTTGCTGGATTAAAGGGGTTAAGCTGCCTGGACTTCTTTAGGACCTAGCTAAGACACTATTTGCAGCTGCAGCCAATAGTACTCAATTATATTTGCATGGGGAAACCTTTCTCTACTGCTCCCCCCAACCGAAAGAACACAAACACAGCACAGGGAACACCCATTGGCATTCCTATCACCTACTCTGTTTTCCTTTTCTTCTTGTCTAAGCATGACTTTGCTTATACAAGGCTGGCTTTTCCTGCCTGCTCCCTGGATGATTTTGGCCCATTTTCAACTCTCATTCTTTCTGTGGCGTTGGGAGTAGTTAGTCATTTGTGCATCATCGAGAGGAGGGATTTCGTGAATAGGAAGACCATAGACCTTCCTCTTTGGTCCTTACTTTCTTGACAAAGTAAATCCCACTGAAAAACAGCACTAATAGAGCATGACGGTTTGAAGAATAGAGCCCTAACTGTTGACATTTCTGTTGTCAAGCTAGGTATTATGCTGTGATAAAGAAAAGACACATTTTTAAAAAAGACAATCTCCATGGTATTAGGTTTATTAGTGCAATATCATTGTCATTGTCCTCAACTCCCCAATACACTTAAGGGCCTATCAATATTTCCATTAAAAAATCCCATTTGCTGTCATTTAAAAGTAGCCTGGCTATGTCAGATCATTTAAACTGAAATTATAGATCAATTATTTTTAGGTTTATTATTGAACGTCAAGGGTGGTTAAATTCACTGAATTGGTAGGGGTTGAGTAGTTGCTGTTCTGAAGGAAAATGGTCAGTATAAAGACAGGATATTATGCAAGCCCTAGAAAGAATTTGAGACATTTAACTCACTTTAACATGAATCACTATTAGTTATCCATGTGTATCAATGAAAGAATAGATTTACTTCTTCATGATTGGGATTAGAAATGACCTAAAATAAACTTAGTTCTTCTTTCGAGAAATATGAGACCTAACTGCTAGCAAGATACAATAAAAAGGGGCCAGTACCCTCTGGCCTCAGGAAAGACATGGTATCTATTGAACACTCAATGTGCCATATCGTATTAGGTAATAAGCGCAATAACCCAACAAGTTAGGGCCATAGTATTTTAGAGATGAGGAAACTAACATTTACAGAGATTAAAGAACTTTCCAAGTTAAGCAGCTAATGAATTGCTAAGTTTGGGGCTCTTGGACTCCAAAAACCTTCATTTTCTTGTGTACCACTGACACACAGGGTGATTTTTTCAGTGAAATCTACTAGTCACCTGGCCATAATATTTCTCTTCAGCTTGGCAGTGGGGAGAATCTGTCCATGTTGAAAGCTGCTTTCTTCTTCTTCTTTTTTTTTTTTTTTTTAAGATTTTATTTATTTATTTGACGGAGAGAGAGATGCAGCGAGAGAGGGAACACAAGCAGGGGGAGTGTGAGAAGGAGAAGCAGGCTTCTGGTAGAGCAGGGAGCCCAATGTGGGGCTCAATCCCAGGACCCTGGGATCATGACCTGAGCCAAAGGCAGACGCTTAATGACTGAGCCACCCAGGCGCCCCTGCTTTCTTCTTCTTGAATCAATGTGTGGCTTATGCCATATCTTTTTTTGTTGTTGTTGATCAGATCTAGGCTGGCAAAATTTGAAGTGGGTTTATTTTTCTTTTTTTATCTAATTTATTTATTCATTTGGCTGAAACACTTTATTTAGTCCCACTAGCAATGCATGCGAGTGTCCCTCCCTCGCATTCAACCTAAAACAGGTGTCATTGCTTTTTTGTATTTTTGCCAGTCTGATTTTTGTGCAGTGATGTCTCTTGTTAAAACATTTCCCTCACCACCAGTGAATTTTAGTATCTTTTCAGCATATCTTGTGGGTCATTTAGATTGCCGTTCTGTGAATTATCTGTTCACATCCTTTATGTCATGTTTTTTTCCCTGATGGGGTTGTCATTTATTTTGGTTGAATTTTAACTTAAAAATTGTTGAAATAAAGGTAGGCTACTTGGATATATGTTAATTAAGCACAGCTATGTGAGGTATCACTAAATCATACCATATATTAAAGTCACAGATCTTGAGAAAAATTGCTCCAGAGATCCTCCATGTCATGGAGACATGTCAAAAAGTGGGATTTTGAGCATTGAGACAAGACTTTCCTAAAAACTAGGGGATATCGCTATGGTGTCTCCTGTATGGGTTTTTAAAGTTACTTGTGGTATATGCACAGGAATGATAGTTTAAGCATTGACTATGATAAAACTAGCAAAATATCTATTCAAGTAAATATTACTTTCACAATATTTTTCACTTCACAGTGATACAGTTTGAAGCCAACTGAATGGAATTCAAATCAGTATTTTTTTTTTTTTCCATGAAAAGCATGTTTCTTCATTGAAGACTACTTTCTTGCTAAATTGGGTATTTTACCTTTGAGTTATTGAAATGTTTTATGTTTTATCTTATACATAAAGAGAATTCTTTTAATATTCCAACACAAATAAAATTTATTCTTGCTTTTTAAAATATAGGATCTTTGAGGGGTGCCTGGGTGGCTCAGTAGTTAAGCGTCTGCCTTCAGCTCAGGTCATGATCCCAGGGTCCTGGGATCGAGCCCCACATCAGGCTTCTGCTCAGCGGGAAGCCTGCTTCTCTCTCTCCCACTCCCCCTGCTTGTGTTCCCTCTCTCGCTGTGTCTCTCTCTGTTAAATAAATAAATAAAATCTTAAAAAAAAAATATATATATATATAGGATCTTCGAGTTGAAAGCAAATAGGGTTAATTAGATTATTATTGAAGATAAATGGTTTTATCCATATGTATATCATATAAAGTTTGGTACCATTATATTTGAAGGCTTTATATAAAGCATGTAATACCCAGATGCTAATACTGGGTATCTACTGGAGAGCTGTTTTTTCCTTTTCTTCTTGTTTCAGGTTTAAATGTTTGAGAGAGTGATTTTCTTCATGTGGATTTTGTAGTTTCTCAGAGAATAGGGATTAGATTTAGATATCTTTTCCTTCCTTCCTTCCTTCCTTCCTCCCTTCTTTTCTTCCTTCCTTCCTCCCTCCCTCCCTCCTTCCTTCTTCCTCCTTCTTTCCCCTTCCTTCCTCCTCTCCTCTCCCATCCCCTTCCCTTCCTTTTTTTCAAATGTAGAGCCATTTAAGCTATTATGCTGTAGTATGGACTCTTACCTTTTTCAGTGTGTTTATAGACTCCTTGAATAACAACAACTCCCCCCTACTAAAGAAAAAAAGTTAAAAAAGATACCTGATAACACTGAATGTCTGCTGGTTCCAGGTACTCTCCTAACAATTTTACATGGATTATTTTATTTAATTCTCACATGGGATATAGTGACTCTCTTCTCACTAATTTTATAGGGCACTCTGACCTTAGGGAAGTTAAATAGCTTGCTCAATGTCAAAAGATTTAGTGTTCTAGCTTTTTAAATTTGTGAACAACATACTTTTTTAGGGCAAGTTTCATTGTAAGCAAAATTGTTAATTTAAATCTTCATCAAATTATATTCTTGATAACTTTGCTAAGAATAGAGACTGGGATCTTTTGAAGCTGCAAAAAGGCTCATACTAGGAGAAGAAACATCAGCTGTGCCATTTTCTCATTGTTCATTTGTGCCTCTATTATTATTTTATATTCTTGACTCCTTGATTTTTTGCAGGAAACATTTTAACTGCTTTCATGTTTTATAAGATAATTTAGTTAGTGTCTTAGTTCAGGCTTCAATAGCAAAATACCATAGTTCTGGAGGCTGGGAAGTCCAAGATCAAAGTACTGGCAGACTTGGTGTCTGGTGAAGGCCTGCTTCCCCGTTCATAGATGGCTATGTTTTTCTGTGTCTTCACATGACAGAAGGAGTGAGAGAACTCTGTGGATCCCTTTTATAAGGGCAGTAACCTCATTCCTGAGGGCTCCGCTCTCATCATCTAATCACCTGCCAAAGGCCCCACCTCCAAATACTATCACATTGGGGATTAGGTTTCAACATGAATTTTTTGGAGGACACAAAAAATATATAGTTAGTCATAGATAATATTCATAAATATACAAATCCAGCCACAGTAACCTGCCTGTAATTCATCATAATTGCTGAAAGGAGACCCATGAGTGAGGACCCTACTGCTTAATCTTCTGCAAGGGAACAGTCCCTTTCCTACTGCCATATTCCCCTAGGACTCAGTGTGATCTTGGTCTCATAAAGACCAAAGGAGACAGAGGTGGAAATCAGTTTATTAAATATTATCTTTAATTTTATAAAATATATATACAGAAAAACGCATAAAATAGAAATGCAAAGTTAATGAATCATTAAAAAGCAAAAGCTGGGTAACAAACACTATGGTCACAAAATAGAATAGTACCAACTTTCCAGAATCCCTTCTAGATCATAACCTCCCCTTTCCCCTAGAGATCATCCTCATCCTGACTTTCATGATAATTTATTCCTTTCTTTTCTCTTTAGTTTTGTCACCTCTGTATGCATCTTTAATCAATGTGGGCTAATTAGCCTCCTTATATAAGTGGAATTACACACTATGAAGTCTTGCTTAAATGGAGCTTGCTATGTGTCTTAATTTCCCTAACATTAAGTTTGTAAGATTCGTCCCTATTGTGTGTGTAGGTGAACTTTATTCATAATTAATATAATATAGAAATAATTTATTCATAATTAGTATAATATAGTATTCCATTGCATGTATATTACATTTGTGCTGGGTGGTATTGTGCTAATTTGGATAAGCTATAAACTACATTGTCCAGAATTTCCTTCCCTGTGGGGTTCTGAGTTAGAGATGGCCAAAAGGAGAATGTGCATGATACTTTGAAGGTAGAAATAAAGCAACCATTATTCTCTGTAAGTTTGCATAGTGATGAAGATATGATGACAGACAGAAGTGCCCAGAAGATTCCAGTTTGTCCACACTCTTCTCTTTGTCCGTCTCTTCTTGACCATTGGCCCTGCTCACGAACAGACCCTCCATACCCTCTTGGTTATGGACCCAGAGAGGTGATAGCTACCCAGAGGCAGCAGCTGACTAGAGACATTTCCTGGACTTTCCCTTCTTTCCACTTCAGCTTGGCTTTAAGATTGCTTGGTTGCAGCTCCTTCTCTGATCCTTCAACTCCCCCTTCTGGGTCATTATTTCCCTAGCTTGTCCCACAATTATATAAGGTTAAATTCCTATAATAAATCTCTTTTTCCAGTTAGAGTTTCCTGACTGATATGCCATTCAACAATTGATGGTTATTTGGGTTGTTTCTAGTTTGGGGCTATTAGGAACAATGTTGCTCAACAATTTTATCCAGGTAAGGGTGGATCCAGGACTTCCGGGGTCTTAAACTCATACAATTTGAGGGACACATTTTAAAACACACAGACACAAATTAGGTACCAGGACTTGGAGGGGATCCACACCTTGAAGCTTAAGTTTAATTAGCTTCATGGTAAATCTGCTACATCCTTAAGGAATATAACCAGGAGTTGAAATGTTCAATTCTAAGATGTGTAAATATTCACCATTATTAGTTAATGCCAAACAGTATTCCAAAGTGGTTGTACCAATTTGCACTCCTACGAACAATATATGAGTTTCTATATTTCCACAGTTTTGTTAATGCTTGGTACTGTCAGAATTTTAATTTTTTGCTAATCTGATGGGTGGGTTTAGTATCATTATGGTAGTTCACTGATTACAAATGAGATTGAGTCACTTTTCACATTGCTTTAACTTGGTTCCCCAGAAAGCAGAGCTTGTGGTAAAGGTTTATGAGTTATTGCTTTAATAGAGGATGTAATCCAAGGGAGCAGTATTGATTGAGCAGTATGAGTGAGGCAGAGGAGAAATGGCAGATGCAAGGATACATTTTAAACTAGCCACTTCTCTTATCAAGTTACTGTCAGTCTCATGGAACTCTCTTCTGAAAGGCTGTGTAAAGGCTTGTTTCTCATGACTATCGGTGGTTAATAGGATGGGAGGGAGGAAAGACAGGAGGAAGGGAGAACTCATTCATTGGTTGCTATCTTCTAGTCAAAGATTGATTGCATGCGACATTGAATCTCATACACATAAATGGGTGTTAAGTGGTCCTAACTATCAACCTAGAAGTCTTTAGGGAAAGAGGTGAGAGGTGCTTGGCATGGTTTGAGGTTAGGTGCTCTTGCTTTGTATCTGCATGAAGTTGGTCCCCTCATAGTTGGTAGCCTTGGCACTGGCTGGGGCTGGAACAAGTGTCTAGAGGCCATGGAGACAGGTTTAAGGCCAAGAAGGTCTGACATTGTGTATGTGAGGCATACATTGGATTTCTTCTTTCGTGAAGTATATGTTTACTGTTTTTGTTTTGGGGTTTTTTTTTTTTTTTTTGGCCTATTTTTCTGTTGAATTTTCTGTCTTGTTTATTTGTAGAAATTCTTTATATATTCTGGATACAAGTCTTTGAAGTAGCTGCTTTGCAAATAAATTTTCCTAATCTTTGTATTGTCTTTTTTTATTGTTTTTCATAAAGAAAAAAAATCTGAACTTTAATGTTTGATCAAATATATCAATCTTTTCCTTCAGGTTAGTATTTTTGGTGTCTTATGGGAAAAATCCCTCCCAAACTTTGAGGATACAAAGATACTCACTTATATTACCTTTTAAAAGCTTTAGAGTTTTATTATTCACACTTAGAATTTATTTTTGTGCTCAGTCTGAGATGTGGGTGTATACCATGTTATCAGCATATTTTATTTAAAAAAAATTGTTTCCTAATGCTATGGAATACCATCTCTGTCATAAATCAAATCCCCATACCTATGTAAAACTGTTTTTTCGTTCTACTTTGGGCAATTTGTTTATCTGAGAGTCAACAATATGTTAATTACTATATTTAAAAATAACTTCATATCCGGTAGAGCATGTCTTTTCATCTTACACATCTTCCATAGTATTTTTGCAATTTTCTCTGAATATCCATGTAAATATTAGAATCAGATTGTTAGTTTCTACAAGAAACCTGTTAGGATTTTGACTGTGATTGGTTTGACTTTATTAGTTAATTTGGGAGAATTGAAAAATTTATGATATTGAGTCTTCTAATGTATAAATATTGAATATCTCCCCATTCATTTAGGTCTTCTTTAATCTTTTACAATATACTTTATTATTTTCCTCTTTCCTAAAGGGCAATGGAAATTCTTGGAATCTTTTGTTACACTCATTCCTAGGTATCTCATATATGTGATGCTATTTTAAATGGTATTTTAAATTTTATTTCATATTCTGTTTGTTTCTGATATGTGGAAATAGAATTGATTTTTTTATATTTACCCTATATCCTGGCAACTTTTTAAATTTTCTAATTAGTGCTAAAACTTATATGCATGGTTATATCATGGGTTTACATGGTTATATCATCTGCAAATAGTGACTCTCCACCAGCACCCCCAAGCCCTTACCACTCCTTTATTGTGCTACATGGGACTTCCAGACCAATGCTGAAAAGAAAAAATGTGGAATTTTATCCAATGGTTTTTCTATATCTATTGAGATGGTCATACCATTTTTTGCCTTTAATCTATTAATGTGATAAATTACATTAATTGATTTTCTAATATTAAAGCAACCTTGCCTTTCTTAGATGAACATAACTTAGTCATGATGTGTTATCCTTTTTGTATATGGCTATATTCAGTTTGCTTTTATTTTATTTTGGAATTTTGAATCTAGGTTTATGACTTAGGTTGTCTTTTAATTTTCCTTTCTTGTACACTCTTTGTCTGGTTTGGTATCAATGTTATGTTATTCTCTTAAAATGAGTTAGAGTGGTTTTTCTTTTCCTGTTCTCTGGAATAATTCATATAAGTTTAGAATTATATTAATTATTTTTTTCCTTGAATGTTTGGCATATCTCAATAGTGAAGCCATTTGGATTTGTTTTATTTGCAGGAAAGTTTTTTGATTCAATCATTTCATGGATATAGGTCAGTATGATATTTTGTATCATTAACATTAGATAGGAAATAGGCATAGGGCAACCAAAGTGGACACCTGATTGATCAAATGGGTGCCAGCTATAAATAAATGATGGGACTCAACTGATGCTCACAGGATGAATATCAGTCCTGATTATCATACTATTCAGGATTTCTGTTTCTTTCATTAAGTTTTTATTTATTTATTTCACAGAGAGACACAGCAAGAGAGGGAACACAAGCAGGGGGAGTGGGAGAGGGAGAAACAGGCTTCCCACCGAGCAGGGAGCCTGATGTGGGACTCGATCCCAGGACCATGGGATCATGACCCGAGCCAAAGGCAGACGCTTAACAACTGAGCCACCCAGGCGCCCCATCTTTCATGTAAGTTTTGGTAAATTATGTTTTTCTAGGTATCTGTGTATTTTGTTTAAATTTTCAAGTTGATTGGCATAATGTTATCCATAGTTATTTTTCTTATTATGTCCATTATAGGACCAGACAGATAAGGAATATATTTGAAGAAGTATGTGTTATCTTGATAGTGCTGAAAAGTAAAATACCTTGTAGTGAAAAGCCATGGCTTAAAGAACACGAAAATTTTCTGTACCATGTGTGAAATGGGTATATTACCTAAAATAGCTTTACTTTGTTTTTTTCATGTCTGTATTAGATAAACATCATTTTCTAAAATGCATATGTGGTCAGTTTATGCCCTTGTCAAAACATAACTTTTGATTTCTAAACTACAGTAGTCTTAGTGTTCTCAAAGTGTGGCCTGGATTCCCCTAGAGGTCCTTGAAATTATTCCAGGGGATCTGGAAGGTCAAACAATTTTTATAATACTCTTAAAGCATTTGTTTATCCTTTTCACTCCGATTCTTTTATGAATGTATAGTGAAGTTTACCAGTGCTCTGTGATGTCACACTATATCACAATAGACTGAATGCAGAAATAAGAGAATTCAGCTGTTATTTATTTGTTTACTTATTTATTTATTTGACACAGAAAGAGAGAGAGAGGGCAAGCGAACACAAGCAGGGGGAACCGCAGGGGGAGAGGGAGAAGCAGGTTCCCCGCTGAGCAGGGAGCCCAATGCAGGGCTCAATCCCAGGACCCCGGGATCATGACTGGAGCCAAAGGCAGATGCTCAACTGAGTGAGCATCAACCCAGGAGCCCCTCAGCTGTCTTTTAATTAAGCCAGATATTAATGAGATTTGTAAAAATAGATAACTAAATTTTTCTCACTAATTTTTTAAAGAAAATATGGCTATTTTTCTATAAATATTTGTGTTGTTATGCAGTGGGTTTATTACCATTTTAAATAAATTAATACATATTTTAAATGTTTCTCACTTTGTTTCAATTTTAATGTGATAAATTTATCAAAGTTTTTGGGGTCTTCAATAAATTTTCGTAGTAGAAAGGGATTCTAAGATCAAAGCATTTGAGAACCAATGGCTTATAGGATAAAACTCATGCTCTTTAGTAAGATAGACAGGGCCCTGCCAGATCTGGTTCTGTCACCGTCCAGCAGTATCCCCTCCACTAGAACCTGTACAGAAATACCTGCCGCTCTTCTGAGCATTTGCTCTTGCTGGTTCATTCAACCAGAATACCCCTCCTCCTGGTCTTCCTATAGATTCCTACCCATCTTTTCAAAAATTCACTCTGAGTAATCTTCCATGAGCTGAACCCCTTGCCCCCTGCAACCTCCCCCACTTTCCTGTCTCACTTGTACTTTGTCCATATCTCTGCTGAGTACCACATCATACTGCAATTTTAGACACTTTTTTTATTATATGAGTTGCTTTAAGTGAATTTGGAATAGCAAGACCTTTCTATTTAGACTTTTTGTTAATCTGCATGAGCTGCAGTTTGGAATAGAGTGATTGGCAATGATACTCATTATTCTTTTATCACCACATGACACTCATTTCCTAGAGCTTTGGATTCCCACTGTGTTTGTGTTTACCTTGTTGCGATATTCTTGCATGGGTATCTTAGCTTTGTGTGAGGTCAGGAAAGAACTGTTCTACTACTGGGGAGCAGAGTAGATAAGGTAGTAGGTGTTCAATAATTCTTAAGTGAATGAGTGGGTAGAAGGACGAATAAATGAATGAAAGAAGGAATGAAATAATGAGAGATTTAACCCTTTTTTATGGAAACATTATCAGCTTTGGGCATTAATTTTTAAAATCTTGTTGCATGCATCAGATATACAGTAACTCAGAAGGTAGTCACTTGCCAGTCAGAGGGAATTCCTAAGGTTTTCAACACAAAATATAGATTTTTTGCCAAAAGCCTTGAGGGAATTTAGGAGCTCAAATTCCTGACTGGGGTCAGAATTTCTTTACAGGTTTTTCTTTGTTTGTTTATTTATTTAGTAGAATGGGTCATTTATGAAAGTGGAATCTTTCTTAAAAAATAATTGAAAACATTTACATTGTGTTTTAGTCGTACTCTGACATAATGTTGATTTAGGAAATTTTCCTTCAAGAAACCCCGAGTTTTTATGGATCTCACTGATCCCAATGCAACAAAGGTGGTCAGAATGTACCTGAAACAATACTACTGTCATCTTCTGAAAGGTCATCTAAAATCATTAAACATCTGGATTGCTAAAATTTTAAAGGACAAAGATATATCTAACTTAACCCTCCCATTTAACCATTTCAGAATGGTCTGTTTTTATTGGTAGCAGCATTTCCCTGGTTTCCCTTCTATTCTGACTGCTTGGAAGGCTTTGTTTATTCTAAACCTCATTAAATAAGTTCTCAATTCAAAATTCAGCACTGCCTTACTAAATTAAAGCTGGAACCCCCTGTGGTTACATAAACAAAAGATATGGGAAAGTGATCATTTTTCTTGATACTGAGACATCCCAATGATCTGCCTTGGTGGTTATTGCTATGGAAGAAGGAGAGAGAAGGAAACCTATTGGAAATTGCAAGTGGGGTAAGATCCTCAGCAGCAGTATGTGTATATATATATGAGAGCTTTCAGAATGAATTGCAGAGTTCCAAACACAGACCTCCCTCTATTCCAAAGTCCAGTTAACCACATAATCCTTTTCGTATAAATTGAATGACATATTTGAATTCTACATAATTCTTTTTCTAAAACCTAATTAAAATCAATTCCCTGGCATTTTACTGCTGTTAGAAAAGATGATGCTGTTAGATGTTTCAGTCATTAGCAATATGTTCACTGGATTAAAAACAAATTTCTGAATAATATTGTAATGATTAGTGAATCTGTGATAATCTAAGCAATTATTAAGGAACAATGCCTGCCCTGACTTGGTATCTTGATTATTTGTTGATGACATCTGAAAATGGAGATGTCAGGAGGCACTATTGTATTGTTTAACTGTGTTAATTTATTTTATTTATGTAAATTTCATGCT
This sequence comes from Phoca vitulina, assembly GCF_004348235.1. Lineage (NCBI taxonomy): Eukaryota > Metazoa > Chordata > Mammalia > Carnivora > Phocidae > Phoca > Phoca vitulina. Next base: position 6,761,476 of record NW_022589723.1, on the reverse strand, counting down.
TCTCAGTATTTCACAGACTTGAATACTGGTTAATTGTCTAACCAGGGAAGACAGAAAATTGGGTATAAAAAGTAAATGACAATCTAAAAACACTAAAGACTTTCTTTAAAACCTCAGTTTTTAAGATTAGAAAGACTCTTATAATTTTAATGAGACTTATTTTGATTTCTAAAATGAGAACAGTTGTTAAATGTACCTAAAAGTTTGGCGGGATTTTGAGGTTATGATCGTTTATAATGAAAGGAACCTTCAGGCTGATAAATGTAAATTATGCTATCAAAAAGAAAATAAGTATCTGTGGGACTCATCATACTTTTCACTCCAGAATACTGAAAACGTCTTGATGTTCAAACCTACTTTCTCTTTACATATGAGGATGTATTCTTTAGAATTTATTTCAGGTTATTTCTTGCTGTTCACCTGATTTTTGTATAGATTTTGCTAAATTATGGGGAAATGAATCTGCAAAATTAGGTTATAAGAGGGTATACTTTAAAACCGTGGATGGAAATAGAAGTAACTTTGCTTATGTCTTCATGCACCATCTATATATCACTAGGTTGTACATTGTATGGGAGTTTAGCAAAGACTTGTACTATGTGAAGTTAATAATTTAATAGATTCTGAAAGCTGAATTTCAGTCCCACCATGAAGCAACGCTCACCATCTGCTAGTTTACAGAGGTTTATGACACACTTGCATTAGCAAAATTGTCGCCCCCCATTATTTTTAAAAACCACCCACAGGTACTTAGTGTTTTAAACAGACCTTTGGTGGAAGGCAACGCGACTGTATGTATTCTGCCACGGGCTAGCTTCACTGAGAGCCCTGCCTCTGTGCAGGGGGAGTCTGGAGTTGGGGATGTGAGATGGGGAATGCTGAGCATGGTCCTGGGCCCCTACTCTGTGGCAGGACTGTTCAGATTACGGTGTGGAGCCAGAAGTCCCAATGTCAGCGTGTGTGGTGGGGCAGGGAGGTAAACACTATTTCAGTCCTTGCTGGCTGATGCAGACAGGGCTGAGATAAAGTAATTGGTGTAGTGAAACAGGAAGAGGTGCCTGATAGAGGAGAAGATGAGGAGAGAGGAGGCTGTCATCACTGCTATTCTGGGTGGGCCATGCAGGCCTGCCCAGGACCGTGGTTTATGTGTAGCTGGGGTTTTTAGAGACGTAATCTGGCCTTTAGAGAAGGTCAAGGCAGGATGTCAAGTTTTCAGCTAAATAAGCTGTGGTTTAGTGCTGTAATCCCAGTCAGGGACTCTCAGACTGCTGAGTAGAGGTCTAGTCGTGAATGCTGGAGAAGCATGCTTGGGAAAGGAGAAAGTGGCAGGTGGACCGACTTACCCCAGATAGGGTTCACATCGGCTTTGGGTTGCAGGATTTATTCCAGATGCTGCCGGCCAGTGGGATTGGCGTTGCTGGAGGTTCCCAATGCTTGAAGTTGACTGGGGCAGGGACTAAGAGATGGTTACTGCTGCTGTAGGACAGAATTTCAGATTTCCTCTTAACAGTGTCAGGTCTTGTAGCTTTATTTATCTTGCTATGGTCTAACATTTGAAAAGGCCTGATTTGTTTTTGGCCTAATGTTTTTCATTCATTCATTCACATAACAAATACTGACTGATCATTTACTGAGTGCGTTTTTATTTTTTATTTTTATTTTTTTAAAGATTTTATTTATTCATTTGAGAGAGAGTGAGCGTGAGCAGTGGGGAAGGGTAGAGGGAAAGGGAGAAGCAGACTCCCTACTGAGCAGCAAGCCTGATGATGCGGGACTCAATCCCAGGACCCTGGGATCATGACCTGAGCTGAAGGCAGACGCTAAACTGACTGAGCCACCCAGGCGCCCCCCAAGTGCCTTTTTAACTAATTCTTATGGTAGGGCTCACAAGTACTTGTAAGTGAACTTTATAAGTTTTAAATTACCCATCTCTATAATTTTTTTGGAAGTACATTTGAGGTCAAAATAAATCTTCCTCTACATTTTTGTTCATCTTTGAAGTATCTTGATTTTCTCTTTTTCATTAGATAGATACATATTACCTTCAGGGAGTCTCTGCTACAGCTTAGGGGGGAAAAAAAAGTACCATATAATTAATTCTGAAATGGAGGCTTTCACAAGGTGCATTGTGGCCAGGAGAGTGTGCTCACCTCAGCCCACCAGGTATCTGGGTACTCCTCACAGCAGAGAAGTTCTTTACCTGCTCTTTCTCTGTTCTGTATGGGATGCTCTCCATCCTTGCTAAACTCCTGCTCATCTTCTAAGGCTTAGATCCAGGTTTCCCTCCTCAGTGATGTCTTCTCTGACTCCTGCAGACAGACAGCGCTGCACAGCCTGTGTAGGTACTCACAGGGCGCTGCTGTCTCCATATATGTCTGTCTCCACCACTGGACTGGGAGGCGGTGAGGACAGGTACTGTGACTTGCTAATTTCGGTGTTCCCAGGGCTGAGCACAGAGTCTGGGCAAAATAACAAAGGTGGATGGGAGCAAGTAATAGAAAGTGCATTTCCGGCCACTGTTCATCTGAAAAAAATCCGTGTCATAGACTGTCTCAGGTTCCTGGCCAGAATGGAGGTTCTTCTCATTATTCAAATTGGTCAGTTGAGGAATCACAATTTACTGGATCTCTCTATAGCTGGAAGTGCCGTTACTATTGAATCTATAATGATGTCTGCCTGTGAACAGGCGATTTAATCCTGGAATTGGCACCACCAAGCTGATATGACAAATGGACTCATGAAACAGAAAATGTGTTGCATTTGGAAACTCTTCTCTGTTTTTTTTTTAAATCCTGGGAATTTGATGGAATGAACCTACATGAAAGGAGAAATAAAGTCACATCAGCACAGGGCTTCCTTTTATGGAATATATAAGAATAAATGGGAGAAATATCCTCTCAAAAACTATAGCAGTGTAGCATTGCAGATAAGATGAACCTGAAAAATAGTAAGGATGTCAGCTTGCCAATTTACAGTGGCCTTTTCTTTGTTTTCTAAGGATGCCTTAGAAAGGGGAATGGGTCCAAAGACTGATTTCGCATCTACCAAGCTTTATGTGTATTGTCTTTCAGCTCACAAGAAGCTCCATACATTAAATATTATCATTCCCATTTATAGTGCTTTAGAGCTCACAGAGGTAATAGGTCCAAGGTGTCAGGATTCAAACCCAGGTCTCCCTAACACCAAAATCCACTGTATCACGTTGCTTTTGGTGTAAGGCTGAAAAATAGTAACCACCCCTCCCAGTCTGCCTTTTCCCCCTGCGTCTACAAAATTATACTGATTGTAGATGGACTCAGACATCTTCAGATAAGAGAAGTAATAAGATCACAGTTACTTGTTATGATTTATTTTGACTGAAATATGTAAATATCTGGATATAAATGGAAGGTATGTGTGATTGTTAAGGTATATAAAGATTGAGTTATACTACTCAATGGTTATACATGCAGCACATATCCAGAACTGTGTATGAGTAGTAGATTCAGTATATTAAAAGTCCTCATTTCTATTCTTGGTCACCTCACTTGATTGTGTCTAGGGTTTCACACAGCTATGTTCCATTATAAGCCAGGTAGATGCTTTGCCCATTGTTTGCCTCTTAATAGCATTATAAAAGTTAATTAGGTTATAACTGTAAGATGGTGCACATGCTTTAGAAAAAATACCTGTATAAAAATCTGTAACAGTCTAAGTATGATAGCATATGTAGCTCTGAGATGCTGTGCTTGCCCTAGGCCAAGAGTTGACGAATTACAGCCAAAAGACCAAATTCCACATGCTGGTTTGTTTTTGTATGACCTGCAAGTGAAGAATGGTTTTAAACCATTTTAAGTGGTTGAAAATATAATAAGTTTTTGTGAAATATTAAAATTATACAAAATTAAATTTTCAGTGTCCCTAAATAAAGTTTTATTGAAACACAGCTACATTAATTTATTTATGTATAGTTTATGGCCATTTTCATGCTAGGATGGCAGAGTTGAATACTTGTGACAGAGGCTGCATGGAAACTCAAGGCCTAAAATATTGATTATCTGGCCCTTTCCAGAGAAGATTGCCTACCTCTGGCCTAGGCAGTAAAGAGGTACTTATTCAAAGGTACGTGGCAACACGTATGAAATCTGCCTACTAGGTATATATTTGAGCCCAAGTGTTGGGTGTATGAGAGGAATTACTCTTCAGATGTATATCCAAAAGTTGGGGAAGGGAGATGTTGCTGAAAAAAAGGTAATATTTAAAGTGGCATCCTATACCCAGACAGTCTAGAAATAGAAAAGTGGAAAATTTGTTTTAGTTAGTCTGGCTTACATATGGACTCCACAGTCTTAGTATAAACAATGCAAAGCAAAGGTTAATTTTAATTGCTATTGTTTTGTCATCCTTGCTCTTGTGTGAGGGCAACTGATTACCTGTACATTTGCTTGGAAGGGCTTTTTCATTTCCCTCTTGATGTTCATTAGACTTACATGCCTGAGAAAATACCAAATCAACATCCCTTTCGTTGCTACTTTCTTTGTAATAGCCTCTCTGCTGGCAAAGCCTTCGGACTTGACTTCTAGGTTCCCCAGCTCCGCTTTTCTCTGCCTCCTTGAAGAAACAGCCTCAGTGGGAAAGACGTTCTGGTCAAGAGCCCGCAACCCAGGATATCGCCAGTTTCCTGAGTGGCACTTCCCACTCACCCATCATTATTGAAATACACTTGGCTGCTAATTTCCTGGAAGATTCAAATGCTTCTACTTCAAGGTCATCTCAAAGGAGAGTTTAAAGAGCATTCCTCTCCCCCTCCCTTCCCTTGTAAAATATGTATATTTACAAGAGCATGCATAAATGGTCACCAGGGAAGATAAGCTATCAGAGAGTTGGGAGATGTCTTTCCTCATACAGTTCACACATCACTGAAGCAGATAAAATTGGTTTTGTACCTAGCCTCCGAATACACTGTTAAGGACTCTGTCCTGAAAATTGATCTATACCACTACAATAAAATTCAGAGCATCTCTTTCATAAATATCTAACTGTGGCATCAGCGGCTGCTGCTCCCGCCTGGTTCCCAGGGACCCTGCTCGGGCAGGCAGAGAATGGTCTGCAGCTTGTAGCCTCTGTGTGCACCATGGTTGTTGTCATCGGCCGCATTGAAACTTAATTAAAGCATTGGGTTCAGTGCAGTACAATGTATGCCTCAGTTTACAGTTATAAAATCAGTTGCGTGACTACCCATGGAATGTTAGATTAAATCTCTGCTTAATAATAATAATAATAATAATAATAATAATAATAATGGCATCCAGGATCTGCAGCTTGTCATTTTCCAAATGCCACTATTTTCATGCCTGCTGCCTATGGCCCTGAGAGCTGCCTGTGTTACTGTCAGGCTTTGTAATTCACTAAAAGCAGACAGGACTGAAGATTTCTTTGTTCTGTTTTATGGTACTAATGCTATTTGAAAAGTCAATGCATCCTTGTATCTAGATTTTACACAAAGACCTCACTTGGAAGCCATATGTGTACCATATGGGGCATCTATGAGAAACAGTGGTAATATGGTAGATAAGAATTAAGTAAGCATAAGGTCAGTTCTTCAACACTATCTCTAACTGGCCATTAGAACCTGATTAGAAAAATATGGGAAGATTGTATCTTAATGTAGGAAAAATGTGAAACCATCGTTAAGTGGTAATGGATGACCCCAGGATTGAATCAGAAGCCTGGTACATAGTAGGTAACTTAGTAAATATCTCTCAAATGTTGGTATGAAGGATAATGAGAAATGCCCTTGGAACCAGAAGATGTGGGTATGAGACTCTGCTCTGTCATCCACAATGTCCGGTAGCTAAGGCAAGGAACTCAATCTCAATTTCTTCCTCTTGATAGCAGAAGAAATAGCTGCTTCCCAAGACTTCTGGGTAGGCTGAATTGGATAATTAATATGGAAGTGCTTTGCAATCTTGTTTAAATATATGTAATGTATTGTTATTCTTTAATGAAATTGCTACTCATGGCTTACTGTTTAAATAAAGTGTTAAGAGGGTCTAGGACAAAAGATAAATTATTACCAATTAAAAATTGGGTTTTTGAAAGAAAGACACCATGTAGATTCAAACAAAACTGATACTTTAATGAAAGAATTTTGGTGACATCAAAAAAAAAAAAAAAAGATTGGGAATCATGAGATCTAAAACCAAGTACTGGCTTTGCTACTCCTTAAATATGTGATTTTTGGCAAGTCCCTCTCTTTTCCTTATTTGATCAGGAGACTGGACTAAGTGATTTTGAAAAGTCTTTTCCAGTTCTGTGATTCAGTGATGCAGATCTGAGCAGATTCAAAAGCATATCAAGTTTTTTGTTCTTAAATCCATATGCATGTGTTTCTGTACACCTTGGAGTTTTATTTTGTTCCTACATGAAATACTGAGTCTCCTCTTAAAGGAGCCTCAGGAGTTATAGAGTGGGAGTCAGAAGAGAAGGGACATTGGGAAAGTACAGAGCAGGTTATTTGGTTTTGTGTGGCTCAACATTTTGCAGAATTGGATATTTTAAATGCAACTGGAGATCTCTGAGTGAGCGCAGGGCTTCTGAGATACTTCCCTGAATGTCCTTCCTTTCCTTTCTGTCTTGAGGGGACTCGCACACAAGAGTAGTGGCGTCTGAGGCTGGGAGCTGCTGACATGCCTGGGTATTGCCAGTGACTCTCTCTGGGCTCGGCTCCACTTGAAGCATGGTCAGAAATCTTGGAGCCCATGGAGACTTTATTTCCCTTTCAGTGACACATGATTTGTGGAGAGCCCGTAGAGACAGCAGTCCTAACCTGAGCAAAGAGCGGTTAGCCAAGCATTTTCTGCAGGAAAATGACCTAAGACTGACATTGTGAGGAGGGGATTGTGGTGATGTCAGCAGACCTATCACTGTCATCCTTCTCACTGAGGCCTTAGAACTGCACTTCTAAAGTTTTGAACTCACTGAACCGAATTTGCATCTTGAAATATTTCTGTTGCTTGAGTTTCTTAAGTGATCTCCTTACTTGTCAGGAAGATAAATACTGATATTTGGCGGGGGTGGTGGTGGTGATTAGGGTCTGGTGGTTTACTGTACAAATTTAGAAAAATGCTACTTGTTTCTAAAGTAATTATATTTCTAAAAACTCTCATGACAAGGGCTTTCCTCTTATTTACTACTACTACCGCTACTATTATTTACTTAAAATGATATGGAGATTAGGGGCACATGGGTGGCTCAGTTGGTTAAGCCTGACCCTTGGTTTTGGCTCAGGTCATGATCTCAGGGTTGTGAGATGAAGCCCTGTGTCAGGCTCTGCTCTTGGCTCAGGGAGTCTGCTTTCTCTCTCTCCCTCCCTTTCCCTTTGCCCCTCCCCCTGCTCTCTCTCTCTCAAATATATAAATAAGATAAAATAAAAAGAATTGGAGATCATGTTCATCCATGTAGACTCCATCCCATTTTTATTTATTGAGCCTCTTTCTGCTTAGCAATTTTAGTTCTTGACTCTTTCTTGAGGGGGGCTAACCGTGAAATAAACGATTATGCTTCTGGGAGGAACCCAAATAAGACGTAACTATCATATCTCATTTAGGGTTCCCTCTGAAGTCTCTTTCACCTAGAATTCACTTATGCTAACCCGAGGCCTGTGGTCTTATTTAATATCAGCTGGTAATAAAGAGCCCTTCAGCTAACTACGGCCACATTCCACTATTAACTGCAGCTCTTGAAGCAGTCATCGAGGGAAGGCGAGTCGGAACCCTTCAATGTCAAGACGTTTAGAGGCACTCTAGCGTCAGTCAAGATGCATGTTGCTAAGTGCCTGCTTTCATTTACATGAAATATTCATACAGCATTCCGTTTTGCTTTTCTCTCTCCTAATCATCACTTTTCGGAAGAAGCTACAATCATCTCAGTTAGGGGAGGGTGTTATGGGATGTGCTGTACCTTTCAAAGTCAGGCTTCCTGCAGATAGCTAGTTCTGTAATGAGGCAGCAGACTGCATAGACCACCAAAGGTCTCCCTCACAGAGGCTGGCCTTGTTATCATGTACTATTCATCTTCAAGTATACAACTTAGTGCAAATGAAAGTAATTAATTAACCATAACAAACCTGTCAAAAAGCTATTTAGGATTTTGACAGAAAAAAATTTAACATTTGCTTTAAGTGGAAAACAAAAAGTCGTCTAGCTCAGAAAATTCAGAAGCAATTCTATTTACACAAGCTTTCCTATTACTGTTCTCTCTTAATTACATGATAAGTAGCATTTAAATTAATTTCCAGTTCTTTTGACTTATATTAATTGTATGATGCTTTTATAGTTGATACAGATTAAAAAAAAAGAAGAAGAAGCCCTAGGTAGGAAATAAATAATTTCAAAAAGTAGGTATAGAATACATTGGTCATTTAGATAATAATTCTGAGTACATGGTATTTGTGGCAACTTGGATAGACCTTTAAGGCATTATGCTAAGTGAAATATATCAGAGAGAAAAAAACAGATACTATATGATCTCACTTATGTAGAATCTAAAACAAAATAAAACAGAAAAAGAGATCAGCATGTGGTTAACAGAGGCAGGGGTAGAAGGAGGGGAGATTGGAGGAAGGTGGTCAAATGGTACAAACTTACAGTTATAAGATAAATACTAGGGATATAATGTATATCATGATGACTCTAGCTTAAACACTGCTGTGTGATATATAGGAAAGCTATTAAGAGAGTAAATCTTGAATTCTCATCACAAGGAGAAAAAATTTTCTTCCTTTAATCTTTTCTTCTTTTTATTGTGTCTGTATGAGAAGATGAAACTATTGTGATCATTTCACACAATATATGTAAATGAAACCATCATGCTGTATACCTTAAACTTACAGTGATATATGTCAAATAATTCTCAATGAAGCTAGAGGGGAAAAAAAAAAAGAGTACATGGTAACTGGAGAGTCCCTCCTTCCTCTCTCTCTTGGCCTCCCTCCATTCTTCTATTCTTCCTTCCTTTCTTCTAAAATAGTGATTTACTTGTGTATTGGATTTCCCCTCCTTAAATATTAAGCTAGGTCCCTAGAATGGCATTCGTATGATACAGTCCTTTGGAATGATACACCAATGATGAAGTTCTTTCCTTATGAAAGGAGTATTTCATCTGCCTTTGTTTCCGATAGGTAAAGAAAAGGGATAATGATCTACTGTGCAAGAATTCTGACCCATTATTCTAGAAATTAAAATTTATTTCCAAAGATTTTCCTGTATTTTATTCATTCCTACTTCCCTATCTAGGTATGATCATGGCACGGGGGGATATAGGAGTTCATCTTTGCTGGAAAATAGCTTTTGCAAATGAATTTTTACGTTGAAAGAGAAATGTCAGATGAATCGTTAAAGTCTAATGGCAATGAATAAACGTGCAATGTTTTTACTTAGAGCACTGTATTTTTAACAGGAGGCATTTCATAATCTGTACACACTACAAGTGTACTCATTTTTAAAGTTAGAAATGTTAATGACCCTGAAACATTCATTCTTATCGTCCATTTAACCCCTCATACTATATAGACTAAAATAGCAACCTGAGTGGGCAGTGATGAGGTTGCTTTTCATTTAGGTAGACCGTTTTCTGCTTTAGAACAGAATGTCAAAATTGTAGCTGATTGCCCAGAAATGGAATATAAATGACAAATCGGTAAAACCTTTGAAAAAATTTTCAAATGCTAGTTGAATCTTTATGCATTTTACCACACAGTTCTAAGCATATTTATTTCCCTTTTTGACCCATTTTACATTGGAGTCATCTTTTTAAGTTAGACTATATTTCTCTAAATAACACAAAATACACTAAAGATTATATTTTAAGAAAAAAACCCCTAAATTCCAATGGTGTTTGCTCAGATGGATTAAAGTGGGTAATATAAAGCAATTTGGAATAATTCAGGTCAATGATCTTTAGTTACCTTAAATAAAGAAACAATCATACTTAGTCACATATAAAGTACAATTGTGATTTTTCAAAGTGAAAATAATGCCATATATAAAAATTTAGGAAAATTACATGTACTTCTTTTTCATTGTCAAGATGGATAAGAGCTTTGTTCCAAACTGAAAACAAAAAAAATAATGAGTTTTTTTTTTTTTTTTTAAGATTTTATTTATTCATTTGAGACACAGAGATAGAGAAAGCAAGGGCAGGGGGCAGAGGGAGAGGGAGAAGCTGGCTCCCCACTGAGCCAGGAGCCTGATGTGGGGCTCTGATCCCAGGACCCTGGGATCATGACCTGAGCCGAAGGCAGACACTTAACCATCTGAGCCACCCAGGCGCCCCAATAATAATGAGTTTTTTTTTTTTTTTAATTTAAGATTTTTTATTTATTTATTTGAGAGAAAGAGAATGAGAGAGAGCAAGCACATGAGAGGGGGGAGGGTCAGAGGGAGAAGCAGACTCCCTGCCGAGCAGGGAGCCCGATGCGGGACTCGATCCAGGGACTCCAGGATCATGACCTGAGCCGAAGGCAGTCGCTTAACCAACTGAGCCACCCAGGCGCCCTAATAATGAGTTTTAATACATTCCCACTATATGATCAGTGTTTATCAATAAACAAGTGGGTTAAAAATTGAGGAGGTTATCAAGAGTTTCATAGTAACGTTGTTTTTAAATGTTATTTTGTGGCTATATTTTTTTATTTACTCTGGATAAGAGTTTTTTTCCCTTCTTCTTGCTATTTAAACTTGATAACAATTTGAAGAAGTTTAATCTTTGTTTTTCCTTTAAAAGTGCTTTTCTAGGGGAAAAAAAAAACCGAGAGTAATAGAAATTGATATTTCAAACTACAACAAAAGTTGCCACAAGAATTGTAAACAGAACATGATTTGCAGGCAATTTTAAAAGATGCTGGAACTTGGAATAAAAAGAAAATACCATGGGGTTTAAGATCCAGTATATTAAGCATTCAAATGCAAATAATGATTCTAGAACAAGCACCTTCTTAACATTAACAAGTTGCTGAGCATGTTAACACCCACGGTTCCACCCATCTTGAATAAATTTAAAGCCATTTAGAGCAGTGCAATTGCATTATTTTGTAAAACTGAGTCATAAGTGGCAAAATCCATTACCTACGCCCTCCTTTGTATGTGACATTTAAAGTTGATGTGCTTCTACTTTATGGCCTGACACTATTGTGCACATATTTAAACATTTCAAGTAACTAACATAAAACAGGTAATTTCTCTTTCCTCTTCCCACCATAACATATGGGTTGGCTCAAATTCCAAGTTTGCTGAAACCTGCTGAAATTTCAGGGGCTTGAATCAGATGGAACCCGTCATACCTGTGGGTTATCATTAATCCCTGGAAGTAGCGGGAACTTTTGTGTAATTGTTAGCTTTTGATTTTATGACAGTAGTTTTGACTGTAACCCACTCACTAGGTAGATCTAAAAGAATTGGTTCTCCCTGTTTTGTTTCCTATTGGGCTCTCAAAATAGGATATACTATGAAATCTGAAGTTAGGGGTGGGTTTTGTGAAGGTAAATTTTCATGGATGGAAGGGGCGGTGTATGTGTGTTAATGACTCCTGCTGGAGTTTTACAGGAAGGTGGACAGGCTATTGGTGAAAAATTTGCTTTGCTTTGCTTTTCTAACTAAGCTGTCTGATTGTTACTTTATTTGAAAATTGTTCAGTTGTTTTGCTTGGGTTGAGACCTCATTTCAAGGCAATAGTAAACATTAGTAAGCCATTTAAGGCAATAGTAACCTTCCATATGGCAACACAAAGGCTCATAAAAAAGGTAATGATTGCTATTTCAAATTAATATCGTTCCCATCAGCAATCACCTCAGGAAGTGTTAGTAATGCTAGTTTCTCAAAGGCCCTCTTTATAATTTGCCTTCCTATTCTGTTCTAAATTGTTCTTGCCTTAAAAAAAAAAATATCTCATTTAATTGTTTTCTTTCTCTTTTTAAAAGAGCTTTATGGGGGTATAATTTACATACCGTAAAATTCGGCTATTGTAAGTGTAGAATTCAATGAGTGTTAGTAAATTTACAGAGTTGTTCAACCAGCACCACAATCTGATTTTAAAATATTTCCAATCCCTCAAAAGAAAACCTCATACTCATTTGGAATCAATCCCTGTTCCCACCCCTCTCCCCAGGCAACCTCTAATTTGTTGTCTGTTACTATAGATTTTCCTTTTCTGGACATTTCATATAAATAGAATTATACAATATTTGTGTGTATGTATATCTTGCTTTTTTCACTTAGTATGTTTTTGAGATTTATCCACATTGTAGCATTTATCAGTAGCTGATTCCTTTTTATTGTTGAGTGGTATTCCACTGTATGGATGGATATACAAAGTTTGGTTTATCTGTTCACCAGCTGATAGACACTTGGATTATGTTTACTTTTTGGCTATTATAAATAATGGTACTATTTAAACTCACTAAAGAATATTAGTGATAGTAAATCTTTAAAACTTAAGATAGCTTTGGGTTTGGAGAACAGAACCAACTCTTTTGGAGGCTAGTTGATAAAGCAGATAAAGAGTGAAAGTATTGATTGTTATTAAAAGTAAAGTGTGATTATAGGAAAGATGGATGTGATTTACCAGTTGTTCTGGGGGCATTTCCAAAGAACAGCTATCAACATATTTTTAGTAGTGTCAGTGTCTTTATCATATAATTATTCTCTCCATAGATTAGATCTAGTATATTTATTAAAAAAAAAAAATGAATCTACTATGTAGCCATGTCCTAAGCTATATATTCATTTTTTCCAAGTTACATTTCAAAGAACAAAGTTTAGTCATTCTACACTTTTTATTGATTAATAACTCTGATAGATAACTCAAAGTAATATTTAGTGTCCAAATTTTTTAAAATCAGGAATTATAATCAGATTATTAATACATTGATAATACTGTCATTATTCTTTAAGTGCTTTGTTACCATGGAATAATTGCAGATTTTGAAAGATGAAGCACCCTGTATTTACTCTTTTTGCTGTGTATTTGTACATAGGTATCTCATAACATGTGTCATTTCTGTACAATGTAGAATATATATGTGGGTCTGTGTTGGAATATTTCATTAACATAATCGCATACAGTTATAGAACTGGTGAAAATCATCTCACTTTAGCTGTTTATTAATACTCTGTTTATTTGAAAAATCTAAGGTCTCTGGTTAATAATTGTTAATTCATGTGATTGTTTGTTAGCCACAAACAGTTGTTTGATGTCATTTATTTAGCCATTCAAAGTTAAGGAATCTGTGCTTAATTTAGAAATTATACATTTGTATTTCTGGCTTCTGCAAAGATGAAACATAAATCCATCAAGCCACTTTAGAACTTCCCTTCTTTTACATCTGTAGTTCTCATTATCTAGAAGTTATTCTGTCCCCTCTGTTAAATTACTTTATGCTGCAGCTTAAACGAACATGTCTTGCTTTCATCTAACATTTCAAATAGGGCAAAGACTGCTGTACAATTTCCAAACACAACTGTGCTAACAGAGATGAATTACTAGAGTTTATATAATTTATATTAGGAATTCATAGACCTAGCACAAGGGATTAGTACATTTTATTTCAGGGCAGGAGATGATCCTGTCATTAATGGTCGATACTTTCATCATCTTTTAAACCTGAGGAATTTCCTGGGTGACAAGACTGTAAGGACATATCAGAGATTCACAGCTGTGAGCTTTATCTGGACATGCACTGCTTTACTCACAGTATGTGGACTACGTCCCATCAAAACTGGATTAGGCTGTCAATCACATCTTCCGATGTATACTGTATTATGATTTTTTGAAAATGTCACTGAGATCAGAGTAATTTCTTGGCTAATTGCATCTTGTCTCTTCTTAATACCATGCATTTAATGGTTTCATTACCTGACGTGACAATCACAGTTTCTGGTCCAGTATTAGGGGCAGTTTTATTTCTCTTCTTTTTTGCACACACATGCACACACTCACACATATCTAAGGCACTTCTTTAATAAAAAAGAAAAAATATATATTTAAGGCACTCTGTGTTTTGTGAAATGTATGTGTAGGATTCCTTGTTTTCCCTGTGGTTTAACATATACATAATACTTGAAATTGTTTCTGTAATCCCCAAAGCATACCCAATGCTTAATACAGTATTTTCCTTCTCTGTTATGGAAATAGATTAAGGAAGATATTAACCTTTAAGAAACTGTCACTCATTACTCACATTGCCTGTGCCTTTCTCTAGAGAATCTGCTTCAAACATGAAAATATTTGTGTTTCAGTATTACCTATTTAGCCAGGAGAGATTCATTTGGATGAACATTAGGTTTCATTAAATCCTACTTTGGTGCATACAGCTCTAGTACTACCTGTTACCGGTAGAAAAATGGGCAACAAGAGATATTAAAATCCCTATCATAATGCGTTGCACTGAAAAGGTAGTTATTAAGTCTTCCTGAACATACTTAGGTTTAGATTAAAATAGGTACAAGAGATACATGGATGAATAATGTAATGTGCTAATCTCTCACTAGTAAGGACAAATAACTTGATTTCTGGGTGGAAAGAAAAACAGAACTTAGGTTTTTGTTTTATTTTGTAGCTCTTAAAGAACGTCTTCAGTACCATAATGTGATATCATGGTCTTCGGGGGTTTAGCTATAGGCCTATTAGGAAGAGTGTTTCAAACAAAGGCTTTTGAGACATTGTTCCAATCATTAAAATGAAGTAACTTCCAGTGGGCTCTGTTGATTATATATCACGAAGTAAAATGATGGTGGTGGTGGTTGGGGAAATGAGTGCTAGGTGGAGAGGGGTGCAAAAGCATCTTAGGGATGGATTTTGCTCAGTTGGTGCTTCTGACAACTCATGTCCATCCGTGGTGGGGAAGGGCTTGTACTTCTGGTGTCCTTTGATTTTCCCATACCACTGAAAATACTAATTGTGATCTACAGGGTAGGAGATATGGATGAAAGATGGGCAGATTTTGCCTGGCTTTCATGGTAGGGGGCGGCAGCTGAAGGATGCACTTGTGTTTGGATCTGACAGCAGCTATGGTATCCAATTCAAATTCACTGTGGCAGGAAGAAAGAGTGTGAATGCTAAAGTATCCAAGGTGTTTGTAAATACTCTGCTTTGCTAACCATTCAGATCTGGTTTGCATAGATTGCTGTAGTTGCTGGTATAAATGTAGAATGACATTTATAAAAAAATAATGTGCAACCGGTGATGAGTTTTCCTTCTAAATGTTTTTTAAAACAGTACTGCACGATTCATTGGTATTCATATAAAATAGAGGAAGAGTGATGATTAAGAAGCAGCTTGTGACTACTGTGTATTTCAGGGGAGAAAATTAATTGTGATTTCGAAAAGCTTCCTGCACACGGGTTCAAGGATCACGTATTTTTTTATTTTTTTATTTTAGCTGTGGGTAGATTTCAAAATTAACGAACTTACCCACTTGTCTTGCAAAAAGGACTTGCTAAACTAGTTGAGAATTAATTTTTCTTTCTTTCTTTCTTCTCTTTCTCTTTCTTTCTTTCTTTCTTTCTTCTTTTTCTTTGCATTGAATGGGTAGTGCAATGTCCAATAGCTTTAGACATTGGAAAGTCACATAATAGTCATCAGGTACCCACTCTTTTTTTTTTTAATTTTATTTTATTATGTTAATCACCATACATTACATCATTAGTTTTTGATGTAGTGTTCCATGATTCATAGTTTGCGTATAACACCCAGTGCTCCATTCAATACATAGCCTCTTTAATACCCATCACCAGGCTAACCCATCCCCCCACCCCCCTCCCCTCTAGAACCCTCAGTTTGTTTCTCAGAGTCCATAGTCTCTCATGGTTCGTCTCCCCCTCCGATTTCCCCCCCTTCATTTTTCCCTTCCTACTATCTTTTTTTTAACATATAATGCATTATTTGTTTTAGAGATACAGGTCTGTGATTCATCAGTCTTACACAATTCACAGCACTCACCATAGCACATACCCTCCCCAATGTCTATCACCCAGCCACCCCATCCCTCCCACCCCCACCACTCCAGCAGCCCTCAGTTTGTTTCCTGAGATTAAGAATTCCTCATATCAGTGAGAGCATATGATACATGTCTTTCTCTGATTGACTTACTTCGCTCAGCATAATACCCTCTAGTTCCATCCACGTTGTTGCAAATGGTAAGATTTGTTTTTTTTTCTTTTTTTGATGGCTGCATAATATTCCACTGTATATATACCACATCTTCTTTATCCATTCATCTGTTGACGGACATCTTGGCTCTTTCCATAGTTTGGCTATTGTGAACATTGCTGCTATAAACATTGGGGTGCATGTACCCCTTCGGATCACTACATTTGTATCTTTGGGGTAAATACCCAGTAGTGCAATTGCTGGGTAGTAGGGCAGCTCTATTTTCAACTTTTTTTTTTTTTAAAGATATTATTTATTTATTTGACAGAGAGAGACACAGCTAGAGAGGGAACACAAGCAGGGGGAGTGGGAGAGGGAGAAGCAGGCTTCCTGTGGAGCAGGGAGCCCGATGTGGGGCTCTATCCCAGGACCCTGGGATCATAACCTGAGCTGAAGGCAGATGCCCAAGGACTGAGCCACCCAGGTGCCCCTCTATTTTCAACTTTTTGAGGAACCTCCATACTGTTTTCCAGAATGGCTGCACCAGCTTGCATTCCCACCAACAGTGTAGGAGGGTTCCCCTTTCTCCGCATCCTTGCCAACATCTGTCGTTTCCTGACCTGTCAATTTTAGCCATTCTGACTGGTGTGAGGTGGTATCTCATTGAGGTTTTGATTTGGATTTCCCTGATGCCGAGCGATGTTGAGCACTTTTTCATTGTGTCTGTTGGCCATTTGGATGTCTTCTTTGGAAAAATGTCTGTTCATGTCTTCTGCCCATTTCTTGATTGGATTATTTGTTCTTTAGGTGTTGAGTTTAAGAAGTTCTTTATAGATTTTGGATACTAGCCCTTTATCTGACATGTCATTTGCAAATATCTTCTCCCATTCTGTCCATTGTCTTTTGGTTTTGTTGACTGTTTCCTTTGCTGTGCAAAAGCTTTTTACCTTGATGAAGTCCCAATAGTTCATTTTTGCCCTTGCTTCCCTTGCCTTTGACGATGTTTCTAGGAAGAAGTTGCTGTGGCTGAGGTCGAAGAGGTTGCTGCCTGTGTTCTCCTCTAGGATTTTGATAGACTCCTGTCTCACATTTAGGTCTTTCATCCATTTTGAGTCTATTTTTGTGTGTGGTGTAAGGAGATGGTCCAGTTTCATTCTTCTGCATGTGGCTGTCCAATTTTCCCAACACCATTTGTTGAAGAGACTGTCTTTTTTCCATTGGACATTCTTTCCTGCTTTGTCGAAGATTAGTTGACCATAGAGTTGAGGGTCCATTTCTGGTCTCTCTGTTCTGTTCCATTGATCTATGTGTCTGTTTTTGTGCCAGTCAGGTACCCACTCTTAAGGAGATGACTTTATTAGTACACTGACCTCAGTGCATCTCTAAATGGACTTCTAAGTGCTTCATTCAATTTGCTTCTAAGTACCGGAATGTGGAATTTTTTCATATGAGGCACCTTCCCAGGTGACAAGTGTCTATATGTGTATCCTCCCATGTCTTTTTTCTCAGAGCCTTCTGGAGGTCTCATCATTATAGATAAAGTTACCAAGAAAATGGGTAAGGATAAAGGTAACTTGGAATCCCATTGCCCGCTTTGTTTTGTGGTAGCAAAGAATAGATTTGGCAGAAGTTGCTGGGGATTTAAAAAAGGGGAGAGAGAGGACAAACACAGACACATTTTAGTTTTCACATGAAAAGGACAGTCACAGCAGCATTTTAGAGCCATATTTACATTGGATTGTGTCATTTTTTAGCACATTCAGACAGATGTGGGCTTAGGTTTCAGTTGTCATAGGGTACCTCTTTTATTTCACTTGGACTTCTGTGGCCCTGTGCAGAAAGTCTCCTGGCCTAGCCTGTGGCAAAGCAGAACATCAGTTCTCACTGTTGAATAGCTTGGATTTTCAATTTTTAACCTGTCCACCTGGGATTACCCTTGTTGCCCTGGCTTATAAATGAGACAGCAGCCCTATTTTGGCCCGAAGAGTCCAAGGTGATAGATGGTTGGGTGACCCTCAACTGTTTTTCATACTGTCTCCTGAATGGATAAATGTGTCAGAATTAAAAGATAGTTTATGCCTTGACATCAGAGGGGAAAAATGAAATAAAGCTGTGTTGTCACCTGCGTCGTAATGAATAAACACCAGAGATTGATGTGTGTGCTCCTTTGGAAAAGATCACCAGTAACATTGGGGCTTTACTTAGGAGAGGGCAAGAAATGCCTTGATTGAGAAGAATTACTTAGGCAATATTTTGCTGTTATACTTGGAGTTATAGTTGACAACTCCAAGTGTGTCTGTCATCAGTAGAATCTTGGGCTGTGGATATAACTAAGGACAGCTTCCTTTAAGTTAAAGGACCCTTAGTGTGAACTTCAGGTTCAAAACCCTTGTGGAATGGTGTGCAAGCTCTGTGCAAAATGTGCATTTGCCTGTGTCTGTGCGTGGGGAGACTCTCATTGAGTCTGTGATTGAAAAATAGATTAAGAACAACTCTGATAATGAAATGTCAAGATCATTAATAGGGGAATACACCATCAACACTGAATTTTTATCATACCTAGTGGTTGGTACCAAAGTCATTGAATGAAGCAAAAATCACAAGAAGTCCAAATTAGCCATAAAAATTTCTTTTTTTATTTTATTTTATTTTATTTATTTATTTGACAGAGAGAGACACAGCGAGAGAGGGAACACAAGCAGGGGGAGTGGGAGAGGGAGAAGCAGGCTCCCTGCAGAGCAGGGAGCCCGATGTGGGACTCGATCCCAGGACCCCGGGATCATGACCTGAGCCAAAGGCAGTCTCTTAACCGACTGAGCCACCCAGGCGCCCAGCCGTAAAAATTTCTTAAGAAAGCACATAATAAGACTGATAACACTTTCTTTTGAAAAGGCCACTTTGTTTTCCTTCTTTCCAGCTGAGCCCCAGATTTCTCTACGTGTTTCACAGTCATCATAGGATACAAAAGATGAAAACACCAACACAATTTAAATTGTTCTCTCTAAACTTTGGCTGAGCATATTTAGTTGAATTCAAACAGGATAAAAATGCATTTATTATATTATGTGACTTCTATTGTATTTGATCATCCTGGTAATTTTTAAGGATGGCCAGGTAGGGTTATTCCCATTTTATAGATCAGGAACTTGAGGATTGAAAGGGTGACTGAACTAAATATCTTAGTTTTTAGATGGAAAATATTATTTATTACCTCAACTCAGAGATGAATTATATTATTTCCTACAGTTCCATATAACAAATGGCAGAACAAATACTAGAATTTATTTCTCAACCTCTAATTCAAAGTTTTTCACTGGAAGGAGAAAGTCAGTAATGCTAAACAGCAAAAATTGTTAATAATGATAGAAGTAGCAAAAATATTATAATTATAATATGATAATATTTGAGGTCCTTTAAAAAAAACTTTTACTTCAAATGTGTTTTTTTTTTCAGTAACCTAATTTGCCATATCCTCATATTTCTGTGCATTATGAGTTCACTTTCCTATGAAAACACTAAATAGTAGCCATCATGTTAATCCTGCTATTAGAGTTTTTGTAGGTGTCTAGTGAGATGACATACATGAAGGTCTTTTGACAAATCTATAAATATGAACATGATTGTAAGGTCAAATGTTATGAACATTATTGTTATGATTATTACTACTATTACATATCAGCTCAGTTCCTGTATACACTTGTGCTTCTCAACAGGAATAAGGGGTGAGGAGAACAGAATATATTTGAATTATCCAGGAAGAGTTTTCAAAATACACATTATGCCCTTATTAATCCTAGCTCTTCTCCCACCTTCCTCCACTCTTCAAGACGTATGAGAATCTCAAAGAGACCTGTGTGCATATTGTAAATAGCCAAACAACAAAAATAAACTCCCACATAATTCTGGCTTGTATCTCTTGGTTGATAACCACTAACCAATACTCTTGAGAGTAAATTTATTCATTTACTCACTTGCTCAACCATCACATACTTTTGAGAATGTACCATATGCTAGGCACTGAACTTGATGGGTAATTCATGTACTAGCTTAAAAGACAGAGTTTCCATTTCTGTAGCTTTCCACTTATATTTGCTAATAGAAGCACATTGTGGAGACACTGATACTTCATCCTGGTATCAGTATTTCATATTAGTTAGGAATTGATAGACAAAGAGACACATTTAAGAGCCACTATCCATATTAGAAATAGTGGACCTTAGCAACTGCCAGTTATGTCTCCAGTCACCTACATCTATCTCATTTGAGAATAGAAATGTAGAAAGGAAGAGGTCAGAGAAGTGTTCAGTGGGCCAAGGATACTATGGCTCTTTTTTTAATAATCCTTGTTATGGTAAGTGGTGACTCTCAAAAGCAATGACTTATTATTGCTATGTGTACTTTTTTTGTTGGGCTTAAAGATAGATTTTTATACTGAAAACCAACAGATATGGAATAAAGATTACAGGTACATAAAATAACAGGGATTCAGTTGATGCTATATATATAGCATGGTAATCTCTTTGGCTAAATTGTAATGCTAAGGTAGACAAGCTCTGAGATTGCTAAGAGGCACCTCAGACAGTTGTTAGTGGCCTTGTCTTTGCTGTATATACACTGATTTCTATTTTGCTTAAAATCTCCTCTTTCACTTTTTCCTGGGGCCTACCTTGCATGGCTCCTTCGACTTGTTGCACCTGCAACAAAGCATCAAATAACATGGGTGTTCCACGCTTCACAGACCTCGCACTGCATCTCATGATTTATCCAGTTCTTGCACTGATTCTCTCCTACTTCAGAACAGCTTATATGCTGAGATCTTGGTTTTTTATCTTATTTTAAAATCACTTTATACTTTTGTTCTGCCTATTAAAAACTTTAGCTCCTCAGTGTGGCTATCCTACTTTAGACTACTTTGAGAAAATATCCCTTTCATCCGGACTTGGCCCTGGTACCCTCAGTACAAACACAATTCTAACACCTAATTTCCAACTGCCTTTCCAATTTCTTCAGTTCTGTTTATGCTTCACCACCAAATATTTCTATGATTCTCAAATCTGACTCCACTCTGAAAGTACCCAAGGAGTTTCTAAAAATACAGATTCTAGGGCCAAATGCTAGACCTGCTAATTGAACTTTCCAAGGTATCACTTTCTAGGATGATGAAAATGATCTGTCTGTACTGTCCCATATGGTAGCTACTAGCTGCATGTGGACATTTAAATTTAAAGTTAAGAAAATTAAAAATGCAGCTCCTAGCCACATTCGAGTGTGGGTCCCAAGAAACTAACAAAATAGCCTTGCTTTGTTCTTCACAGGTTTGAGAACCATGATGTTGGGTGACCAGTAACTTCCCATTGATTTTAAACTGATTGATTTATGTAATTTTTAAAAATAAGAATGTGTGTTTTTTTGTTTATTTATTTATTTTGGTCTAAAAATGATCTTGTTCCCTCTAGGACACAGTTGTACAAATGTCTTCTGAGTCTGGTCCAGGGGTTAAGGAAGGAAAGGTCTTAAAAGGTGAGGGTGGTGGAAGGTTTAAGGGAGGTGGCTGACTCATGTCCTAGGACAGGAACTTGAGTAGTCTAGAAAAATGCTGGTATGAACCCAATGAGCGTGTGGTAGCATCTATCTATGACTCAATATGACTCAATATTTTAAAACATGGGGAGTAAAAACAAACATAAGAATGGCTCTGTCACATAAGTGAGTGGATACCATTGATAACCCTCAGATAAGTAAATAATTAATATGTCAGAAAAGGCTGGCAGAATATTTTGCCCAACAGTATGTACACACACATATACTCACCCACATATATGAAGATGCTCCAAGATGTTATGTTTAACAATGAAAAAAAAGGGTACAAAATTTTGTGCATATTAATTAGGAGAAACACGAACAATAGCAGTTCAACTGGACTATATTACCGTCAGGTTAGATACTGCAATTGAATGGAAGAATGATACATTGAAAGGGCTGAGATATGTAATATCTGTTCTGATTTGCGGCCGAAGGTGGTGGCCAGAGTAGGTGACACAAGAATGAAACAGTGAAAGTTAAACTGGAAGTCACTGTTCCTGTGAACCTCCTAAGTGACTTTTATAGGATAGACTCTGTTAAATGTAATGATGTTGATATTTATGAAATCCCTTTTTAAGGCATAAGATTTAGGGCTACTTATTTATTCTTTGGAACACAGACACACATTTACAAAATGGATTTCATACTTAACAAAATGTCTCATGTGCTACACGGGGCCACTGCCTGTACCACCTTCCTCCCAGCCAGGTAACTGTGACCCAGCCAATGTTTGGGATTATCATGGGAAAAGATTTATACAAATAGGAAAAAAATGGGATTTCTACCGGTAGAGAGGATCCCAGGAACCAATCAAGCTCCTGTGAGAGAGTCTCCAGAGTAAAAAAATTTCCTGATAAAAAATGGAACCCATTTGCCATATGGATTATTTCCATCTTAGGCATGATATTTAGGTAATGTCTACTCTTTTTCACTTGGTTCTGATGAGATCAACATAACTACTAGTTCTGCAAATTGTAAACCTCACTAGGGGATAAAATTATCCATATCACTTGTCAAGCAACATGGCAAGGAAACAGTTTTCAGATGTAAATGTTAACTTTCCTTTTCATCTGAGACATTTTCTCTCTATATCCTCTACCACATTGCATGGCAATCTCTTAAAAATACAGAAGATGTGCCTATTTGAAAAGTGTTCCTGGCTACCATTTTGTTTATAAAAATTAACTGAATCACTAAACTTACTAAAGGTATTTTATTGCTCAAATTCAGTAGAATACTCTAAGACCTGTCATAGAACAAAAAGACAGAATGGCAAGTTAAAAAAAAAAGACTATACTTAGTTTGGTAAAATTGTTGAATTGTAGTATAAACTAAATATTATAAGTAGCACTTGTTGTTAATTTAATCAGAAGTTTTTAATAGGGGATCTTATTTCACCAACATTGTAATCATCATCTGAAATATTTAAATCTATTTTTGTTATATACAGTCCTTACCCTATGTAAAGACACAGTTTAAGATGATAGTAATTCTGGTGACAGAATTACAGGTCACAGTTTATACCAGTACCTAAAATGAATCAGTCATTGTCACCAATATAGATGCAGATTAGCCAGTAGGCTAGGCAGAGCATAGAATTTGCAAAAGTAATGATCCTGTAAAGTTAGCTATATATCCATTATGTTTGGAAGCACTTAAGTTATGGTTAAAGAATTAAAGAATGTTCTTTGGCAACACATGCACCAGGATAGAATTCAGGCTCTGCACTTGAGTCTGGACACATTATTTATTGCCTCATGTCTCAGTTGCTCTATCTACAGAATGTAACCACTCTAGAGTGTTGTGAGGAATGAAGGAGATTATGTCTATAAAGCAGTTGGCATGGTGCCTGGCACATATGTGTTTAATGAATACTGAAATACTGTTGTTGTTTTTAAAATTATTTCAATTAATTTGGTTTCTTAACTCCTATTACATAAATTTTAGTTTTCTTGAGGATATATTTACCAATTTTAAAGATTTTGTGTTTTTTGTTTTAGATAGATATTAGTTGAAAAGTATTTAAATAGTGTGGAAGTATAAATGGCAAAAAGTAAAGAAAAAGGTGAAAAAGTTATGGGCGGTTTTTTCAAAGTATCTCTTTAGATGCATACAGAATGATTTTTACTTAGTTCTGTACTGTTTATATAGTTCTGCAACTTACTTTTACAAGTACACTAGATTTACTTTGTTTTTTTAACCACTGCTTAGTATACTATGGTAGCCACAAGTTCCATACTTTAATCATTCTCCTTAGTGAAAAGAAACTAGGATACCTTCAGTTTTTCAGGATAGGCTTTTTATTTCCCAAACAGTTAGAATTTGTTTTTCAGAATTTGTGAGCCTTGAGAGGTGCTTAGGTCAGTGAAACCCTCATGAATAGGATTAGTGTTCTTATAAAAGAGCCCACAGAGCTCCCTCACCCCTTCTACCATGTAAGAAAGATGCCCTGTGAACCGGGAGGAGGGCCCTCATTAGACTGTGTCCATACTGGTGCCTTGATCTTAGACTTCCTGGCTTCCAGAGTTATGAGAAATACATTTCTATTGTTTATAAGCTACCTAGACTGTGGTATTTTGTTATAGTATCCCAAACGGACCAAGACAACCTAGTTAGAAATTTTCTGGAGACTTCTATGATGCTATGCTATAGGACATAATTCATTAATGAGGAATATGTTTTAAAAAGTTCTTTTTCCTTCTGGATTTCTTTTCACCTTAAAAAAAATGTACTAACGACCATTTGTTGAGCATCTACTATGTACCAAGTGCCTTTTGTTCCCATTTCTGGTAGTTAAGAAACATGCCCAAGGTTAAAAATTTAAGAATTGGCAGAGCTCATATTTGAAGTCAGGACTCAGAAACCTTCTGTTCATGGGTTAGCCTGGTGATGGGTATTGAGGAGGGCACGTTCTGCATGGAGCACTGGGTGTTATGCACAAACAATGAATCATGGAACACTATATCTAAAACTAATGATGTAATGTATGGGGATTATCATAACAATAAAAAAATTAAAAAAAAAAAAAGAAACCTTCTGTTCTTTCAGTAAGCTGACTAAAAATGGTCAGATGATAAGAAACCAATCAGATCAAATCACAAGGATTTATATAGCATGATTAGATATATTTTAAATCTTAATTATATATCATTGCAGTTCTGGGAGCAGAATCTAAACCTCTGTCTTCTAATTACATCATTCTACTCCCTGCTCAAAATTCTCCAGTGGCTCCCAGCACACTCGGAGTAAAATTCAAGCTTTACATGATGCCATCCACTGCCTGTTTGATTTGGCCTCTCATCAATTACCACGTACTCAGTGCACTTTTCCATAGTCATTCTGGCCTTCATGAAAGTTCCAGCAACCTGAGAAGCATCCAAACCTTTGCATTTGCTTCCCTGTGCCTGGACACTTTCCAGCAGATCTATGCAGGGCTTGCTCCCTTACTTTGTATTCAGGTCTCTCATCAAACTTCACCTTCTCTTGGGAGGCCTTATGGCCTCATCTGATCATCCGCCGCTTCACTCAGCTTCCTACCCTGCCTTACTTTTCTTTCCAGTGCTTGTGCCTCCCTCATGTCCTAGTGTGGACTTGGGTTTTACTTAGGTATCACCTGGTTGCTGGCCTCCCCCAGTGGATAAGCTACCAAAGGCAGGGACTTATTTCTCTGTACTCACAGAACCTAGAACAGAGCCAGGTATAGGGTGTATATGCAGGGAGCTTTTGTTAAAAGAAGCAATATATGATTGCCTCGGCCTATTTTTCATTGTTTATTTTCTTATGTTCATTTTTTAAAGAATTAAGTGATGCCATATCTTACCTGTGGCCATATATGTTATTGTGGGCATTTCTTGGAAGGCCAGTATTTAACAGAGGCTGATTTGAATATTAAAATAGGGCTAAGTTTATTTTATCTATCTATCTATCTATCTATCTATCTATCTATCTATCTATCATCTATCTATCTATCTATCAAGTAGGCTCCATGCCCAGCATGGACCCCAACATAGGGCCTGAACTCACGACCCCAAGATCAAGACCTGAGTGAGATCAAGAGTCAGATGCTCAACCGACTGAGCCACCCAGGCGCCCCTGTTTTTTTTATTATTTTAAACTTCTGTTATTTTTAACTTTTACTAAAGTATCATTAAGTATTTTTGTTGAGTATTGAAGTTTTATTGAAACATTATATTTCAGAAAAATGCATAAAGTAGAAGTGTTGACTTTCACAAACTGTACAACTGTGTGGCCACCACCCAGATTAAGAAAAAAGAACATTACCAGCACTCAAGAAACCCACTCTTTTCCCCTTCCAGTCACTACTCACCCCTCCACCATGGGCACCATGACCTTGACTTCTAATAGCATAGATTAATTTCACCTATTTTTCCACAAATCTTTATTTTAATATTCATTTAAATTCTCTGTTCACAATGTTTGTCCCTTGTTTGGTGCCCGTTCTCCAAGGTCTTAGAATCCTTTTACCAAGAAAAGAATTAATTAAGTCTTTTAACATCTTTTATCCTTTTAGCAGTTTTGTAGAAGCAAAACTGCAAAGCCTCATAGTAATTCTCAATAGACACAGGAAATTCAAGCAATGAGCTGAGAGTTTGAATGCATTTGATCTGTGAAATGATTTGGGCTCAAAATACGTTGGGGAATAGCAACTTTTTGTGTGTGTTATTTTAAAGATAAACAATATTTAGTGGGATATTGAGCAAAATAATGAAATATATCAGGAATGGTAATATGTTTAGAAAAACATATACAGCCCAACAATGCACTTTAAAGAGATGAAAATTATCTGAAAAACATGATTCATGATTTTACTACCTTCCAGGAAAGAGGAGGGAAAAACATAGGAGAAAACTATAATGAATTAATGTATTTAAAATACGGTAGTTAAATTTCAAGAGCATTTTCATGGAAATTACAGTGTTGTTCAGGAGCATCCATTATAAGATTTAAAAAAAAAATGAACAAAAGTGTGTTGCTGATTCACTTATGATGGCTACTGCACAGATGGTGTTAATATCATTATATCCTTGAATCCTTTCTGTGAACATCTTAATTTTTTTTTTTTTGCCAAGATCAATTATTTTAAGCCCAACGTGTGTTTTTAAAACGTATCACTTACCATGTAAATTTATATCGTTTGTATCTTTAGTCGTTGGGAGCTTCTGTGTTTGAATACACCGTTGTACTGTTTGGATACCATGCATGGTGTCGCAGTGAGAGAAAAACCTGTCTTATTAACAACAACCTTTGTGTTTATCATGTGAGGGTGGCAGCAGGGGCAGATGGTCTCAATTTTGGTCATTTTCTTTTTTTAGGTTCACTCTTCAAGGTAGCTCATTTCCACTTTTTATTCAAGCTCCTGTAATACTCAATTAAAGAAAATAGACCATGTGGAATAGGCAGTGTGTTTCACTGAAATGATCTGAGTGAAGAGTCAAGTCTGAGAAGTGTTTTTTTCAGGTGGCTGCCAATAAGCCAGAGAAATCTTATATCTAGAATAAAGACCATAGAAAACTGATGGCTGGGCCCATCCCCCAGAGTTTCTGATTCAGGAGGTCTGAGGTGGTGCTTGAGAGTTTGTATTTCTAGATCTAACAAGTTTCCAGGTGATGCTGATTCTGCCTTTTCCAGGGACCACACTGTGAGAACCACTGAGCTAAAAGAGAGATGGATATGATTCAGAGAACAGGGGTCTGGCCTTAGAAACTTTGATCCATTTGGGGGAAGCCTATGTACAGCTATAGGAATGCTTTTTTTTTTTTTTTTTTGTAATGCTTCCTTAACACTAGTCAGCCAGTTAGGTCCTGATCCTTTTGTAGCTGAAGCCCTTTGAACCTCTCCAAGCATCTTTTTGGTATGGATTTACTTGGCTGGGGGTGGGGGAGTGTGAGGGAGATAGTTCTGGGAAAAAAAGTTAGTTTGGGGAAAACAAAAAACTGACCAATTGATTCTTACCTCTTTTCCTGTTTTAGAATTACTGGATGTACCTTACCTGTCCTATTGCCTTAGGGACGTATGTCAGAGAACAGCTTAATAATGGAGGACATTTCTTTCTGTCAGCAACTCTTAAGCAAAAACTCAGCTTTTTTTTTTTTTTCCTCCTATGCAGGGAAAAACCCAGTTTGTGTTTCTTCCCTGTGAGTCTCCTTTACTACTCACACAAAACACTTCTGATACTTCTGATGACCAAATATGTGGAAGTCTTTCCCTCCGCCAAGCAATTCTCTGTGATACCAAGTGGATGTCCTACAAGTTCAGCTCAATTCTGACACTGTGTACCCAGAGGTAGCACCAGATTCCACAGGTTAAGGGTTGAGTCCTACAAGACTGCCTCCCACCTCTTCACTCCCACCCCATTACAGATGCCAGTTGCAAGTCCAGGTTGTTGCCTATTCTGACCAATTGGCTTATAAATCAGAGGTTCCCATGATCCCCTCTTCAGGTTGGATTAATTTATTAGCGCAGCTCACAGAACTCAGAGAAACATTTTGCTTGCTAGATTACCGGTGTATTATGAAAGGATGTAATTCAGGAACAGCCAGACAGAGGAGATGCGTAGGGCAAAGTATGGGGAAATGAGGGGGAGCTGCCATGCCCTCTCTGGGCTTGCCACTCTCCCCACACTTCCACTTGTTAACCAATCTGGGGGCTCTTCAAACCCTGTCCTCTTGGGTTTTTATGGAGGCTTTATTACATAGGCATGATTGATTAACTCACTGGTCGTTGGTGATTGATTCAAACTCCAGACCCTCTTTCTTCCCTGACGGTCAGTGGGGTGGGAAGGGAAGTTCCAACCCTCTGATCACATGGTTGGCTCCTCTCTGGTGCTCAGCCTCCATCCTTAGGCACTTTACAAAAGCTACCTCATTAACATAACAAAAGACACCTTTATAGTACTCTTATCACTTAGGAAATTCCAAGGGTTTTAGGAGCTCTGTGCCAAAAACAGGGATAAAGACTATATTTCTTATAATAAATTACAACATCACAACATCACAGCAATCATTAACATCTTTAGACTGGGCCAGCTACTCAGTCATTCAGGATTTCCTGAGCACTCTTTTCATTACTGTTGAGGTAAACTCTCAGTTCCAGGAGACTTCAGTTTATTGTGAGAGGGAGGTATGTGACCCAGTGGAGAGTAAGTGCTATGGGGGAGGAGACCCAGGCATAGGGTGCTTTATGGCAGCTGGGGAACTATAGAGCGTGCTGGAAAGCAATGCTTCCCCAAAGGAGAGAGAGGAGATCTCTGAGTAGTCTCAAGGATCTGCAGGGAATTTCTTACTGGAAATTCCTGTCTTTATAGGAGAACAGTTTCTGTGGAGAATTCCTACCCACATCAAAGTACAAAAGAAAACATGTCATGGGTCCAGTGCTGGTTCAGTTGGTCTGTGGAAATACTGTTTACACGTATGAATTGAGTGTAAAATTATAATTGTTTGATAAAGCAAAAAAGACCGGAATTAGAGTAGGTAGCAAATAAATATAAACTCATCTTTGTAATTCATTAAGGTGGCAATGAGGAGGGTTGTCAAAGTAAACATCGACTCTTAAGGTTTACCACTGTATAGGTAAAGCATTACAATGATCACTTGAGTCCTCCTGGTCTCATCAGAATTCCTACAGATCAAGTACAATAGCTAGGCCTGGGTACCTAAGCAGCTCGTCATCAGAAAGTCCATCACTTTATCTCAAGAGCAGACACCAGTGACAGTAAACTGGAAATAATTCATTCATCAGTGAATTAGCTATGTGCAATAGACCTGAGCAGATGTCTGATTTTCCAAAGCATAATAAGGCCTGCTTCTGCCTTTACTGGCACTGGTTCAGAAGCCCAGTAAGGCATGAACATTCTGTGGAGGTATGAACATCCCACCGAAATCTTCCAAAGGACTGTGTATATTATGCCCTACTGTGTGTTCTTCCCTGGGCTGTGTGTTTTCCCTGGGCTTGGGAAAGGGGACGTTGGGGGCTGGAGATTGTGGGGGGATGGCACCAAACACCTGATCACTTAATGCTAGTCATCTCCACTTGAAGGAACTCAGCCCCACAGTCAGAGCCAGAACAAGTGCTAAAGGCATTCGAAATAAGGACCTAACTCTCTCCATCCCTAAAGCACTTTAAGTGCACAAGCTCAAAGATAAGAGACAGCATGATACTTTCTTCTAAGGAACTTGAATTTTCTCCTAGAGGCAATGGGAATCTATTGAAAGATTTTAAACAAGGGAATTTGCATAATAATATCTGCATTTGGAAAATTCACTCCACTGATGGTATTGAAAATGCATATGGAGGGGGTAGAAGCTAAGTACAGAATCCCTTTATACTAAATTTTGTTTCATAATGAATAGTAGATGACAAGGATTCCAGTGAATCCATAAAATAAACTTTGATCTACTGAAAATATGAATTTGATTCCCATATTTAAAACTCCATATGTGAGTTAACTCCCATATTTAAAACTCTTCATAAGCTCCATATTGTCTAGAAAACAGTCTTCGATCTATTTGACCATATTCTTATCAGTAAAGAATAAAAGCTCAAGAATTTCTCATGCCAATATATCTATATTTATTTAGTTATAAATACCCACATGACAAGTACTAATGTATTAAGTGCTTTAAAAAACATATAAACAGAAATTTTAAAAGCACAAAATAAAACTAAATATAATCAGAAATTCTATTTTCTTTCTAATCTCCAAAAGATCATTGTATACCCCTTTGGAGACCCAGTCCTAGAGCATAGAGAAGTTGCTCATCAGCATGACATAGAAGCTTCTTCATGAAGTGATACACAGTCACATCTCCAGGCTCATTTTCTCCAGGGCCTCTAAAACAGTTCCCCTGCTTTGGTCCAATGGTTTTTCCCCTTTCTGTCTTTGTTCATCTTCATTTTTTTTTTTTTTTTTAATATGGACTGTTATTCTCTTATAGCTTTTTCCCCTTTATTATTATCTCTGAAGTATCTCTTCCCATCCGAGTTGGACATTATCTGCATGTGGGTCTCTTTTCCTCCCCTTACTATGAGCTCCTTGAAGGCAAGGACTGTATCTGAGGCTTGGCTGTATTTCCAATGGAACTGAGCAGAAACACCTGACACATCCCCAGCTACAGCTTTAACAGATGCAAATAGAAGATATATTTGGAGACATGGAAAGGACCAAATATAGGATGGGGGTCATTATGTGACTGTATTATTTTTTTTCTCCTCAATTATGTTTTTATGCTAACTGTGGACATTTTGTAGTTTATAAAAAATATTTCTATTTCTAGTAATAATAATAAATGCTAATAATAATTCTTCATGAATAGGATTTCCTGATTCTCGCTGAACATTAGTTTAATTACTAGTTAATCATACTCGGATCTTCCTCTCAAGGAATAATAATAATTCCTTATATTTATATTTTGCCTTATAATAAGTGGTTTAATCTAGAATATTTACTTCCAAATATACTTCCTTTAAGGACCTGACAGAAGGGGTAAAATTCTTTTCAATTGAGGCAGGCTTTCCAAAAACATTATCTAAGTATTTTGCAAGAGAACAATTATCTGGGAAACATTGGGTTAAAAACTTAAAAATGCATCCTACTGTAGGATTGTGAAATAGTTATCCTACAGGGATCTATATAGGCATGCTATATTTTTCCAAACATTTTTGATCATGGGGAACCCCTTTGTTCAAGAAACATCTCATTGAGCTACCTGGTTCTGCAAAACTTTTAAGAAACTCTGAATCAAAGTGTTGGAGACCTCTCTTAGAAGGCACAACTAGTTGGTACTGACTACTTCAAATCAATAGCACCTGTTAATATTGTAGCACTATTACAGCTTAGCTACTGGCGTTTTTTTTTTTTTTTTTTTCAACTTCCAGAGTGTATGGTCTTTAGGAGAGAAAATTTTTGGTTTATAAATGCAATATATTTTTACCTATTAGATTTTCAATAAATATTTGTTGATTAAAGTTAGTTTCTTTTTTTTTTTAGATTTTATTTATTTATTTGACAGAGAGCGAGCGAGCACAAGCAGGGGGAGCAGCAGGCAGAGGGAGAGAGAAAAGCAGGCTCCCGCTGAGCAGGGAGCCTGACACGGGGCTCAATCCTAGGACCCTGGGATCATGACCTGAGCCTAAGGCAGATGCCTAACCGACTGAGCCACCCACGTACCCTGATTAAAGTTAGTTTCAAGGAATAAGTAGGTTGGGAAGGACAAAGCAAGGCAACAGAGACTAGGTGCATTGCAGTTGAGGGGACAATGTGGGGGCACTGATGGGAGAATGTAGGGTTGGGATGCAAAGAGGGCAACAGGGGAGCTTGGAAGATTTAAAGATGCATGGTACACCATCAGTCTGACTGTTGATAAAAGTACCGGGTTTGCAAAGTTGTCATATTCCTAATACTACTGTCTAGAAACTTTCTTCAAGAAACTCACTTAGCTTTTTTAGATTATCCTCCTGAATGCTATTTCTGATTTGCTTGCAATTGTTCTGTGAATAAGTAATGGATGAGTAAAGAGAACTGTCTTTATGGGTAACCCTTTTTGTTACCATTTGTATATGACTTATCTCCCCAAATGGACTATGAACTCTTAGAGAACATAGGTCATGTCAAATGCATTCAGACATTTCCCTTATTGACTACCATGACTCCTTGCTAAGTAGGTGCTATATAAATTCATTAATGAATGAATAAATGAACTGTTTTATAATAAAGAATTTGGCCTTTATCCTTGGTTCCTGGAAAGGAGACTAAATCCTTAGAATTTCCTGGTATCTGATTGGAGCAGTTTTATGGAGGACTGAGCCCTTAACTTACGGGGTTTGTGCTAACTCCAGGTAGTTATTGCCAGAATTGAATTCAGTAAATCAGTTGGTGTCAGAACATGAACCAACAAAAGAACACCGGTGTTCTGACCCTCAGAGGAGTGCCCTGGCTTCTAGTATGTTCTGTATTCCCTAAGAGTGGGTATACACTTATTCCTGTTGCTATCTTCCCACCCTGCCATCTTGCACAGTGCATTACTTACTCGTGGTGATTTCTTAATGGAGTTAGATTTGTTCAACTGTGATCTCATGATCAAGGACTTATACACTCAAGTGAGTACACATACTTAAGCCAGTATAGAAAGCTGACATTGTTAACAGGTTTTACACACCTGGCTTTGGAAGTGATTGGAAACTAGTTATACGACACTTGTTGTGTCTCAATATTGATTCCATGTGCATCTCTGCTTAGCAGTTTTGTTTCTATGGTATATACTATTTCAAAATGGTGCAGAAAAATATTAAACATACCTGAGTAAGAGTCAGGATTGAAATTCACTTCCAGGTTTTCTAGTCTGAGAAATGATCATTCAAAATTGTCAGGA
Organism: Phoca vitulina; assembly: GCF_004348235.1. Lineage (NCBI taxonomy): Eukaryota > Metazoa > Chordata > Mammalia > Carnivora > Phocidae > Phoca > Phoca vitulina. The sequence goes on along the minus strand of NW_022589723.1, from coordinate 6,728,381 downwards.
TCGGGGTTGTATGTTGAGTCCTGCACTAGATCTTTTAGCTAATGAGACTATGCTGAACTCTGAAGTGTATGTTCCCAGAAGTCCGGCCCCAAAGAATAGCTCCTAAGAAGCCATCAAGTCCAGCACCATGCTTCAAGTATAAGATTCAAAGAGTGTCCTTCCCCTTTTAGCAGCCTCCAGGGAGATTCCACAAAATACCAAAATTCCTTTTGATTTGCCTGTTTTCTGGAGGTGAATCATCCTTTTAAAGAACTCTTGTTTGGATCTTAATAGTCTCCTTTTGGCTTTCCTCTTTTTCTTCTCCTTGTTCTTTTCCCTCCTCTTACACTTTTGCTCCCTCCCCCTCTCTCTCTCTTTTAAACTTCTTATCATATGCACCTTTTCTTGCTTCCATTTTCCTTTTCATCTTGTCTTTTTTTTTTCACATATGTACTCAAGACTGCTACACTTGGGTTCTCTTCACATGGAGATTCCTTTTTTGTTTAACAATAGGAAATACTCTCTCCAGGTGTTGGAACAACTGTTAGGACACTTCCTAGAAAACTCATTTTCATATTTGTGGCTTAACAAGTATGCAGGAATATTATTCAAGTTTAAAATTGGCATTTGTTTCATTGGCAGAGAACCAGAACCTGACCAAGGTCAGTACCAGGCTCTTTATCTTATGACCTCCTTAAATGCAGGGAAAAACCTCAAGCTGTCTCCAGTTGAATTGCTTTGTTAGTGGAGGGGTGGAAAACTTTTCCTTCTACTCTCTAGGTTCTTTGGCTGATCTAACAATTAAATTGACATAAGACAAATTAACAGGAGAAAAACAAATTTAATTTTGTGTGCCTGGGAGCCCCAAAGATATGACTTAAGGGCAAGTGGGCAGTGAGGCTTATATGCCATCCTCTGCTAAGGAATGGGATAGGGGCCTGGGGCTTCAAAGGGGAGGCGGGTAATTCAAAGCACATAAGAAGAGCAGATGTTTGGTAATTAGATGTTTGCCCTGCCATACAGATAGGTCTTTCAAATAAAAGTTATCTCTGGTAATAGCTTTCTTTCTGGGCCAGGCCCCCTATCTAAATTCTTTAAGGTAGTTAAGAGAGAAGTAAAAGGTTTTGGGTTGTTTTTTTGTTTGTTTGTTTGTTTGTCTTGAGTCTGCTGCATCTTGATTGCCTTCAGCTCAAAAGAATCCACATACCAAAGTGGCATATTTTGGGGTCATGTATTCTCCCCTTCAGTAGATAAATTATCCACATTAAATTTACATATAGCCTGACAAAAATATATACTAAAAAGTGCTTAATCACCACACCTTTAAAGCCCATTAGAACTTAATAAATTGTTCACAAAGGAGGGTATGTTTTTTAAATCACGACTTTGGTCTCTGAAGGTATCATGAGAGGGAGTTTCATTGGGCACATGGCATTTACAAATTCTGATTGGCATTTCCTTCTTTGTTGAAAAGAGAACCTAGCTCAGTTTGCAGCAAATATGACAGTAGGCTGTGCAAATGTATGTCTAAAATGCAGCTCTGTGGGGGTTAAACATTGAAGCTTATATGAGACAGCATCAGTTTCAGGTCAAAGTGCTGTTCTTAAATGATCAGTATAGAACAGAAAAAAGGCATTGAAGTGACCTTGCTGAGGGTCTAAAACTGCACCGAAGCCTTTTCTGCATGATTAAGTGAGCAGAATCTTAGATTAGCTAAAAGCAGTGCAGAAACATAATGAGTTCACTTATTTTGGAGCATTTAATAACAGTTATAGACAGTTATGTGATCAGGCGGAGTTATGACTTATTCATTCTTTCATTGCTATTAAAATTACTGCATTTGAGGTTTTTAAAGTCATTGAAATAAAAAAAGTCTGATTTATGTTAGGAGAATTTAGCTTGCCCTTTGGTCTCTCAGTTTTTAAATGATATAATTAGACTTTTTAAAGACCATTCTAAAAGCATTATTAGCATTTTGTATAGCAGAAAGTAAATGCATGTTTTGTGGATAGTTTAATTTTAAAAGGGATAATAATACTTGATTCAGACAGTGATATTCATAGATTATTAAGGAAAGATTTTTTTTATATGAAATTTCTCAAAAGGCAATTGTATAATTTTAGTAATAGACTATACAGAATGCATGTGGATTTTGCTGTGTGTACACACAGATACTCTTTCTAATGCACTCTCTAATTTCATTTTGAATGGACATTACAAAGACATGGAAATAATACAACACAGCTTTCCTCCCATTTGGGAAAGCAAGGATGGGAAGAGAAAGTACCAGAGGATGTATTAACTCATGACCTTTAGCATATTTCCTCCGAAATTACAGAGCCATCTATCAGCCTGGGGGAAAAAAGCTCACTTTAATCATAACAAAGAGATTTGCAGGTGGTTTGAATTAGCAGTAAACAATCATTAATAAATCATTTTGGAGGAATATGGAAATGTCATGGATGCATCGACATTTTAATATGATTCTACTCTTAAACTTTTCTTACACGGCTTATTGTATGCAAATACCATCCCCTGTCCAAATGGTTCCAAATTAGACATTGCTTCCACTTTCAAGTGGGTTATTGCACAATGCATAAAAACGCAGAGAAAACATATCTCACCATAAAACTGTGAGATGAAATGCTGATTTTAGTTGGACACTACAGTAGGATTATTTGATACACACATCTTTGCTCATAAAACCGAGCTGACTGCAATCTCCTTAAATAACAGCTATTTGTGCCACATGTGTGTTCTGTAAACAGTTTGGATATCTCTTTTGAAGGCTTGAAATGCAGTGTACTGTGCTATTGAAGGATGGAAACTGAAAAACACATTACTAAAGGGTGAACACAAAGAAGCCCTTCAAAAGCCAGCAATGGAGGATTATCCATGTGGACAAACGGATGGTCCAAGTTGTATCTGTTCAAGCATGACTACACACACTTTTAGGAATATACATGTTTGTGTATGAGTACATACACATGTGTAGTTATGCTTTCCCATTTTTCCAATATATTTGAATTTAATTGTTGAAGTGTGCCTTCCACATGAGTAGCCATCCTCTGGTGAGTCCTTAGCTAGTCTGGAATAGCCAGGCGATCAGTTCTGTTTGTTCTAGTTTGTTAATTGACAGGAACATGTGTCGCTAAGTTTCTAGGAGAAGGCCGGGTTATTTGGGTGGCAATAGAGGGGTCAGAATGGGGAAGCAGCGACCTGTAGTGCTATTTGAGGAGGCTGCTGTGGAAATAGTTTCCTGACAGTGATGTTAGCATCTACTTGGACTGTTTCCAAAGGGACAAGATGGCCTGGAAACACAAAGCACATCTGTCCCCCCAGCCTCCAGCTCATGCAGTGCAGATTTTTGTCCACTAGAGACTGATCTCTGCCCAGTAAACATGTGGCTTAAGGCTTCACAGTTTAGACTTGAACTATGGTCTCAGAGGTGAGAGGCTAGCGTTTCATCCGCTAAGCCATTTAGCCTTTTCCTTTGAAGGAAGATTGATTTTAAGAAAGCTATTAACCTTCAGTGATTTATCTCATCAGATCATCTTAATTTTCTTCTGCTTATAATAAGACTATATTATATAGTTTTATTCTTCAGTTAATTCAACGAGACGATCTGAAAGGGAAATGCATGAGAAACATAAAGAAGGCAGAGATAATAGAAAATTATCAGCAACACTGAAATGAAAATGTTAACAGGAAAAACAAAAGAAACTGAGCAAATGTTATCGCATATCTCAGAGGTACAATCACATAAGACATAATGGTTCTATGTAACCCAGTTTTACAGAAAAACTTTCCATGTGTCACATTGATTCTAGGGCCATACACCATGCTAATGACATAGGCACTACTTTCCTTTTTCTAGTGAAAAGACAAAGGGGACACGTTTCATTTTTTGCAATGACTAAAATATAAGCTAAGGAACCAGTGGTAATTAATTCACATTGAGTATATTTTCAGAGGTGCACAAGAAACAGCAATTTTCAAGGAAATTGCATTAAAACACATTCTGTTCTGAGCCTGAAATTAGACATTTTATCTATTTTTAGTGAAAAATGTGAAAAATGTGTTAAACAGTAACCTGTTCTGCTGCCTTATCCCGAATCCCTTTGGAGTGAACTAAAAATCGGTCGCTTCCTGTACTGAATCATGTTTGATTTATTGCATTATATTGATTGAGTTTCTACTTTGGAAAAGGTGTTACATTTTGTGAATAATGTGTTAGCATTAATGACTTTAATTCATTCTCCATAACTTCATGACAGACACTAATTTACATTTCTTCTGAGTACCTGATAGCAAAAGAAGTTCTGGCATTTTATTTTTTTTTTCATGTATACCACCAGGCTGAGCATGAGTGGAGAATGTAAGAACACAGCATTAGGAAAGTATCTGCTTTGAGGACTGTGGGCTCCTGCCCCCACCCCACTCTGTCCCACCCCCAACAGGTATGTACATTGACAGTCAAACTGAAGGCTCTGATAACATTTCAATGTCTGATGAGACTAAGCAACAATAGGCATAGGTCTCTGCCATTTTATGGGCTTATTTAATACTCAAGGTTGAAATTCCTTGTGTTTCAGGAACTGTTAGTTTATTTAAGTTGGTGTTTGGGCAGGTGAGGCTCACTCAGTCCTGGCAAGTTCTGACAACTTGATTCTAAAGAAATCAAAGAAGCTCAGCCTATCAAGTGCTTGTTCTGTATTTGCTGAACTGGTCAGGAATGATACCAAGTAAGAAGATTTGAAATTGGAGAAATAAAGGCTAAAAAAAATTTGTGGTAATAATGTCACTTTTGTCTGTGTTTTTTGAGCAAATGACAGTGATGATGAGATAATTCTTTGGTAGCTGGTTATAAATGTCCCTCTTAACTATTTCATAGTATACAATGACTAGAGTTTATAATATCTTTTCTCTGATTTATCAGTATAGTTCTAATTTCCTCACCCCACTTGCATTAAATACAAAGACACCTCTTAATTGCTTTTTCTTATCTGGATTAACTCAGGGATTGATATTTGCAAAATGAATTTTGATGGAATTTTGAAAAGCAGGGTTGGTATTAAAGGTGAAGGAAATAACAAGGAGATAAAAGCAGTGATTCATGAAACTATTGTGGTTCAGCTTCATGAAAAGGAAAATGACTTTAAGAAAGGGGGAAGAATAAGGAGGTGACTGCTGCCCCTTACTGTCAGCTTTGATTCAACTCAAGTTTGAGGACAGAGTTTTGGTTTGCAGTCTATTGTTCCTTTGGCTCTTGATTCCTTGGTGTGCAGAATTCTGTCAGTTCTGCCATTCTCCTATCTCAACCCCAAGCCTACTAAAATATCCATTCCTACTGGACTGCCTCCATGTGATACTTTCCATGATGGTGTCAAAACCACAGTGTTCTAGTGCCTCTTGGTTTTTCCCTTTACCTCACTGATCAGGAAAAAGGAGGAGAAAAGGTGATAAGCAAAAGTAAGAACTGACCAATTGCTTTAGATCTGTGAACTTTAGAAAACTCTGGAATAATATTTGGCATAGTGAGTTCTTTTAGATTTGGCTATTTATGATAAAATCTGTATGTTGCCTTTTCCTACAAAATTCATATTTTCGGGCGCCTGGGTGGCTCAGTTGGTTAAGCGACTGCCTTTGGCTCAGGTCATGATCCTGTAGTCCCAGGATCGAGTCCAGCATCGGGCTCCCTGCTCGGCGGGGAGTCTGCTTCTCCCTCTGACCCTCCCCCCCTCATGCTCTCTCTCTCTCATTCTCTCTCTCTCAAATAAATAAATAAAATCTTTAAAAAAAAAAATTCGTATTTTCTTCTATGTTCAAATTGCTCCCTAATATAAAAAAAATGCAATAGTGAAAATAGGAATAACAAATAAAATAATAATTAGCTGGGCTTTATTGACACATCCTAACATGATCTCCTATTCCAGACACGAAATGACATGTCATAATCAAAATCTTAAAATACATTAGAAGATACTGAAAATGTACAGAATAAAACCAAAAAGATATGCAGATCTCTCTTTTTGCCATGTTGACCAAAGTCATATTTCTTACTCCTCTCTACTTACATTCATCAAAATATTTCAGATTTAAAAAAAGATAGTGGCCTCAGTTGATGAGAGATCCTACTCACTTTAAACTCAGGCAGAACCAGAATTAAGATCTGAGGGTTACAATGACTCAAATCAAACATACCCCATACCTGCCACAGTCCTCTACTGGGTGAAGTGGTATAGGATTTTGATGGGCAAAGGTTCTAATGGCTTAGTCTTTGTGCTACTCTAGTTGGTTTTTGCATCAGTCCATACATAAAAGGAAACATCAGTTCCTTATGGAGTTCTCAATTCTTGGTCTTAGATCTGATCCTTTTGCCCTACTCATTCCTCCCTCTGCATAGCTACCTGGTCTGCATTTCCACAGCTTCTGATAGCATTGCTTGTTTTCTGCCTTTGATCTCTTCCCAGATGTCTTCATGGCTATGATCACCATTCTTCATAGGTAGTGATTCAGGTCTTCTTGCCACCCTCCATCATTCTTGCAACCTGCCTCAGACCACTTGGTTATATATTATCCCCCCCTGACTTTACCCAGATCCAAACGCATTCGAGTCCCTGTTGCTTTGCAGGCTGTGTTCTAGTATGATTTGCCCTAGTACTGAAAGGACAATACCTATAGCAAATGTCTGTGATTGTGTAGCATCAATTGTTTAGAAGGGACTGATTCCACCAAATAGAAGATACTGAAAATATTTGTAAACTGAATTTTAATAATTCTTTAATTAAGCTATTAGGTTAGATGTTAAGAGGTGCTTACATTTGCCAAAAACTGTGGCAGGATTATTTTTGGAATCTCTGAGCACAATATGGTACAGTAGTGTTTCCATAGAATTCAGCTCCTTCCCCCTGCCCCCATCTGGTGCTGCATACATCTTAGAGGAGCCTCTACTATTTAACTGCCATGTGAAAATTCATGTAACTGTTCTTGGCAGAGTCATGATCCCACTGGTTAAACCCACTACGTATGCTAAACAGCATTGAACCAAACTCATTTGAGCAAAAAATGGAAGACAGAACCTGTTTTTAGTCATTTTTCATTTCTCTTCTGAAAGCCAGCATGTGATTTTGAGAATGCAAAATGATTAATTTGGGATGCCAAAGAATGGAAATAACGTGGTTGCATTTGTTTTTTCTCTTAAAGGGGAATAATAAATGTATCATGCTTACTATAAACTGGAGAGGTGAAAACAATAAACCAAAAAACTCTCTATTTACTTTATCACATTTTTTTTTTCTTATGATTGTGTCTTGGTCCATTCAGGCTGCTATAACAAAATACCAAGAATGAATGGCTTATAAACAGCAGAAATTTATTGCTCACAGTTCTTGAGGCTGGAACCCCAAGATCAGGGTGCCAGGATGGTTGAATGAGGGCCCTTTACGTGTTGCAAACTTCTCGTTGCATCCTCACATGGTGGAAGGGGCAAGGGAATTCTGTGGGGTCTCTCTTGTTAGAGAACTTAATCTCATGCATGAGGGTTCCACCTTCATGATCTAATAATCACTTCCTAAAGGTCCCACCTCTTTTTTTCTTTTTTTTTAAAGATTTTATTTATTTATTTGACAGAGAGGTACACAGCGAGAGAGGGAACACAAGCAGGGGGAGTGGGACAGGGAGAAGCGATGTGGGGCTCGATCCCAGGACCCTGAGCTCATGACCTGAGCCGAAGGCAGACGCTTAATGACTGAGCCATCCAGGCGCCCCAAGGTCCCACCTCTTAATATACCCACATTTGGGGGTTAGGATTTCAACATAGGAATTTTGGGAAGTTACAAACATTCTGACCATAGCATACTGAAAGTTAATATTGACTCATTTTTAATCACATGACTTCCACAGAACACTCTTCCTACTTCCTACTAGTAATTGGTGCTAATTTGTATATTTTCCATGTTGAGTCATAATTTTTTACCTTTGTTTCCAGCTGGAGTTCTGAAGGGCAACATTTCTAATGCCTGATTCAGTCAGTGAGGTAGGCAGTCAGTCATTCAAAAAGTATGTATTGAACACTTAACCATGTTCCAAGCAGTACTCCATCTAGGTGATACCCATTTTTAAAGTCATAGACACATCGTTCAGTATTATCTCTAGATCCAATTAAACACAATTTTTGGGTCAGTCCTCTCTGCCTCTGTTCAACCTGAGTTTCTTCTAGCCTCTTGCAAGAATTTCAGAACTAATATTTTCTTCCAAATTCCTTAACCATTTTGTATCTTATTTGGAATTGTAGAAGTTTGGAAGCCAAGAATGAGTTTTCCACAGAAGGCAGCAGAGTAATTTCTGTAGTCTTAACAAGCCCTTAATAGGCATTTCTTGGGGTGGAGGGGTCTAGTTAACTCTAGATGGGCAATTGACAGCATGGATGAAACCTATAGAATGTAATAAAGGGCAAAAGCTACTCCAGGTAGCCAGGGTACAACCTTGTAAATTTTCCCATTTACATCTTTGTAAATGTTCTAAATGTAACAGTCCAGTTAGACTTGAAAGCTCTTCTCCCCAGTAAGGTGACCCAAACTGGCCCAATTTACAGATTGGACCCACTTGGTCTGTGATAATTGAGTTTAGCTTAATCTTTAAGTTACACTTCTGTGCTCAATTCCAGCTTCCAAAAAGGATGATTCTCAGCTCTCACACTTGTAATGCAAACTGGCCATGCTTGAAATGAAAGGTTATTGATGGAAATTAAGAATTGCTTATGGCAGCACAAAAACCCATGCTTAAAGACAGGTGCAAATAAATGATGATATAAGAGCCTGGTGAGTTTGACTGTTTACCAGAAACAGCTCTGTAAATATTGCCTATGGGAGTTTATGTTTCACCTGGCCTTTACCTGTTCTTCTTTTAGTGGCATGGAAAGTGAACATCAGGTTAAGAAAAGTAATAAAAAAAAGAAAACAGAATTGTAAACCCAATTAATTAAAGGCTTGTCTTCAACTGTAAGTGACAGATGTGTTTGTGCAGGGTGATTTTGTCCCAGTTACAAAGGCATCAGTGCAATATTCTGCCCAGGCTTTCAGCGGTCTCTCAGGTAGAATGAATTCGTAAGTGCTCAGCACACAAATGAGATGTACAGTTTTCAGTGTAGTTTCCAGTCAAATGTTTAAACTCGGTATGTAAAAATAACCTGGTCAGGGTAATTTTTTCCCCTCAACAAAATAAAATAGGAGAACTTAACTATGAAATAATGGTTAGGTCACCACAATAGAGAATTATGCATCATTGCTTTTGATGAAGTTCTAGCCTCTTTACAAGTGGAGAAACAAATGCCTTAGAGTATCATGTATTATATTTCCCCTTTAACTGATTCTTATCCACTTAGAAATCTAGAATTCAGGTGTTTTTTCTTCTTGCTTTTCTATTTTCCATTCTTTAAATCCCTTCACACCTCCCTTCCAAAATTTTCCACCTTCCACTTGCTTGGCTCAGCCTGTGCTTTCTGATTGGTGGTCTTATCTTCCTGTAATCACCTCTCATAGAACATGATCACCATCCATACACCAACACACACCTCCCCATCCCACAGCCGCTCTTTGGCTTCTATGGCTCCGGCCACTGCTTATCTTGGCTTCACTCTATCCCTGTTCCACCTTCTTCAACTTTTGACGTTTTTTTTACTTTCTACCCTCAACACCTCCAACATACAGCCTTCTTCTCAGACTGGCTCTATTATACTTATTTCCTTCATTGTCTTCATTTTCTTCCTTGCTTCTTATTCACTATCCAACCTACTATTTTCTGGTTCTACCCAGCCACTTTACAGAAACTGTTTTTTAAAAAGTCACTAATGACCCTACTGTCAAATCCAGTGACACCTACACAGCTTCTGACAATTTTGACCATTTATCCTTCTAATTCTTTCCCTTTTTTTGACCTTCTGACTCCACAATACTTTTCTTTGTTTTCCTTCTAATCTAATTCTAAACTGCTGGTAGTGATTTGACAATGACTGTCTAATAACCATCTCTCTGGAGGAAAAACAAAAACACTAAAATTCTAATGTGTAGTGTTTTCTGATGTCCATGGTATAGAAGCTCTCATCATGGTCCATTTCAGGCTACTAATGTGACATCACTGAATGCTGAACTAAGAAGAGGCGTGAACAATTGTTTGTCTTTCAGTGGTGCAAGCTGACTCCGGCGTACCACTGACTCTTGGTAGCTTGCCCCTCTAAAGAGGAGTTCTCCAAAGGAGTGGTTTCCAAGTTGGAGTAAATGTATTCCATGGGTTCTACAAGATAACCTATTGGGGTGTGGAAAGACTATATTAGAAATTCTATTTATATGTGAGTTTTAGTGTATCTTTTCCAAATTTTTATGTTCTGTGGGCTTTATTGTGTACATACTACATTAGTACAGTATACACATGGTATATTTTATGTATGCATGTGAGTGTGTGTAGATAGCATTTATTGGAGTCTTACTATGTACTAGGCCTATGTTAGGTTATTTAAATTTTACTATAGTCTTACAAGATAATTGCTAAAGTTCACAAAAATTAAGTAATTAACTCAAGATGAAGTATGATTTAAAAGTAAGTAAATGTATTGATGGTACATCCTTATTTTTAAAAACTGATGAGTTAAGCAATCAAAAACTTTTGGAGGTTGTGATCTGAATCTTGACTTGCTTTTCACTCTATTTACTCTTACCAGATTACTTCACATGCACTGATGGTTTCAACAACCATTCATAAGCATTTGATTTCATTTTTTTTTTCTCCAGCCCTGTAGAGTTTCAGACCTAAATTTTTAAAGCCTTCTGGTAGCCCAATATGTTGAAGACATAATGAGAAGACTTCAGGGCTCATGTATTGAGTTTTTGCTAGTATAATTGATTCTAATTAAAAAGAAAGTTAAATTTCCAGAAAAATGTCAAAAACATAACATTAAAAGATATCGCTTGTTGTAATATATTTATGAAAAACTATTTTGCGGGGCTCTCAAAAGTTAAATCAAATACATTTTGGACATCAGTTTCCTCACCTATAAAGCAAAAAAAAATTGAACTTGGGTGGCTTCCTTAAAACTCCTTTTGTCCTGGATTCCTAGTCATATCCTACTCTATTAGTGTTTTCAGTGTAAAGTGATGCTTCTACCTAACTTACCAATCAATAGCAATTTACTGGTTTGTGGACTTATGTACTTAATAAATTAAATTTTGATTTTTCTTAACATTAAACTAACTCCTTTAAAAACGGATACATGTGTCTGTTCCAGACATGACCTCTGACTTCTGACTTGGAAATGACTCTTAATTTCAAGGTAATAGGTCTCAAATGAGAGATTATTTAAATATATCTCAGCAAATATCCAGATTGACAGTTCTCCAAGACAATTTATAGTAAGCTGTTTAAGAAAGAATGCAATATGCCCTTTGCACTTGCTATAGGCTTAAGGGAAATCTGGGCCTATAAAACATTTGGTGATTGCTGAGCTTTTGACACTTACCTGCAAACCTTATTGTATGATTCATATAGCCTTAAAAAGACAAAAAAAATTATTAAAATGTAAAGGGGCTGGAGGAACATAATATTGAATGTTTATTTCACAATCTCTTTTCAGAGTTCTAACTAGTTCTAAAGTACTAGAGTTTTCCTGATGATAGTACTTTTCTTTCCTCTTCTTTACTCTGCCTTCCTAGTTTCAAAATAAATTAAGGATTCTTATTTAGAACAAGAACATTCATGACTCCAGCAAAGATGATTTTGGAAATAGAAAGTAAGATTTTTATTTTTATCTTGACATGTACTAATTTATAAGCTTTTGAAAAAAACAAGTTCTATAATTTCTTAATTTTCATTTCATAATGTAAGAAACAGGGTAAAAGTGGCTACTTTTCTAGCTAATGTTTAATCCTTGCAGATTTTCTCACTTCCAAATGAACTTTTTCTTAATTGATACATCTGAACTTTATGAGGCTGCTATATGAATTAATTTCTCATTCCCTATAGAGGAAGCCTATTCTCTTTCCTAGGTTATTTTTTAGTCAACAATTTAGGCAAATTCAGTTGGCTCTGAAATTGAGAGAATCCTTTTAGCTTTTGGTATGTGCTGGTATACACAGAAGATGAAGATGAAGAAAATGTTTGCTTTAAACATGATATTCTCATGATAAGATATGTTACTATACTGGGTCATTTTTGAACATATGTTTGCAATTATTTACAGTCCATCTCCTACAGGAGTTACTATTTGTTCATCATTCCCAGTTTATCCATTTATAAAAGAGGGAGAGTGGGAGCTGGTAGAGAGTTATAAAGGGATATCCAACCACCCTTAAGGAAGATCTTAAAATCCCGTTGCCTTTGTTTGCCACTAGAGCTGTGTGAAAGTTAATATTTTTAGTCCACAGAGATTTATGCAAATTATTTTTAAAGTCCTAGTCATGGAGGTCATATCCCTTGAGTGTCATCAGAAATTCTGGTTTGTGTTAGCTGGAATTCCCAGAGCTAAAATAATAAAAAAAAAAATGGCTGAAAGGTATCATGGAGATTTTGTGTTCAGGAGATTTCCTTCTTAGAGGCAGGAAGATTAATTTGATAGCTATCTTTTGTTTGTTTTTAAATTATAAGAATAGTACTTTCTCATTTTAAAATATCAAACAAGATAGAAGTTTATAAAGTAAAATCAAGTAGTTCCATACATCAACCACTAGAGTTAACCAGTATTAATAGCTTTTTTTTTTTAACAGAAATGGGTTTAATCTATACTTGTTGCATAACTTAATTTTATTTACTTAAGAGATCATTGACATCTTTTCAGGCCTATGCAAATAGATCATCAAATATATATTTATGTACTTCTCTATAAAAGGATATTTAGATTATTTCTAATTTGGACCACTACTAACTATAATAAACATTCTTGTTCTTATATCTTAATGCTTTCATGAAGGGCTGGGTACCAGAAATAGGGTTGTTTGGCTCATTGAATATTTTACAGGTTGTGTTATGGAAGGACTTTATAAAACCTTCTGATTATAAGATTTGATCTTCTGTGCAAATAGAAAGATCCTGGATTGGAGACCAACTGGAGCTAAGCTCGACTTGGTCTTCAAAACAAGGAGTGTTCATGTTTTTGTTCATTGGGTTTAACTGTGTGACAATCAACAGCCAACTTTGTGAACTAAGGCAGTACATATCTGTGAAAATGAAAACCACTGAATCACTTTTGCAAGTTTAATTTGGCTTTATGAATATTTTTTAACATCACTCAAAAGGAAACTATAAATAATCTTCCTTGAGTATAATCTTTCTCTTAAGGAAAATAATACACACCTCACAGATTGCATATGTTATTGCCTGCTGCCATTCCTGATTTATATCAGTGCTGTTCCGCATTTTTATACTCCGTAGAATACTTTGTGAGTTCATAAATTTGCATTGGCACATCCATATGTTTATCACAGGTAGTGGACACTCTGCCCCTAGGCAACTGGGCACAAATAAACTGTAGAGAAATTAGTGTAAGGTTTGGGGTGAAACAGTATCACTGAGAACAAAACCTCTTCTGTTCTACTTCCCACTATTTTCTGGCTGATTCTGTTGCCCCTGGTCTATTTAGGAGCACAAAAATTACTTTTTAGCTTTTGTTCCCTATGCCTTAGGCCAAAATGACTATTTACTCAATTACTTCATCTGCTGGTTTAATATAAGAAGAGTTGAAGAATCTCAGGGGCAAGATAATTTGCTTAATACCAACAGAAGCTGTGATTTTGCCATTTGGGTCCTGAAAGCTGGAAGGTTCTTGGTTAGAAACAAGTGCTGGTGACTTTTCATCTCCTTTTCCAGGGAATCATTCCATTACACTGATGCTGTGATGTCCTTCTAAACTTCCAAGGATGCAAGCAACAGACACTCTTAGTGGCCTGGGCACACTCAGAGAAATGTTTGGATGAATGTAATATCTGTTTTTAATGTCATTTAGTTGTTCATTTTAGACTTTTCAAAAAACTCATTTTCAACACATGCAAACTTATGACTTTGAATTTCTGTGGGAGAGAGCCATGAGCCATGAGCAAATGTTTCCAGGGCTCCCTCTTACTACTTCCTATCATGGGCCCAAGTTAAGTGCTGATCAGGTCCCAGCTGGGGCAATCAAGACCCCAAATTTCATTACTGTGTTCAAATGTAGAAAATGCACCAAATGGTCTAGAGTGGCTCTTTGCTGATATGGTATTTCTCATCTTGCCCTACGTTCTACTTTCAGAGGGAATTAAGCCAATTCATTAATGGTAACCACTTTATTCCCACCACACCCCAAATGTAGGGAGCCAAATCTCTTGTCAAGACTATTGTGATGGTTTCAAACTACTTTCTCGGCCTTTATCCAGTCTCCATGTTTACTGAATGCTCTTTATACAGAGTTAGTTGGTCAAATCTCTCTCTTGCTTCTTTTCATGATTCCCTTTTGCCCATGGAATAAAGCTTAAATTGTGGTTGTGACAGGTGAGACCTGCCATGATCTCAATTCTCTCCCAGATTTTCCATTCAAAAATACCCCTTTGCCTCATAAGCTGCGATCATGAGAGATTGCTCTGTTTTTCCCATAGCTCTCTAAGATTGTAACTTTTTCCATACAGCCTTTCCTACACACTTCTCATCTGGATTACCTTTCTTCACCCTAACACTCCCCTAGGGAATTGGTCATTCAGTCTTTTGTGCCCACCCTTTGTCTATGAGTATTTTAATTATAACAACTGTAATATCTTATTAAGTATATTTGTTTAGATGCCTGTTTTGTATTTCAGTGCTACATTGATAGAGGTAAAGTTCTTCATTTGTATATCACCATGTCTAGCATAGAGTAGACAATGACTAATTGGCTAAATAATTAATGAATAAATATTAACATCTCCATTGCAACCAAAGGGAAATCAGACCTAGTTATCAGAGTCATAAATAGGATTCTGTATATGTGTGCTTGCCTTTTGCCTTTGTCTTATTCCAAAAAGGGTTTAAGACAATTAAAAAAATTATGCACATTCTAACAAGAAATAAATGTGGACATTAGAACAAAATAAATTAAATGGAATTGTAGAATTATGTTTAGAACTTTCAGTCCACTTGGTATGTATGTATGTATTTATTTAATTTATTTTTATTATGGTCAGTTAGCCACTGTATAGTACATCATTAGTTTTTGATGTAGTGTTCAGTGATTCATCACAACACGTGCCCTCCTTCCTGTTACCCCATCATCCTGTTACCCCATTCCCCTACCCCCCTCCCCTCTGAAACCCTCAGTTTGTTTCCTGGGGTCCATAGTCTCTCATGGTTCATCTCCCTTTCTGATTTCTCCCCCTGTGGTCCTCTGTGCTATTGCTTATGTTCCACATATGAGTGAAACCATATAATTGTCTTTCTCTGCTTGACATACTTCACTTAGCCTAATCCCCTCCAGTTCCATCCATATCGATGCAAATGGTGGGTATTCATTGTTTCTGATGGCTGAATAATATTCCATTGTATATATGTACCAAATAGGAAGAGCAAGAGGTAGATTAGAAATTCTTCAAGGAGCAATCTTGGATTTCTTAAAGGAGCTGTGGGTTTTTTTGTTTTGTTTTGTTTTGTTTAGATGGACATAGGAATTGGAATATTTTAAAGGGGAATGTCAGTCAGTGAAATCAAGTATATTACACCCATGTAGTTTTATATGTAGTGTTAATTTATCTGTTTCAGAGTCCATACATCTTAGAATAATGGCATCTCATTGTTATTCCTGAAGGCCTGGGAATATACATGCATTATTATTGGATATTAAACTATGGTTCTTACTGTATACAGGATTCTCAGGAATGTTTAGCTTAAAATTTTGAAACTTCTATTCCGGAGGCTTGCCATCAAGTAGAGCATGAAAGACAAGCTAGACATCTGTTAATTCAAGGAAATAAATGTTTTCTTTGCACAGGGGAAAAACAATAAAAATTTTATTTGCTTTTCTTTGAAACAGTTTTAGCTAGTTATTCATACTGTTTCATTGTTGTGTTTGTAAGACATTTAGGATCTTAGAAATTGGAAAGTCTTGAGAAGTTTAGAGATGAAGAAACTGTGGAATTTGAAGGGACATTTAAGAAAAAGCCAACGGATTATTATAAAACAGAGTTTTTTGTATTTTACATACACAAACATAGTTTGTTATAATAACGCCAAATGATCTGGATTTAATGCATAAAGCTTAGAAAAAGTGTGAAATATTTAAATTTTAGGTATAAACTTTAATCACATTCTACACACTAAGCTAAGTTGCAGTAAGTTCAAGAGTAGTTAAAATTTATCATGATCAGTGATTATCTGATTTGCATATACCCTTATTAAAATACTATTAATCTGATTGACTCTCAGGTAGAAAAAAGATACATATATCATGGAGGGATGATAGCTGCTTTCAGAAGAGATGATCAGCCACATTTATCCAGTTCATGCATTTCAGAGTTGAAGGGAGATACAACATTAAGTGTCACTCTTATAAAAAAAAAACCCTCTAAGTTTAAGGTATATATCTAGTACTTTAAGAATCTATGTTCCCTTAGAAGTATTACTAAACCCGTTTCTTGGTTGAGAGTTAAGGATGATGTTTAAATACATATTACAATTTCACCTTAAAAAGTGAAAATCTCTGATGAGATCTGCTTATCAGGCAATCATCTGAGTTTCCATCTTTCAAGAAAAATGTGTTTTCTCTTTCTACATTTTGAGTTATAGAACTTTAATATTCACTCAGCTGTGGGAAAGGAAAATGAGAAACATATGACTAATTTATTTCCAAGGATTTATTTTAACAGTGTGAGCAAAAGAAGGTTTTTAATTAGGAGTCTTCAAGGAAACTCTACCCACAAAATTCTTCAGTGGGTTACAAAGCTGAGATTTCCTCCAGTGAACTCTTAACAGGGCTGTCAGGTGCCAGGTGGAGATAATCACCTACCTTCTTTCTTCCAGTATCTTACTTTACATCATCTCTTTTCATAAGCTGGAGATGAGGAGGAGAGATGAGTTTGGTGGAGGCAGAGACCTGGAGATGGCAAGGAGGAAGTCAATCCCACATTGAATTCTTACAGAGGAAGTATGTGTGTTGGATAAGATTTGTTCAGGCATAAAATATAGTGCTGTTGGCCATGAATTCAATGTTAATGAATCAACAACATATATTAAATAAGGTATCTTTAAATACATAAAACCAGGTTATGTATTGAGGGTTGGTAAAAATGTGATCAGAGGCTTGCAGGAACTTAACTCTCTACATCCCCTAGGAGCAATGGTTCAGTATTTGCTAATTCAGGATTTGCAGTGACTTTATAGAACATCACTACCATGAATAATGAAAATCAACTGTACACATGTATGTGTATATACAGTATATCCACATCCATTCTAAGTAATAAAACATCAGCACCTTTGAAGCTCCTTATATGCTGCTTCTAGATGGCACGGTCCTGAGTCCTTTCTCTCTCCTAAGTTAATCACTATCTTGAATTTTATGAGTAGCATGTGCTATTTTTCTTTTTTTGCTTTATGTTGTATGTAAATAATCCTAAATAAGTAGTGTATAGTCATGTTTTTGAACTCCATATATATGGTATCAAGGAATATGTATCTTCTGCATCTTCCTTCCCCCCTGCCCTTGAGCTTTAAGATTATTGATAAATAACATTGTGCAAGTTTAAGATGTATAATGTGATAATTTGATACACATATGCATTGTGAAGTAATTACTACAATGAGGTTAGTTAACACTTCTATCACCTCAAATAATTACCATTTTGTGTGTGTGTGGTGAGAATATTTAAGGTTTACTTTTTTAGTACCTTTCAAGTATACAGTACGGTATTATAACTATGATCACCAGGCTGTATACTACATCCCTAGGATTTATTCATCTTATAACTGGAAGTTTGTACCCATTGATCAACATCTCATTTCTCCACCGCCCCCCTCCCCCGGCCCCCACCCCCAGCAACCACCATACCTCTCTTTGTTTCTATGAATTCACCTTTCTTAGATTCCACATAAGTGAGATCATATAGTATTTGTCTTTCTTTGACTGACTTCACTTAGCATAATGCCTTCAGGGTCCATCCATGTTGTTGCAAATGGTAGGATAATATTCCATGGTATATATATATATTACATTTTCTTTGTCCATTTATCCATTGATGGATACTTAGGTTGTTTCCATGTCTTGGCTATTGTGAATACTGTGCAGCTTTTTTTTTTTTTTACTTGAAATTATGTCTGTAAGACTTCACAGTGTATTATATAACTAGAGTTTACTGATTTTCACTGCTATAAAGAATTCTGTTGTATAAGGAAGACACAAACATTTATACATTTTCCTATTATGATGGTTAATTTTATGTATACTTGACTGGGCCACAGAGTATCCAGACATTGGGTCAAAAATTATGCTGGGTGTGTTTGTGAGGGTGTTCGTCGATGATATTAGCATTTGAATTGGATTTTCCTCTCTAATATGGATTGGGCCTCATCCAGTCAATTAAATATCTGAATAGAACAAAAAGTCTGAGTAAGAGGGAACTTCTGCCTGTCTACTGAGCTGGACACCCATCTTCTCATGCCTTTGGACTTGAACTGAAAAACTGGCTCTTAGATTTCTAGCCAGTCAGCTTAAGACTGGAACTCACAATATCAGCTCTCCTGGTTCTCAGGCCTTCAAACTCAGACTAGAACTATACCATCAGCTCTCCTGGGTCTCCAGCTTGCCAACTATAGATCATGGTACTTCTTAGCCTCCATAATTACACAAATGAATTCCTTATAAACAGATTTCTTATAATAAATCTGTCTCTAGTTCTAGCTCTGTCTTTATAGGTATAGCTAATATAGGGTTTGTTTCTCTATTTGTCCTAATATACCTGTTGAACATGAACATTTGGGTAATTTTTAGTGTTTTTTAATATTATAAACAGTGCCTATAAATATTTTACATAGGTCTCTGAGTACGTGCTCAAGAGTTTTTCTAAGGTAGATATACTGATACGAATATACCCATCTTAAACTTTATAAGATAATGAAATGTTTTCTCCAGTAGTTGAATGAATTTCCAGTCTCATTAGTATGCATAAGAATTTTTTTCTTGCAAAAATTTGGTATTGTTCAGTGTTATTTTTTTGGTCAATATAGTAACTATGAAATTTTAGTTTTACTTTTTATTTACCTGATTTCTAGAAAGCTGAGCAAGTTTTCATGTTTTTCATACCATTTGATTTCTTCTTAGTGAATTCTTTTTTTCCTAATTTTGTTTGAACTCTTGTTTTCTTCTTACGTATTTGTAAGAATTACTTTTACATTTTAAATACTGGTAATTTGTTGGTTATATGATTTGTAAACATCCACTCCAGTTATGGGGCTCGTCTTTTGACTTTGGTATAGTCTTTTGACAAATAGAAGTTCTCAATTTGGTTTAATTTGGTCCTTCATTGTGGTTAAATTCATCTATATTCTCCTTTATATTTGTCCTTTTCATGTCTTGTTTAATAATTCTTCCATACTTTGGAGTTATAAAGATAAACTCCTATGTTATATTCTAAAGTTTCTCTCTTTTATTTCACATATGTCTATCCTCCACCTGAGATTGATTACCATAAGTAGCATAACACAGTGACTCACTTTCACTTTCCTAGATGGAGTACTAATTGTTCAGGATATTTTATTTCATAGCTTGTCCCCTCTTCACTGATCTGCACTGCCTATGATATACTAATTTTCCACATTCAAGTGGATCTGTTTCTGGGCATTCTATTTTGTTTCATTGGTTCATTTGTCTTTCTCAGAACTATATTAGTTATTACACTTATATCAATCTGATTGGACTAGGTTATGCTAGGTGTGGAACAACTCTGAAAACTCAATGAGTTAGTACAACAGAAAGTATGTTTTTCTTTTGTGAAAAATCTGTTGCAGGTTTGGAAAACTGACCAGAGGAGTTGTCCTTCATGAAGTGATTCAACATTGTATATTTATATAAACTCATGATTCCATGGTCAATATGGCAGAAGATAGCTTTGGTGTATCTAAGATGGCAATTAAATATTTCTGCCTAGAAATGCCACATGTCGCCTCTTGTGACCTTTCATTAGTCAAAGCAGGATTTATAGCCAACTGTAACAGTAAGAAGACATAGTGAATTTGCATAATTATATGTTACAACAACCATTCATTACTTGAATAAATCCATATTGGTCATGATGTATTGTTTTTCATAATTACCATTTTGTTTAGTTGCTTTTACATCCATGTTATAATTGAATTGGCTTGTAATTTTCCTTTTACACTATACATATTATCTTTATCTGGTTTTGATATCCAAGATATACTGGCAAAATAAAATAATTTGAGAATTGTGCCTGCTTTTTCTCTTTTTTTTTTTATTAAATACTCTTAATTTATTTATTTGAGAGACAGAGAGAGTACAAGCAAGGAGAGGGCAGAGGGACAAGCAGATTGCCCAGTGAGCAAGGAGACTGACATGGGGCTCAATCCAAGGACCCTGAGCTCATGACCTGAGCCAAGGTCAGACACTTAATGGACTGAGCCATCAGGGTGCCCCTGCTTTTTCTCTTTTATGGAAGAGCTGGTTTAAGATTAAGATGACCTATTCCTTGAATATTTTGTGGAGCAATCCCATAAAATAATCTAGGCTAATTACAAATTGCCATTTGGTTAGTATTTTCTTGGAATATCTTTTTCATTATCTACCTTTCAGTATTTCTATATTTGTATGTTTCAGTCATAACTCTTGTAAGTTTTGTGGCGTACCCTGACAGTCTTATTCTTTTAATTGAAGGACGTAGTTCACTTATATTTACTGTGATTAATGATTTACAGAGATTAATTTTTACCATCTTATTTTGTATTTTTGTCACTTTTTCTGTATTTCTTCTGTGGTCTCCTTTCCTATATTATTTGGATTGATTTTTTTTTTCTGACTTCTTTTTACATTTCTACAAGTTTGGATGTTATGTAGTCTATTTATAGTCTTTTAGGTATTATTCTAGAAATTAAAACAGGCATATTTAGTATAATCTAAAGTTAGCTAACATCTTTATCCTTCTCCCCAGACAGTACAAGCAGCCTAGAAAACTTTATCCTAATCACCCTCCTAACTTATATACTATTTTATTTTTATTTCAGTTTTCTCTTTATTAAAAAAAGTAAAACATTATTAGTATTTTATTCAGTTCTTTGTTAATCTCTATTGACATGTTTATAATTTTCTTTGCTGTAATTACTTCTTGCATTCTATACTATTTTTTTCTGAGACCCTAGCGCTTATTGAAGAAGAACTTTTAGAAATGTCCTTATTGAGAACCTATATGTGCTAAACTCTTTAGTTTTTGTTTGAAAGAAGTATTCCCATTTTACTCTCATTTTTCAAAGGAAGTTTCACTGAGTATAGAATTCTGGGTTGTTTGGGTTTTCTCTAGGCCCTTTAAAGATGTTTTTCCATTTTATTTTGCCCCGTTCCCCTTTTTAAGAAATCAGCTATCTATCTTATTCATTTATTTGTAAACTCTGTTTTCTCTCTGGGTGCTTTTAGGGCTTTATCTTTGGCTTTTCAATTTTAAAACAATGAGTCTAAGTGTAATTCCTTTTAATGTGTGCTGGTTGTTATTCACAAAACTACTTCAAACTGAGGATTCTTTGTAATTCATCAGCTTTGGGGAATTCTTATGACATTTCCGTTATATACTGTACTTTCCCCATTAAAAAAAATTTTCCTTAACATAAATTAGATATATGTTAGACCTTCTCATTTTATCTTGTAGAACTTCTTTTTCATTTCCTTTTGTTTTTCCTTTCTTCCCTGTACAATGGAAAAGATAGTTTCTTCATTTTTATGTTCCAGTTCTCTTATTCTCTCTTCAGCTATATCGAAGCTGATTAGTTTATTTATTGAGCTTTTAAAATTTTTTGGTCAGTTTAGTTTTCTTTTCTAGATGTTCTG
The DNA here is from genome assembly GCF_004348235.1 of Phoca vitulina. NCBI lineage: Eukaryota > Metazoa > Chordata > Mammalia > Carnivora > Phocidae > Phoca > Phoca vitulina. Next base: position 6,706,372 of record NW_022589723.1, on the reverse strand, counting down.
TTTCATTCTTTTTAAAATATCATGATCATTTCTGATAGTTTCTGGTTCATTTTTCACACTGCATTCCATTTACCAAAGGTTAACTTAATCATGAATGCAGATATGCAAATCAAAGTAATCTACATCACAGCTTTATATCAACCACTGATTCTACTTTTTAAAGCACAAGTGAAATGCTTAACAGAGTAAGCATAAAGAAAATGTCTCCATTCTGGTATTTCTGTTTTTGTTGTCCTGAATTCTTTCTCTGTATATGATTCTATTTTTTTCCTACAGTCTTCTATAAAAGTAATTGTTTCCTTGAATCATGACTTCTAATCCTAGTTAAGAAATTTCTTAATTTTATAGTTGGAAATTTCTCAAAGTTCAGACTTTATTAAATATGTTTAATGTTTTAGACTAATTAGAATAACTAATGTTCTGAAGTATTGCTTCCTTCCAACACATTCTGCAGAATGTCTACCAGCGATTTATTAATGCCCTGGGAATGGCTTCTCTGTGTTTATGAGTTTCTTGAATACTGTTTTGTATTTATAATTTGATGCTTAGTGCTCTGTGTCTAGTGTTTTTTTCTGTTGGCCTGCACTACTCTGTTCTAACTTATTTGGAAAACTAGCCTATTGAATAATCTACTGAAAAGGAATTTCCATGTCTAAAGATGTAGACCCTCTGATACATACTGTTTAATACAATTAAATATTTTCCATGGCTCAGATACATGAAGTTTTATAATTCCATTCCAAATCCATTATCATGTAAGCTACATAAGATCTATGGTATAGATGCCTTGCCAGTTCTTCAGTGAGGTCAGTGTTATTCTAGAAATAAGCCCTTGAAATTCAAAATAGCTGTCAGGCTTATTGAGGAAAGTGGCCCCCAATCTGTCTTCCTGTCACTGCTTTGTGCATCAGGTCAGATCATTCCAGCTAACATGGCCACAAATCTTTATCAAGGTGTAGTGCCAAATGCAAACATTTATAGACTGACTATAAGCAAGGTACTAACCTGCCACGATTATGGATGGTGAAAAACTGACTGTGATGGTTAATTATGTGTGTTAACTTGACTGGATCACAGAGTACCCAGATATTTGGCTAAATGTTATTTCTGGGTGTGCCTGTGAGGGTTTCTGGATGAGATTAGCACTTGAATCAGTAGACTGAGTAAAGCAGATTGCTCTTCCCAATGTGGGTGTGTACCATTCAATCCTTTGAAGGGTTGAACAGAACAAAAAGGCAGAGGAAGGGAGAATTTGCTGTTTGATTGCTTGAACCGGAACATCAGTCTTCTCCTGTCCTCAGATTGGGACTTACACCATTGGCTCCCCCATTTTCAGAATTGCACTACTGGTTTTCTTGGGTGTCCAGCTCGCAGATGGTAGACTGTGGGACTTGTCAGCCTCCATAATTACATGAGCCAATTCCTTATAATCTCTTTATATCTATATATTGTATACATACATATAGTACATTCATACAACATATGCATATATCATCTATATGTATATAATATATAGATACAGATGTAATCTCTCTTTATCTGTACATATATCATCTGTGTATGTATATAATATAATATATAGATACAGTTATAAAGAGATATGTATATAATATATAGATACAGATAAAGAGATTTTATTATATTATTATAATACATCCTACTGGTTCTGTTTCTGTGGAAAACCCTAATACACTGACCTAATCAGATTTCCTGTCTTGGGTAGAATGGAAGCCAGATATATAAGAACATGTGGGCCACCAGAGCTGATAATTGTCAAGCAGTGTCCCCAGTGTGTCAGGGTTACTTATCCTAGTTATGGACCACCAATCAAATGTTAGGAAAATCAAATGTTAGATCTCAAGATCTAGAGAAAAAACAAAACAAAACTACAAATGGATGGATTCTAATGCCAATGTTATTATTGATTTGCTGTGGGTTTGAGCAGAAATGGTGTGAGAAAAAATTAGTAGGTCAGCAACAGTAGGACAACCATTAGCTATAACCAGCAAAGGTACTGAAGTCTCTATTTTTTTAATTGTAGAATATTATTGTTTTATAATGACTGTGGTTTGTGAAAATAACATAACCTCCCTAATTCTCTTCATATAGATGGGTGGATAGAGAATAGCAGTCTCCTTTTCTTACAGTTGTTTGATGATCTGTAAGCACTGGTTGATAGGCTACCCTATCACACAATGGTGACATTACTGGGTATGTGATTCTTCCAAACTCACTTTTGTTTCATCCTTCCCATCTTCTCCACACTCACTTCCTTTTATAATATTCTACCACTTGTCTTTTCATTTTCTTCTCTATTTAAAATTTCTTTGCCTCTGCTTTTGGCCTATTGGTGAAACACTTAGACATTGTGGTAACTCTCTAGGCCAAGAGAACATGACTCTTGACTATAAGGGATTTTGACACAAATCATGGGAATGTGAGGCATTTTCATCAACAAAGAATTTTTAACAATTTATTTATTTTTTTAGCACTGATAGGAATAGCAAAAGACCAGAACATGAGCTAATTTCATCCTAATATGTTGGTGTGTTTTTCTTGAAGTTCATATTTGGAGGTCAGTGTGGGTAGAGAGAACATAGAAGATATAGGTAAACATTCCATTACATAGGACAGGAAGAAGTACCTGAGGACACTTGAATTGTTTTCCACAGGATTTCTTACATTTTTATCACATCATGTTTATGTTAGGGCACAAATCTTCCTTTGGCACCAAGAGAAGGTATGGGTTGCTTGGGATCTGCTCCAGTCTGTCATGTCACTTAGCTGTCACAGAAAGGCATTTTTTTGCTAAGTCATAACAGACCCATAGGGCCATATTTTTAGTTCATATCTCTTTAAATGTACACATGTACTTGCTGCTACTACCAGCACTGCCTTAGCATCCTGAGAAACCTTTCAGTCAGGGTGGGAGTAAGGGTTGTCAAATTACTCCCCGTTATCAAATTTATAAGTCCAAAAATGGTATTTACAGACACTTTGGAAAACTGGGCATCTTCAGAGTCTGTGATGATGATGTAAAAGACTGTAATAATAAGTAATGTCAGTAAGGTCAGCCTGTGTCTTCAGAATGCCCTGGATAACCAAAGTCATAATTCTGTGGTTGGCAAATGTAACACAACCATTCGGTCATTAAAAGCCTTCTCAGTAAAAATCTTTTCCCAAAGGATAATGTGTTAAGAAAATGATCTGCTAGGTTGCACATTATGCTAGTCTCTGGAAGACATGCTTTGCATTTCTCATAGCAACAGAGGCTAACTCTGTCATTCTTGGAAGACTGTGTTGCCTGTTTGGAGTGGAATTTGTGAGGGTGGTTCATGTTCCGCATTGGAAGTTTTTTTGTTGCCTCCCTGGGAAAGTGACTTTTTCTTTTTAATCCTGTGTTCTGTGGAGTTTTTGAGAATAGAGTGTAGTCAAGAAAAAGGATAGGCAGTCAGGGCCTTGAGACAGTTTTAGCAAGTGCAGTTCAGCAGTAAATTTTTTAGGGAAAGGATTTGCTTGTGTTTTTTGGTTGGTTGTTTATGTTTTTTACGTTAGGATCAGGTTCCATTTGAATAAAAGGGTAGAGTAGCTAAAAAGTAAAAATAAAATCTTGACTAAGGGCATTTTTATAAACATTCCATGCTTTATTTTCCCTAGGCAAAAAATAACAATAGTAATTACACCCTCATCCCCATAATACTCACTGCTTGTCCCTTACTTTCTTCCTAGATGCCATCGATGTTATAGAGGAATAATTAGATCAAATCTATAAAACACTTTGAGCTTTGAGAGAAAGGCCCTTTGAAAATACAAGATGACATTATGCTTGTCTCTTATAGACGTATTCAACGACAGATGTTTCCATCTTAACTCAAGGCCCATCAATTTGTGATATTTAAACTTTAGAAAACAGTTGGAGCTATCTGACAACTTCTAAAGAACTGCAGATCTATAGATCTTAGTGGGAGACCGAGCAGCAGGATAATATGCCCAGGAAACCAAATATGTATTCTTTATTGTTCTTATTCCCTACTCTACCTTGTTTCCTCTGGTTGCCCTCTCCCTCCTCATCTATACCTCCAATCCCCTCTCCATATGGTCCCAAACCTCAAAAGAAATTTTTTAAATATATTAGAAGAGGTATCTTTATTAAGAGGGTACAGTGATAGATCATTGTCATCACTGCAGTCTTTCTCCCTCATTTAGAAGCTGGCATGAAAGGCTTGATGTACAGAACAATATCATCTGCTCTAATGATCTGTAGACTGGAACCGGAGCTCAAAGGCTCCAGCCTTTCCGGCTCACACTGTGTGAGGGAAACGGCTGGTGCTCATGTTTTATTGGAAGGATGGGAACAAAGGATGTTAAGAGGACTACACAGGGGCCAATGTGAGTCATAACAAGCCTTGTGAAATTGTTTCAACTCCTTTCCTCAACCTTAGCTGTTGTGACAAATGTGTCAAAGCTTTAGACAGGGAATACTGGATGCTGATGGAGCCTGGGTCGATGTAGAACAGGATTGTGCCTCCAAGTCGAGGTCTGAAGCAGGAAGGAGAGAAAAAGGAGAGTAAAAGGAGAGTCTTTGTAGAAAGATAAGGTTGCTGACATTTACTCTTAAACCAGCTAAGCATTGCTGCTTTAAGAAAAATTTCATTTTTTGGGGCGCCTGGGTGGCTCAGTCGTTAGGCGTCTGCCTTCGGTTCAGGTCATGATCCCAGGGTCCTGGGATTGAGCTGCATCGGGCTCCCTGCTCCGCGGGAAGCCTGCTTCTCCCTCTCCCACTCCCCCTGCTTGTGTCCCCTCTCTCACTGTATCTCTCTCTGTCAAATAAATAAATAAAATCTTTAAAAAAAAAAAAAGAAAAATTTCATTTTTGGTCTGGAAAGCTACTTTGTCGCAAGCATTCCAACTGCTTTGTATTTGTATTGATGCCATTACAATTCGCTGACCTGAGATTGAAATGTAAAAAACAACCAAGTACTCAGAAAAACGTATTCCTTTCAAAGGGTGCAAGTAGCTCACTCCCAGGGTGTTCGTGCCTTGCCTAGGCCAGCTGTCATCAATCTGGAGATTTCATTTAGATTGTCTGTGAACGAATATGTTTGGGTAAGTTGTGACTTCTCTGCAAGGGAAAAAGACGTGCATTAAAGCCCACATGGCTTCCCTCTGGGGCATATATCTAGGGTTGAGCTCAAAGCGATGATTGCAGCAGTGCCCCGAGTAAGTTGCCAATGTTTCTGCCACCTACCACACAGAGATTTCAAGTTCGCAAGCCTGTGAATTCTCCATGACTACCCAGGAACACAGAGAGAAGTAAATATTGAGTTCTGCAGATGGCACCTTATTTTCTGCTCTTTTCCCTTTAGATCACCAGTTAGTCAATAAAAGAATACTAGTAGCCTTTGCCACAGGCAGCAAAGGCCGCCACGTGTCTAGGAACTGAACTTGAAATTTCATTGGTTTAAGCCCCACTGTATTTCTAAATTATTATACAGCTTTAAGTGGAATTTAAAGCGGAAATATGTTTCTAATGAAAGCAGCTGGACTTTGGCTGGCTTCAAAGGGGGTTGGAGGTCAGAGTTTTGTTTCTGGATTTGCGAGGCTGCCTAATCACCAGGAAATGAAAAAATGGGGACTCAAAAGAACTGGATTCTTATTTTCTATTATTGTAGACAACCTGATGGAAATTTGTATTTATTTTTTCATACTTTAAAACTTGGATCTGCAAAATGGGGATAAGTGACTTTTACTGACCTCTTAAGGACACTGTAAGGCAGGTATTTTATGTCTGTAAGTCCAAGGTAAGTAGTTGTTCAATCAAGAGGGTTTTCTTTATTATTATTATAATACCAATCACAGAGTGGGCTCACACAAAATAATTGTTTTCTTTCCTGTCTAATGATACATTCTTAAAGCTCTTAGGGAGCCACTTTGATCACAGAGTTAACCGGAGTCCTGTTGATTACTCTTTGAAATTGAATGCAAAAAGATTGCTAATATCCAGTGGGGAAACCGGTACTCTCAGACACTGTTGGTGGGAGTGTAAATTGGAACAGCCTTTTTGGAGGGCAATTTGGCAAATTCTATCAAAATTTAAAGTGCTCAAACCCCTTTAAGAACCAAGCAGTTTAACTGGTACATTTCTTTTGTAGAGAAAAACTTCCACATGGGCACAAAGTAGCATGTGCAGTGATGGCCATTTGAGCTTTATTTTCAATAGAAAAATATCAGAAACCCTTAAATGTCTGTCAATGAACCAGTGTGAGAACAATGATGATTCACCTGTACTGTGCCATCCTATACAGCAGTTAAAAAGAATGAAGATCTCTTTTACCGACGAAGAGTTCTTCAGGTATATATTTGAATGGGAGAAAAAAAAGACTGACATATTCCTATTTATGTCACAAAAGATATATTTTTATGCATGTGTATATGTAAAGATAGACATTTTGGAAAGTTTGGTAACTGATGACCTCTGAGAAGGAGAATGGAAAGACTCGAAAGAGGGCAGGTGACCTTGATTTTTACTCTGTATTTCCATATCTTTTGAGTTTTTGTAAGCTATAGACAGCATACTTAGCTATTTTTATATAAAAATAATAAACAGATTTGAGAAATATTTCTGTTTGGTCTGGAAAAAGTCTAATCAGTTTCCTTGGCTTCAGGTGTTCCATCTAAAAATTGCCAAAATAGCTCTATAGTCTATATCTGTTCTAGGTACCACCAGAATTGATGAAGAGAAGAAGATCCAAAACTGTCAGGGGAAAGTCAAGTCTTGGATATGTTGTATTTCCTTAGTGACTTCAGTTTCCTTGATTATCCCTTTTTTCCATTTTGCCATAAGTGTGTAAGAATCAAAGGGTGTAAGAATAAGATAGGTATAGAGTGATATTTTTGAAATTATATTCCACACAACACTTGTCTCAGATTTGATTGGAAGTCCTGTTCAAAGCACTATCTGTAGGACTCCATTTCCTCTTTGTCTTTATTAGAAGGAACGTATTTCCCTGTTATGTGGTTTGGAATTGGCCTGACTCTTAGCTTCAGTGATGGGCCCTGATTGGCATCAGCCAATGTACTTCATCCTCATTGGTTGAGGAATAATCAAACCTAAAATAATCAGCACATCACATTTCAACGGCCATAGCAAATGGCCCATGGTGGGCATGTGACTTAATCAGAAGCCAGTAAGTTTATCTGATGGTTGGGGAAAAGAAGCTTTCTCTCCTCTTTGGCAGTAAATGAGGACTACCTGGGAATGACTGCCATCTGGGAACCTGCTTGAGGATGAAGCTGACACAAGGAGGAGTACAGAGATGAGTGAAATTCAGGGAGAGGAACTATACCTCTTGTATCTGAAGCTCACACTGCTTTTTTAGTTAAATGACACTATAAACTTTGCTTATTGGTTACATTAGTTTTGGTTGGGGTTTCTGTGATTTGTAAGTGAAAGCATTCTAACTGAGAGACATAATATGCTTCACATTGTGAGAAGAGATAAAGTGTTGGTTCAGAACATTTCTCTGGTGTCAGAGTGCTGGGATTTGAATTCTGCTGTCACTTATTGGCTGAGCAATCCTGGGCAAGTAAAATAGAATTAATAATGGTACCTATTTCATAGTATTGTTATTGTGATTTAATGAATTAATACATGTAAAATGCTTGACACTGTGGCTGGCATGTAATAGTAACTAATGAATTATTAGTGCATCAATAGTCACTGGAGGAAAAAAAGAGTTGCATTCAGATAGATTTGGGGAATCTGTGTCAATCAAGTAAAGATGGTTTCTCCACTGTAGGACTTCTTAAAGCCTTTAATATGCTAATGTGCATTGTGAATTTCCAAGACTGAGATGTTGCATGTACTATTATCTAGTCATTTGTCCAATAGGAAACATTTTTCTTTTTTGAGAAATAGCTCCAGTGACTGACTGATCTTTTGCAGAATCTGCTTCCAGAAATATTGACTTTGAGAGAACCTTAAATAAAATAGGACTCAGTGTGTCAGATGCCCAAGGGTCTTTTGGTTTGGCTTCATTATAACCACAGTCCTGTTTCTGCAACTGGAGATGTACACTTGAGGTATTTTGTCCTATGCTCCCTGCAAAAGAGGGACACTCTAATATTCAATCTGGCTTTAAAAATGTATTTTCATTTGCAACCAAAACTATGAGAAATTCAGGGCAGAATCCTTCTAATAATAATAGCCCACCATTTATTGGGTAGTTGTAATGCACTAAGTACTTTGCTAAACTCTTCACATTCATTATCTCATTAATCAGTCATATGATATAGATATGATGATTCTCTCCCTTTTGCAGATCAGATAACTGAAGCTTAGAGTGAGTCAGTAATTGCAAAAGTCATCAGCTGGTTAGTGGTAGACCCTGAATTTAGAATGAGGTCTGTCACTACTTACTATAGTAACCAATACATTAAGCAGGTGTAAAGAAAACTTCCATTAGAAATTGTCTTAGAGTGCATATTTAGATATTTATAATCTCAGATTGGTGACAAAATAGAATCCTTAAAACCAATCTGCGCATGGACAGTTAAGTGTACATACAATACTACTAGACAAATGAAAGTGGTTTTTTTTTCTTTTTCATCTTATATGGATTTCAAAGTCATCCATATCAAAGCACCATCACCTGAGAAACTGAAAACCCAACAACATGGCTTCTTTATCAAGGAGCATCTGCTTCTTACGGTGATCAGATTGCCTTTCAGCCTTTTTCTGCATAGTTGATAATTCAGAAGCATTCTCCTGTACAGTAATTAAAGATGAGTTTTCCAGCCCTGTTGAAAAACTCCTCAATTTAGCTATGACAGGTTATATTTTATAATGAGGTGAAAGGATATCACTGCTGGAGAAAAAAAATCCACGGACTCTGCTACTCACAAAAGGCTGTCAAATATCATATGCTTCAGTGTAGAGGCTCGTTGTGGAAGGAATGCTTCTCTGGGGTTTCACATTTTCCTTGGTCCATCTGTATTCTTAGAACAAACAGTGTGGAGAAATGGTAAAGCTCTGGAAGGAGTCAAACTCTCAGTGACTGGCTAGGCTATTTTTCCCTTGGAACAGAAGCCAGTGTTCATAAATAGCCCTGTTCACCATCTTTCCATTGCCCATTCATAAGAGCCCTAATTAATGTCCAGACCTTCACAGTAAGGGCAAAGGCATAGCTAGAGGATGGGAAAATTCACTTCGGTTTCACAGCCTTTCTGTGGGCCTGCGATGTTTATTATAAACAATTTTTTATACTGTTTTGGTAGACTGTCCACCCCGTCACATCCTTCTGTTTCCTCATTTGCGTGTATTTTGCAAAATTATTGTGATTGTCACCTTTGCCCTGACCGAAAGGTAACAATGACCTAACTTTATTTCCTGTTTAAATTTAGACCAAAATGTTCGTGGAGTTCAAATCACATTTATTGGCTCTGTGTGTGTGTATTTTTTTAAATGCACACATACATACGCACACACATATTCATTCAAGGCTGAAGCTGTTGGGCCAAGGCCAGTTTTCAGCTTTGGTGTGCCATCGCAAATGAGATCCCTCAGTCCCCAAGGACTTGCGGCCACTTGCAAGTGCCTGACAGATTGGAAGTACATTCATTTCCTGTAGTTCTTTTAAACACAGCCAGCTGTGTGAAGACGGAACTTGCTATCTTCCATATTGTTCCAGTAGGCATTTCAGAAACTTCCTGAATGGGACTCTGTTAGTTCCTCCCACTTCTTTTTTCTCACTAAATTAATACTTTTTTTGGAGATATATATATATATATATAATTTTTTATGATAAAAAGTATTTATGGGAAGTTCACAGCTAAAATGAGAGATATAGAGTCAAAAAGGAAGTAGAGAGAGCTGGAACACCTAGTTTTGTGTTCAGTTCCATGACACCAGGGACTCCAATGTATAAACAAAACCAAAAGGGGAAATTAAATTTGTCAGCTAGAAAATTTTATTTAAAAAATAGTCACAGTTATAGGAAATATTAAAGATTGTGTGACACCGGATAGCCTTTATTTATCTGCCTTTTCATTGCCACAGAGTACATGTTAACCTTGAGAGCACCTGAAAAAAATTCAAGACATCTGAGTCCTTGATTTCCTATTTACTTTCAATAATAACTCAGGTTTTGTGTCAAAATACTAATAAATATTGCCAAAAAGAGAAATTATTTCTGGACTTTGTTTCTTCAGAGGATGATATCACATTAAAACTTGGCAGAAAATGTGTTTGTTAAATATTAACTTCAATGGCTTGAAAGGAAAAATATTGAGAACCAAAATATGTTGGACAAATAACATTATATCTTCACGTATCTAGGGCGAATCTAGTCATAAAGTAGAATCTTTAGTGATGTATGTCCCAGTGGGACAGTACTATTTCAGTATATTTTGTTTGTTTGTTGCACTATTCTCTGCATCACTCTAATGTTTATTGCATTTTGGTGTATATTTAATCTTTATTGCTTTTTCTCTAAATTGTTTTATTTATAAGTTTGGGGTCCACAGAGTACTGTCCATCCCAATTTGTGGCAGTGCCATCTAGTGGCAGAATGATGGCTTTTTCTCACTAGATTTAAGTGGGGTAATGGATGAAGAGCATGCTGGGAGCAGAAGCCATTTTGGGAAGCACAGCGCTTGCCTAAAATGGACTAAGACTCAAATTCCACTTATGTAATACTTTATCTGCTTTCTGTGCATCTTTTATTTTTTTGTAAGAAAAGTTTTATAGGAAGAAGGTAATAACCAAGGACAATTTGTCAATTCAATTTCTTTATGAAGACTTATGGTAGCATCTTGTATTCAATGAAAGCTAGTAATTTTCGTATATCTATGTTCAGTCGCTCCTTTGACTGCTCATCAAATTGATAAGATTATTGTTTTATAGAATTTACACCTTAATTGGCTCCCCAGTCTGTTTTCTTTCCCCACATAAGTTTTCTTAAACCATTCCATATGAGAATCTCATTTTTAAAGATGTCTAAAAGAGGAGATATAAGACCTTATTTATTTCCAGTGTTAAACAACTGAAGGAAAATATTCTTCATACTAGGTACTTCCCAAATGTTGTATGCTATATTTAATTCCATTTCCTTTTTTTTTTTCTTCCTGTTTTCATTAGAACTTACTTCTGGGAAATTAAAGTTGGTTTTGTTGCCCTAAATTTGCCCAGTGAATTACATGTTTTCCCCCAGACTTTTCTATACTTACCACTGTGACTAGGCTTCTGCCTTATGAATCAGTTGGACCTGGAGTCCTGACATTGAAACTCAGCCAAAGTTCTTGATCTTCAGAAATACAGGTTCTAGAATCAAAGAAGTTGGTGCCATTTCTTAGTTGTGTGACCTTGGGTAAAATAATTAACTTTTAAAAGTCTATTTTATTATCTATAAAATATACTTTTTAGAACATGGTTTTGAAGATTGAGTACTTCTACATTTCTTGGCATAGAGTAAGCACTTAATGCATTTCAGGGGTTATTATTATTGTACATCTCTTCCTGCTTGAGGCTGGATTCTGTCCCCTCTAGCTATAGTTCCAGCTTCAAATGGGATGGATAGGACTGTTGTGAGGAGATTCCTGTGCACTGGCCATGCCCTTCAGGGGACAGTTATGCAGCTGCATCAGTTTTCCTAGCCAGAGCCAACTCCCTACCGTTCACTTTCTGTTCCCTGACAGTCCTCCTTTAAAGGCCCAGTATGATTCAGAGGAGATCTCACTTGGGTTATAAATGGCAGATTCTACCCCCCCCCCTTTTTTAAACCTGCTTCTATCATCTGATGGTTAATGGGGTTAGAAACTAATGGGAAGGTGACATCTGTATGTGGTTTACTTCATGAAAAGATCTATAGCTACTGATGCTCAAAGTAGGAACTCAAATAAAAATGAGACTCTTACAAAGAAACCACTTTTGAACATAGCTTTTACAAGCAAACCAAGAGTTAGTGTGTGATTCTCTGTTCTACACTATCTTCTTCTTCTTCTTCTTTCTTCTTCCTTCTTCCTTCTTCCTTCTCCTTCTCCTCCTTCTCCTCCTCCTTCTTCTTCTTCTTCTTCTTGCTTCTTCTTAGTATTATTTTGGATAGTAAGAGTGTGTCTCCCTTTTTGGCATCTGAGGAAAAACTGCTTTATTCAAAATTCCTTTTTTTTAAGATCTTAAAAAAATTATTTGTTTATTTAACAGTGAGAGAGAGGGAGTGAGCACAAGCAGGGGAAGCAGAAGAGGGAGAGGGAGAAGCAGGCTCCCCGCTGAGCAGGGAGGCCAATGCGGGGCTCGATCCCAGGACCCTGGCATCATGACCTGAGTTGAAGGCAGACGCTTAACCATCTGAGTCACCCATGCGCCCCTCAAAATTCTTTGACAACAGTGTCCATGGCTTATTTTTCTCCATAGCTCATATAGAGCTTAGTACAAAGTCTCTCATGTGATAGATGCTTCTTAAATATTGGTTGAGAGAAGTGACTACCTCCCTCAAACAGCCCTTCTAGAAAGACCATTTCAGGAAGCAAAGACACCCAAGTTTGATGGTTGATACAGATATACCAGGCCCTGAATATTTTGAAGTTGACTTTTGTCATTAGTATCATTGTAGCTTCCTCCAATACCTTCCTGACAGTTTTCATAGAAATTCAAACTACACATAATCATAAGTTGTTTTTGATTTTTTGACAATAGGATATTATTATTTCATGCTTTATTCAGGTGTACCAACCTAATTCAGAAATCTAGGTATGTCTGAGAAAGAGAACTACAGTTTTATAAATAATAGCTAGCCTGAGTGGTTTTTTTTTTTTTTATGATTTATGTATTTATTTTAGAGAGGGGGGAGAGGCAAAGGGAGAGTGAGATACATTTGCAAGCAGACTCTGCACTGCGCCGTTGAGCAGGAGCCCGACACAGGGCTTGATCTAATGACCCTGAGATCATGACCTGAGCAGAAACCAAGATTCAGATTCCTAACCAACTGCGCCACCCAGGCACCCCTAGCCTGAGTGTTTTTTATTATTCTTCCATGTGCCAGTCAATAGGCCATATGTTTTTTTTTTTTTAAAGATTTTATTTATTTATTCATGAGAGACAGAGAGAGAGAGAGAGAGAGAAGCAGAGGGAGAAACAGGCTCCCAAGGAGCAGGGAGCCCGATGCAGGACTCGATCCCAGGACCCTGGGATCATGACCTGAGCCGAAGGCAGACGCTCAACCATCTGAGCCACCCAGGCGCCCAATAGGCCATATGTTTTATTCCTCACCCTCATAATATCAATGTTTTATCATAATATCAATGAAAGTTTGATGCCTGGAAAACATCAAACTTTTCTGGATAAAATTTGGTCCAGCACTCTGCTCATCAAATCTCTTAATAGGAAGAATTATTTTGAAGACTTTGCAAATAGAATTGTGTATTTTCCTTACCTAGTTCAGTTTTCTGCATGAGCCCAAGATCAGTGTGTATTTATTTATTCTTTTCCTTATTTATTCATTAGCTCATTTATGTAGCCAACATTTAGTGAGTGCTTTCTACGTGCCAGGGCACAGGAGAATTCTTGCAGATCAGAAACATCAATTAAGTACTATCCTAACCATGATGAGCTCACAATCCCATAAATTGGAGAGGCAGGTAAACAAATACTTTGTCATTGCAATGTGACCTGTGGCCAGGTGAGATGGAAAGAGATCTTTGGGAGTACAGAGGGAGGCACATTCTGTAGTAACTGTAAAAGACTGTACACTGAGGTGGAAGGAGTAAGCTTCAGTGTGGGTCTGTATAGGAACCGGAGGTTTACCAGATGAAGAAATGGAGGAATTAGTATAGTCTCCTGAGAGGATTATTAACCTTTTGGCCTTTACTCTAATATAATTAATTATTTAATCAGATATTTTTTTACAGAAAGCCTAAAGTAAACATGGAACAGTTGACTGAGTTTACCTAAGGACGGTAGTTATGTAGAAAAGTAATTATTAGAGTAATTTTGCTCACCCATTCTGCCAAATACTAAAAATAATTCAGATTCACTCATTCTATTTAACCTAAGCACTTTGGGTGGGCTTTCCTTTGCAGGGACAGGAAAACCAAGTAAAGGGACAAGTTGCCACAATTGCTAATGGCCAAAGCTAAAAGTCATTAGGAGATTGAGATTTACCTTTTCCCATTATGGAGAACTAGTTATACATAGCGATGGTGCTTGATAAACCAGACTGTGATTTGTCTTTTTAGATCTAACCATATATTTGTTTCATTCATTCATTCGATCAGTCCACAGATATTTACTGAGTACCTCTTATATGCTAGGTATTGTTCCGAGTGCTAGAGATTTAACAGTGAAAAGGACAAAGTCCTACCCTCAAGGAAATCTACATTTAATTGTGTGTGTGTATGTTTGGGTGCAGCACAGGGAGAGAGTATAATTGAAAAAATATGAAAAATACGTATAATATGATAAGGCATAACACCATACAAAATGTAGTTGAATAATTTTGGTAATGTTAAGTGCTATGATAAAAAAAGTAGGGAAGAGGATTAGAAAGTATTAGTGTGGGGCGCCAGGGTGGCTCAGTCAGTTGAACGTCTGACTCTTGATTTTGGCTCAGGTCATGATCTCAGGATTGTGAGATTGAGTTCTGAGTTGGGCTCTGTGCTCAGTGTGGAGTCTCCTTAAGATTCTCTCTCCCCGTCTCCCTCTGCCTCTCCCACCCCCCCCCCCCCCCGCTGCCCTCTCTCTAAAATAAATAAATAATTTTTTTTTTTTTTTTTAAAGAAAGTATTAGTGTGTCAGGGCTTCCTGAAACTACTATCAGGTTCAGTGTTTCATTAGAAGGACTCACAGAATTCGGAAGACTGTTATACTCACTATTATGTTTTGTTACAGCAAAGGAATCAGACTAAAATTAACAAGGAAAAAAGATGCATAGGACAGAGTCCAGAAGAAACCAGGAGTAAGCTTCCAGTTGTCCTATCCCAATGGGGTCACAGGGCTAGTACTGAAATTTCCTAACGCTGACGTGTGTAAAACTTGCAAAGTATTTCCAGCCAGGGAAACTCACCCAAGCCTTGGTGTCCAGGGTTTTTACTGGGGTCAGTCATGTAGGCATGTAGCACCTTCATGACTGAATTTAGCTACCCAGTCTCCAGGCTCCTAAAGGTCAAGCTGCTACAGTGTGGCCCAAAGCCCAGGCACACAAAAATAGGCATTCACCATAAATCACATTGTTAGCCTAAACTATTTGGCATAGTCCAAAGCCTCAGGTACACAAAGACGCTGTTGTCAGGTAGGATACTCCAAGGGCTCAGAGTTCATCTCCCAGGAGCTGGACCAAGGGCCAGTCCTGAAGACGATGGAAAGTACAGGGTTTGAGCAGTTTAGGTATGCTAAGTTAACCCTTTACTTTACAAAGAGAGGCAGAAGGATTTTCTAATAGGGGTTTTCCTTCTAATCTCTTTATTTTTATTTATTTTTTAAAGATTTTATTTATTTATCTGACAGAAAGAACAAGCAGGGGGAGCAACAGGCAGAGGGAGAGGGAGAAACAGACTCACTGTTGAGCAGGGAGCTCAATGTGGGGCTCCATCCCAGGACTCTGGGATCATGACCTGAGCTGGAGGCAGATGCTTAACCGACTGAGCCACCCAGCCGCCCCTAATCTCTTCTTTAAGTGTAACCCAGAAATGTACATTTCTTGGCTCCTAGTTCCTCCTGTGCTAGCCTGCTTTGTCTCTTATTTCAAGACACTAGTAAGCACCAGTTTGTGTCAGGGCACACACATGTGTGTGTGTATGTGTGTGTGTGTGTGTCTGTATGGACATTCTAGTACAAGCTACCAGAATCTTCAGTACCTGTTTTCCCAGGGCAACAATGATTAATGCTCATTCTATTAAATTAGTGCCTATGTCTCAGTGAACTTATTTGTTGGTAACAATGTTCTTTGCCATGTGTGGACTGATCCATGTATCCTGACCCTAAATATACAATTTATAATTTATTTCATTACATATTTTATAAGAGTCAACACTGAGAAACATAAAGCTTTTCTTTTCCTAGTTTTTAATAGTGACATCAGTTGACCTAGACCTTGAATTCAAAAGAGTATCTGTGTGCTGGAGATGACAGGGACTGGAAGGAAGAAAGGTATAGGAAATACCTCTAGCTATAGAAGAAAATTCTACAATTGATAGCTCTTTGTATATTAGGAGCTTAAAAAAAATCTGCATCCCCCAAAAGTAAAGTGCAACCTGTTGTATACCATGCCATATGTGTATTCATAGAAAACAAATATGTATGTCATTATAGCCTCTCTTTTAAGTTATTATGCTTGACAAAATTTAGATCTTTCTGAAAACACATTCATTTTCATCTCCCAGAAAGTGGACAGTGGAGGGCTAAGCCCTTTCCTTCTGCTTCTAATATGGTGTGTTTGTACTTGAGGGAAAACCCATAGTTGTGAAAAGTAGAGAAAAAAAAAATGAAGGGCCAGCTCTGTTTTATGATAGGGAGGGCTTAAATTAATGAACCTATTCCCCTGAGCTGGAAGACAAGTATCAACTCTGTGAAGGGGAGGAAGACTTCCTCTTCCATACCTGTCTTTGAGCAACTGGTTTCAGAGAATGTTACATACATGCATCATCACTACTGTCCACACTGACCACACCTTTTGCTTGTGATACCTTTCTTGTGAACAGGGAGCCTTTCTAGTGAACAGAGAGTTTTATGTGGGAAGAAAATCTTTATCATGTACTAGAGTTACTTAATACGTGTTACTTAATAGTAAAACAAGGTTGCCCTATTACATATACATATAATACATATATATACATACATATAATACACACATACATTGACTTAGCTAATTTAACAGGGAAGGTTCATATAAAACAGTTTCACTTCATTTATACCAATCGTTAACTAGTTTTCTAATTTTTTGATGTTCACGATGTTGCCACTTTAAGTGGAGCTGTCTGTATTTATTCCACAGAGTTTTTTGTTGGAATTTCTAATTACTACTCTTATCTACCCATTTTCCTTACAGCTTTCAGCACCACTTCATGCAGTACCGATTTGAGTGAGGCATATTAATTTGTCTGACAATCTGCACATTTGTGTCCTAAAGTCTTCTCCAATCTCTTCTTCACCTTGGTTGTTTTATAGACATTTTTCCTTCTCTGTCAAATCTCTGATTGTGCTCCCCGTCCACACTCTTAGCTGATTACCAGCACTCCTACTTATGAAATCCTGGTTGCTCCCGTTGTGCGCTGCCCCCACCACCTTCATTCAGACGTCCTTCATCACTTTCCCACACATCCTCCTCTGTGTGTTCAGCTTCTCCTTTCCCACTGAGCCTTTCCTCTCAGCTCAGCCTGCCCACGTGCTCAGATCTTGGACTCTCAAACCCACGGCCCGTCCACACCTGTTGCCACTGCTCTGGCTTCTCCCTGCCTGGTCTCACCTCACTAGGCACCCGCGGATGGCTGCCTGGCTGTTCTCCTGCCTCACTTTTTTCACCTTTCCCATCTATTCATCACACTGCTGACTGATTAATCTTTTTAATATCCTCATGTCATTTTATTCTCAAAAACCTTTAATGGCTCCCCAGTGCTTATTAATAAAGTTCAAACTCCTTAGCTTTGCGCTTTGCCAAGCTTTCCCCATGACCTGGCTTGCTGCCAGCCTCCTCAGCTTTCTCTCCTTCTACTCACCTTTATATTCTCCACCTTGGGTCCACACTACATTGTCAGCGGTGGTTCCCTGTGTATGCCCTGTGCTTCCCAATCTTCTTGTCTTGACTCACACCATCCTTCAGCCTGGATTGCTCTCTCCCTTTCAAGTATGTCTTCTTCTGCTGTCCCCTGCTACCCAAATCCCACGTTAAGGTCTAGCTCAAATTTATCCTCTCCCCAGAAGCTTCCCTAGCTAGAATTGCTCTCTTAATTCCCAATGGCTTTCTATAATAGGAGTAGTTTGTATCCCTCTTACAGTACTTATTCCATTTTGTATGGTTACCGTTTTATTTATGTATAAGCTTCATCTCTTCTAGAGTGCAAGGTCTTTAGGATAGAGTTTATACTTTGTGGTGTGTTCTGTAGGACCTATTTTTAGCATAATATCTGAAGAACACTAATGATATGTTTACTGAGTGAATAAATGAATGCATATCTCCAGAAGAAAGAACTGCTGATGGAAGTATACCTCATATCTTAACTCAGTATCTAGGTGTGAATAAATTAAAATAATTACCCTCAGCACATCAATTCTTCCAGATATTTTGTAATTGCTCTTATCATGTAAAGCATATCAAGGTAATTGGATACAATATGTTTACGAGCTGTAAGATATATTACTGTCCCAGATTAAAATTTGTTTCCATCTAGATTAGTAATACTGCTTTGTAATGACCTCTGAGTCTTGCAGCAGAAGTCATTAGGGTATTTATCGGAAATAGAAATCAGATGGAAAAGCCATCATATCTTTTCCCCTATCTCTACCCTCACCTAAATGCAGAAAATAATATCTTCAAAACATTTACTATTCTATGGCTTTTAAAGAAAACCCCAAACTTAAAATACAAACACATTGTGTGCCTTTCTTATATTCTGACCTATAAAACTGCACACTTTAAAGTTATTTTGAAACTTGGAAATAGAAATGGGAGCATCAAAATGCAACATTGTCAACACATTTAAAAATTTTGTAGGTTTGAGCTTTCAGAAAGGAACTTATTATTTTCATTCCTCCTGCTGAAACTCCCATTTGTACTGTGTTGCCTTCCCCAAGGATCCCCAATAAGCTTCACCCATTTTCCCACCACTGAAAAGAGAGGTACCCCTAGGCTGGAGAGCAGCTCCCATTTAATAGTGCATAACAACAGAACTGGGGCTGTCAAACTCTGACAGCTTGAATGAGGGAAGATTTCAAACAATTATGAGTGGGATTTTAAATGCCTCACCTGAAATACATTGCAGAGTCCTTATCACAAAAGGGAGATACTTTGGAAACTGCCTGAAAATTCATCCAAGAGGAATTTAAGAGAAACTTGGCAGGTGCTCATGACACAACAGTTGAGAATAAGAAATGAAGCAGTGCACTGAAGGGATTTAGGGAGGTTGAACATAATCATTGATGTAAGAATGAGGCCAGGGCCCAGGAGATGGCAATCCCTGCCCTTTGTTATAAGACCTCAGGGACTGCAAGTGTCTAAACCCTTCCTTGTTTTGTGTTTCGTCTCACACCAAGCAGTGTTATTCTTATTAGCTAAAAAATGGGAATTGTCTAGTTGAGTAAAGCCTATTCCAGACTGGACAGAAGGGGACATTACTGCTATTAATACACCATTCTTTAAACACGTTCATTCATCCTGAACAGCACTCTACTCGAAAAATCCATGATCAGTGCTAGGAGGTCTGTTTGTGGGTAAAGACTTTAAGTGAATAAGTAAATACACATTCTGTTGTAGTCAGGTTCAAGGTGAGATTGTTTTTGACAAGACTTGCCCTCTCTTCTTTCCAGACAACTGTATTGGTGTGCTCTAAGGACTTACCAGCTTTACTCCCATAACATCTTGTAATTTCTTTTGGCATATTGCCCAACAATTTATTTAGACTGTTTTGGTTCTCAGACCTCTTTAAGTACACTTTTGTAAGCAACTTTATTCTTTCCCACCTTTATGAATAATCATTGTAAAGTAATTTGAAATGAAGACTTTTACAGATGAACTAAGTGAAGTTAGGTCAAGCCACTCTAACCATTTACTTACTTTGACTTAATTTTTTTAATTTCCTAAAAAGCCAAGGAAAGAAGAATGGTTTGTTAATATCTACATGGGCCCACAATCTTTGTAATCAAAATTCCTTGAGGACAGATGTATCTTAGAATCAACAGTGTTTGGATTTTAGAAACTGAATGCAGTGCGTATATTATATACTATGATAACACCTTTAGAGGCATTTGGGCAGTACCCATAATCATTACATTAGTATTTCTGCAGTGAAATGGGTACATATTCATATCAGTTTAGGTCTCTGTTGCCACCAAATAAGTTACAAACATCTTGGTTTTCTGAAAATTTTAAGTTTCAAATTGCAGATAAGGTGCAGATATTTACTTAATTTTCTTCATTCTTTAAAACAGATAATTGTAAGCAACAACAAAACCTCCAACATTCTTTTTATTAATAAGGAAATTGAACCTCAGTGAAATTAAATAAGTCCAAGGTCACACAACTAGGAGAGAATGCAGCCCGGATGCTAATCCAGTGTCCTCTATTCTGTTTTATCACATTGCTTTGCCTTTTTTTTTTTTTAATTTTTTAATAATACATGCCCACTTAGTTTGTTTCCATTTTTGCCCTGGTTCTTACTGCTTTAATATCCATGGGCCATTGAAATCTTAGGTCTTTTTCTTATACAGTGCTGGTCAGGACATAATAGTAAAAACGGAAAGGTACTTGATCACAAATAGAACATGAAATCCTCTACACGGTGGCAGAGTTTAAGTCCTACATTCACTTAAGTACTGGAAATTGGTGGGCACTCCTTTTTCTTATAAAAAGGTCTTCTTAAGCTCTTAATTTAGGTAACCATGGGATGAGTATCAGTAAGTTTATGAAAAGTTGGGAGTTTTCTCAGGGTTCACAAATTATTTTCTGAAATATTCAAAGGGAGGAAAGAAAAAAAATGTTGCAGGATTATTTTCTATAGGCATTTTTTTTTTTTTTTTTTGGTCACATTAACTAGGATCAGGTGGAAAATGTTAGTGTTTGAAGTTATATGAAGAATGTTGTTTGACATCAGGCTAGCTCTCCATATGTTTCTTAGGATTAAAAGGAAACTCTTTTACGTATTTCTCTCCCATTACTATCACCCAACAGTTTTTGAATTATGTTATGAGAAAGGACTTAATGATGAAATGTGGGTCATCCCCTAACTTAAAGATAAGATTGCCCAAGCGGTGGTACCCAAAGCTCTCTTTAAGGTAAAATTTTATAAAGTCTCTCAGCAACCTACTGATAACCACACTGGCAGGAGATTTTCCTTTAGATCTAACTAGACACCTTCTTGCTGCAGTTTAAATTGATTCTTGGGCTTAATAAATGCCATCCTTGTTCATGAAGCGCAATCCATTTTGCAGTAATAAAGCTGAGGTTTGGGAAGTTTCATGATAATACACATTAGATTCGTTCTAGCTTATTGCAAAAATAATTACATCAGTGTTCAAACTTCTAAATGCCAGAGTCATCTTAATTTTTTCCTGGCCACAAAAGGCTCTATTTTTATATACAAAAACTACATACAAAAAATAGGTAACTTTACTTGTGAGTACACTTAACCCTTTCCTCAAAGGGCAAAATTGACTTGAAGATTTGAGAGCAACTTGACCATTCAGGAATGCAAAAGAAAATACCATCTTTGAAAATTCATGAGTCCCTATGCTTAAATTGTTATTGGCATTGTAAAATAGACCAAACATATTATTGCACCTATTTTTCTTAATTAAAAAATACTATATATATATATATATATATATATATATATATATATATATAACCTTGCTTATAGTGTTTGAATGTAGAAAATGAGTTGTGGAAAATAACTATGCAAGACCGTATTTGAAAAATTTAGACGATATTTTCAAAAGACAAATTATAAAGTGGCACAATATTTTATTCAAAAAACAGGCAGAAGTCCTTTATATCCAGAGATTCTTACTGTTATCTCCTGGCAAAAACTGCTTTGTAAGAAAAATTATTCAAAGAAAAAGATTTCCATCATTTCACAATGGTTCTGGAAACTTTATATCAAAAGAGAATTGTTTTTGTGCAATTAAAATCTTTAGACACATCAGAGAGTTGTAACATTGCCTTTTTGTAAGGTCAGCAACACCATCAATTCAATTAATCCTCTCAAATATTCTCTACATTGCTCAAAAGCCATCCTCATCAGGGTGGCTGATGTGATGGCATCGATAAGAAGGGAGAAGCAAGGATGGCATCCTGGTGGATTTTATCATTGTTCCTCTCTACACTATTAAAAGACTTGGAGTCTTATTTTTAAAGTCTCCTCATTCTATTTCAGTTTTGTTTGCTTTTGTAAATATAGTTGAGAAAGAGCAAATGTACCGTTTGTCAATGTTTCTTTTGTGCATCTGTTTGCCTAGTGGCATAACAAACTCTGAAAAAAATATAATATCTGTATATAACATATGTATCTATTATAAATATGTGTATAATATATACATGTTAAATATTTCTATATTCAGATGAATTGTGTGTATTGTAGGTATTAGCCTATAATCTGTGAATGATTGGTGGTAATATTAAAACAGAAATTATAGGGTCTCTTCTTTGTCCCCACACAACCTTCTTAGGAACCGTACCCTCCTTTTTGCTTTGAATCACTCTCTAGGAAGGTTTTCTTTCTGGTAACCGGTTAAACACTTCTGCTTTATCAAGAATAAATGTAGTTTAAAAACATAGTAAATAAATGCCTCTGAATATATTTTAGGGCTTTTCTTTTATAATACATAAAGTGCTAGTTTCATGTTTCCACCTGTTCTAATAGTGCTTTTTCATTTATAAGAAATCTTTACTGAAGTGCTTTATTTAAGTTCAGGGACGGAGAATTTGGAGAGAGTCCAGATACAGTAATAAAAATCAGTAAGCCTATATGCAAATACATTTTGGGAAAATGGTAATGCTTGCCAAGATTTTAGTCAACCTGCCAAAAATTGCATTTTACAAAATGCAGTGGTGTTACTCATGCATTTTTCCGTACTGTGAATGCTAATGAATAATTCCCAGTGGTTGTAGAGGGGACTGGTCCAAAGAGGTAGCTTCTGGGGTTTATGCACGAGTTACAGGCTTAATGTAGACATGGTTTAAGACTTTTCTTTTAAAATTGGGCTCCATGGGTATCTAATTCTTACTATTCTGTGTTATGGAAATGAATCTAAAGGGCAGAAAAAATGTAAGAAGAAATGTTCTCATTCCAAGGTCTTAGTTGTAGAAAATTTTTCATTAACTGATCCACTTTAGGTTTGCTAAAAGAACAGCTAGAGGAAAATTAAGTGTTTCTCCTAACTGTGTTGAGTTAGTGCAAGACTTATATCCTAATTTTACCATCTTGGTTTCCCCAAGTCTAATTTTTTCTTGTAAAAGACAGAAGGAAGTAAGATTCAGCCAACTATTTAGAGGCAGCTTTTCATAGTGGAAAGAATATGGACTTTGCCATTCAATTTACTTGGCTACCAATCATACCACTACCCATATTAGCTCTGTAACTTGTGCTAGCTTTGTAAATGAGGATAATAATTGGTATCTAGCTTTTAGGGTTCTTGTGATGATTAAATAAAGTTAAAAAAATTAAAGCACTTGGCTCATAAGAGGTGTTCAATAAATGTAAGCCTTCTTCCTGAAAGCAATTCTCATTAATAGAATAGTCTGATTTAACTAGGAAATTGAAATCCAATCATACATTTAGAGAAAATGAGTTTTCATACAAACATATTTAAGTATAAAATGGAGAAATTGAGAGAAGGAATCATTTGATTTCCACAAACAGACACATTTGCAATTTTTAAGATTCCAGTTAAAGAAATAAAAGGCAACTCTTCTCTTACTGCATTTGCTTGTCTGCATTCATGGCTAATCATATGGAATTAAAATATTTGACCTATTCCTTAGGAATGCATTTTTAAAACTAAAAGGTATGCACTGGTATCAGAGTGGGTAAAGTGTAGAGGTATAGTGGATAATGATTACCTAAATTATAGAAGTAAATAGATCCGTTCTTATAAAAGTTTTCCATTGCACTAAATAAGTCAGACTTTTTAATTAAGTCCGTAATTAGAGTTGCCAGATAATTTATAGGATGTCCAGTTAAATTTGAATATCAGATCAACAGTGAATTCTTTTGTACTTTTAGGTATGTTCTAAATATTGCATGGGACATACTTATACTAAAATATTATTTGTTGTTTACCTGAAATTCAAACCTCACTGGGTGTCTTATATTTTTATTTACTAAATATGGTAACCTCACTCATATTCTAAATACTTTCTATGCATTTTTATACATTTTATGATTATATTATGAATTATCCTACCATAACACCAACTTCTTTGCTTATGACTGATCTCAGGCCTTTTATACATATTATTGCTGAGTTATTATTTTTCTTTTTTTAGATTTTATTTAAATTCAAGTTAGCTAACATATGGTGTATTATTAGTTTCAGGCATAGAATTTAGTGATTTGCATATAACACCCAGTGCTCATCACAACAAGTGCCCTCCTTATTGCCCATCATCCAATTACCCCATTTCCCCACCAACCTCCCCTCCAGCAACCCTCAGTTTGTTCCATGTAGTTGAGTCTCTTATGGTTTGCCTCCCTCTCTGTTTTTATCTTATTTTATTTTTCCTTCCCTTCCTCTATGTTCATCAGTTTTGTTTCTTCTGAGTTATTTCTTGAGACATTTTTTTTTCTTTATATGGGGAAGGGATGGTGAAGTTAAAATTCTAGGAGAACCCTGAAGCTAAAATCGTCTATGAGAAATAACTTATACAAACTGCATAATGAATATCAAGCTGCATTTACATTGCTCTATTTTAATAAGTGAGAGCAAAGATCTCTAAAAGCAGAAGATAGCTGATATCATCATATTCTACTACATGGCCTTACAAAGGAGGGAGAAGGAATAATCAATCCAGAAGTTCTGAAAGACTCTCCCTTAGTAGATTGTATGTACGGCTGGGCAGGCTTCTCCGTATGCAGCATTATAATGAAGCTGCAAGAGGGAGAGATTATTCTTTCAGTTTTATTCATATTATGCACAAGACTTTCGAATTAGTTTTTTGGTGGGTAAGCACCTTAAATCACCTATAAGACCTCAGCTTTATTGTTCAGCATTAAAGAACAGAAGAAAGAGCAAAGAGTTTGAAGAGTTAAATGAATACATAGGAAATTTGTTCATACACGTGCCTTATGTTTTAACAGTAAATCACTAACTTTTTAGACCTGGAACTACCTGCCAACGCTGAGTTCTGGGGGCGGGGGGGGGGGGGGGGGGGGGAGAAAGAGAGCAAAAGAGAAAATTTTGCCTGCATTGGAACAGAAAATAATGTTGAAGCAAATAGAACTCTATATACTTTTGACAGTTCAAATGATACATAAGCACACAGGCTGACAACGGCTGGTTTGTCCCTGCAGTTCACTTCGCTCAACTCTGCATGGTTCTGTAGGACAATGAAATTCAATGCACTTAGAATTTCCAAAAAAAAAAAAAAAAAGTGAGCTCAGATTCTTTTAAAAGCATTTCTATGAGAAAACGGATCATTTACATGCCAAAAGCACTTTTAATGTGACATATTTAGCACATGTATTATTTAGAACGAAAGCTGCTTGAACTTAGCGAATTTTAAAGTCTATAAAACGGCACCCCACTGCGCAGAAAGGTAGCAGTTCTCTTGTTATGTGATTATGTGGAATAATAGACTTGTACATAACTTTTTACGAAATTAAAGGTATGACATTTACTTTCGTTTAGCCCTATAAATTGCACTTTAGAACATAAAGAATGGCCTGATAAGTGAATTTGTTGTTCCTTCAAGCAATTTAACTGATTTTTAAAGAACAGTTTTGTGTTCCATCTATTGAGTAACACATCAAACAGTTATCTTAGTAGATTTAATGAGGCTCGTATATCACTTAACTCTTCTGAGAAATGTTCAGGGACCCTTAAAATGAGAAAGGTGGACATCCCAGTTTGTTTTGTTTGCTGCTTGCACTGGAGTCCAAAACCAAGTGCACAGCTCCACTGTCATGGTGGCTACTCTGCTGGGCGGGGGGAGAGGGTGGCTTTCCAGCAGCCGCCGTACACGCCTCGTGGTGGGACATGGGCTGGCCTCAAATGCCTTTGGAGAACAAATTGAGATTGCAGATATGATAAGATTTGGGGCATATTCTCTGACAAACATACCGTTTCCCAAGAAGACCCTCTCATCAGAGCACACTACCTTACTTAGAGGAAACATTCAGAAAATATTTGTTTCTTTAAGTATAACTGTGGACAAAGCAGCCAGGTCTTAAAAAGTAAACAGAGATCTGCTGAAAAAGGGCCAAGAGCTCTTGGCCCTTCCTCATTTATGATAATTTTGCCTCCAGTGAAGAGATAATGATAAACTAAGCTGAACACACATACACACATATGTTGGGCTGAATTTCTATGATGCAGCCAGTCAGAAATATCCTCATGCCTGTCTGGAAGTGATTCTCCAAGTGGAATCATAGGAAATGATTTATCTTACAGATGAATGCAGGATGGACTGACTATCTATCTATGTATCTATGTGTCTATCTATCGATCTATCATCTATCTATCATCTATCTAGCAGAGTCCAGCATGTGTCAAATCTCTGTGAGTTTAAGTAAGTGAGTGACACCCAGTGTTCTGGGTGTTATACGCAAACAATATATCATGGAACACTACATCAAAAACTAATGATGTAATGTATGGTGATTAACATAACATAATAAAAAAATAAGTGAGTGACTTGATGATAGCTTGTTATCAGAGTGAGTGTGTTTCAGTGGTACACAAAGCTGTTTCAAGATTTCCATTTTTAAACCTCTTCTCTCCTCTCTACCTCCTTCACCCCCTCCAGAGATTTCAATGATTGTGTTTAAATTTGCTTCAGGCTTGAATTTTGGCATTCAGGAAATCAGCTCAGCAACTCTTCAGTAATTTATCTGGGTTGCTAGAAAGACTCATTTGGTGCCCCTTAAAGATAGAGACCCTTGACTGAAAACAAAGTGCTGTGGCAGGTCAACACACAGGGTGTGTGTGTGTGTGTGTGTGTGTGTGTGTGTGTGTGTGGTTGTTGTTGTTGTTGTTTTAAAGGAAAGTTTGCTTTGGCAAACCTACAACAAGGTGTTTTTCTCTTCCTTTGATTTTTCTGAATTAAAATAGACAAGATTTAGGGTATTAGAAAATGCACCCTAGTAAGCACACTGTTTTTCCTATTTGTGTTCTCATGTCTACGTTGCTCTTGTAACAGCTTTGTTCACAAGGAGATGGAAATAAAACTGGATCTCAGTCCAAAAGGTGCAATTATGGTCATTTAAGCCAATAACATAATTATGTATAGAGTGTATATATTTATCAGATATGTGCAGCCATTTTGAACTCTTTATGTATTATCATTGCCACTTTACAGCTTTCTTGAAACAATTTTCAGCATCATCTAAGTAAAAATCACAGAGAAGGTTAAATGCTAAAAATATACTTTAAAATTACATTGAGGTGATGGCTTAAAGCCAGAAAAATCAAAGAATTTCTATCTTACCATCCTTCTCTATTTCCTTTAGATTAATTGACATCATAAATTTAATTAATCCCTATCGTTGTCAACAGTCTTTTGTGTTTATTTTGAGGAATATGGTTCAAGAGGATGCTTACCCAGAAGGACTTAAATGCAAACCTGTTTCAAACTCTGTTTGGAATCTAAGTTTACTACTTTATTTGTGTGTGACATTAAATTTCCATTCTCAGAATAAACACCACACCACCTGGGATTATGATGACTTTTCATTTTTAAACCAAAAATTTAGCATTGTTTGAAGTCTAGTTTATTTCACACCTTCCCAAGGCTCTCTTTAATGCAAGCAGGTAGGATCCCGAATCTTCCCATCTTGCTGCAATCCAACAGTTACTAATATTCACATGTATGTGTTGGTAAAAAGGAAGGTTGCTTTTAGCAAGCATGAGGCAAGGTTTTAATTTGTAGCTGATAATTTGCTACTGGAAGCTTACCTTGATTAGTCTTCTTACTGCACCAACAGTTTTTGAGGTGGTGTGAATTACCTGCTGTGTATGTTTTTACCACTCACTCAGGGATGAAAATGAATTACAACCTAGCCCTCAATTAAAGCTCGAAATAAGAAAACCTCAAACTTCTTTTATGTCTGCACTTCTAAAGAACAGAATTAGTTGCTTCTGATATCATTGGAGTTGTAATTCACACTCTTGGAAATCCTGCAATGGATCTTTCAGCCCCACTCAAACAAGCACATCTCAGCTGTTACCCAATTACATTGCCTTTGCTCCAAGTCAAATCATCATCCAACAGCTGAGAATTGAAACAAACTCCATTTGTGAAAATGAACCATGAATTTATTGATAATGTGGAATGTTTATAAGTGTTATTTCTCGTCATCCTACAGAAATTAATATGTTATTTTTGGTCCTATTAATTGTGAAATTTAGGAAATTGAGTCATGGACTTTGATTTAATATTTCATTAGTGCACTATTTAATTTTCAGCAGTGCTGGAAAGAAATACATTAATGAAAACTTTGAATAAATATTTTTGGAACACTGTTGTTAGATCTTTTGAGAAAATGTCCATTACTTTTCACCCGCTTATTATAAGTCTACAAAAGCTTGTATTGTGTTTGTTGGGTGATCTGGACATCTCAAAAGGGAACACACAGGCATTCAAATAGTCTATGAGTTAATTCATTGGTTCATGTTCTCATTAGGCACCTTTTGTGCTCTGTTTGCTCATGCCACAGGGAATAGAGGGCTCTTGAGTTCTAAAGCACTTTCATTTTCTATAGGAAAACTTGGATTTTGCCATTCACTTTCAGGGAGAAAATGTCATGTGAAGGCATTGTGCTTATAAGTGGTCATATATCCTGAATCTGCTGCTATTCTATAAATCTCTTATTTCCCTCTGGAAGAAAAGTGGGATACCTGAGAATTTTCTCACCTAAGATCAGCATAGTAAGCGGCAGGAAGTGGGAAAAGCAAACAGAGACCGAAGTCATAGGATGATTTTCTGCTCTAATGATTGGGAAGGACTAATAGATAGCAGAGAGCACCTCCTCATTCACTTACAAACGAAAACAAGTTTGTTTCCTTGATATCGCTGTGGAAATAAAGGTTTCATTTGAATTCTGAGAGTAAGCATTGGGCTGCTCAGGAGGAGATCCCATACAGGACTCTGTAGGCAAGGGAGGAATAAACAGAGGGGACAAAGCCTGGAACTTCCAAACAGATTATAAACTCCTTGATAATAGAGATCTATTTAAATAAATTTATTTATTTATTTATTTATTTATTATTTACTTATTTATTTAGTGTTTTCCATAGCATCTAGTTCACGGCTGGAGTCACAACTGGTATAAGTGGTTTCTTGATTAACACCCATGTTCCAAGGTGATAACTAAGGTTTACAAGACCAAAGGAAGGGCAGTTACGTTATATACTGGATACAGTGGTTTTAGCAGACTTTACCTTACTTTTGATATTAGTAGAATTACATCAAATTTACCAACTAATTTTAATTACTTTCCTCTCCTTTGCAGTCATAAATTTTTTAGTTACGTTTCTTTTCTGCAATGTCATGGGAAAGATGATATTTGAAGCTCTTGTTTGTTCATGTTCCTGGAAAGAGGAAAATTATTATTCATCTAGTTCTTCCTCCCTCCTTTGCTATCGAATGACAAGATTGTTGATAAGTAGCTGCATATTATGCCAGGTAACAATATTGTCAGAACTCTTTAATCTTAGGAATAGAGAAGTAGATTTCCAAGTAGATCGTGAATGGAAAATTAATGAGTTTAAAGAAGAGAGGTTTTTTGGGGGGTGCTTAACCTTTTTGGAGGTCTGTACAATGCTACTAGTTAATGCTGTTTGATACTGTTAAGTGATGCTTTAATGTTTCACTTAAGAAAATCCTACCATTGGATTTTGTTTGATTTAATGTAATTATGAAGGTTAATTATGTCTTCTCAGACTTAAGTTATGTTTTTATTAATATGAAGATAATACCTAGCCAGCCATTCAGGGTTAACTTCAAATTGAAATTGGACCACTGTATGGTTGATTTTATTGCCCGCATATTGGGTAGTAGCTCAAATAAAAGTAGAAATAAAATCCCATGGGCTTGTATGTTAGCTAAAAGTTGTCTCAACCAGATCACTAATCTGAGAATAAGCATGGAATTAAGCAGAAGCTGGAGGGTGATACAGATAGGAACACAAGGTCATTTTGCTGCACAACCATGGAATATGATTTTCCTGTCTGTGTCCCTTGTTCACTTTCTTCTATCCCTTGTTTACTCTTTCCCTCTTTCTTTCTCCTTCATTTCTCTTCTCTCTCTCTTTTCCTAGAAAATTTACTACCATATATCAGTTGTATATTATTACAGAGTGTTTTTTTCTAGCCTAGGGGTTGGGTAAAATAATATAAATTCACTATGTATTTTTTTAGTCTGGATATGTGATACAACTAAGCATGACAAAAGATATATATATATAGCCAAAAACTCAGCCAATTGTACATAGTATTGTATGGATAACATTTTTTTCTAAAAACAGGTGAATTCAGGGCCGTTTATGAGCTTCTGCAGCGGATGCCTAAATCGAATAGGAACTGAACAAGCACTTTAAACAGCCTACTGATGCCCTGCCACCCACTGGATCCGTTCAGGGCCTTGGTAGCCTATGTTGGCAGAGTTTTCATGATCTTGCTCCCGTCTCTTTCGTGCCCCATGATACATGGAAATATGTATTTCTCCCGGCCTAAAATGTTGGAGTTTATCAATTACATAGAAGTTACGAATTATGAAATGTGATCTTGATTTATCAAGCTGATTATTTTTGCAGCCAGCTGCATCACTGAAAGCAGAACTACTCAGCTATTTAAACACTGGTTGTTTTTTCTCACATGTCAGATAAAAATCCCAAATACTGTGGAGGAGATAGCGCTGAGTAGCGAGAGACAGAGCATTGAAGGAAAGTTTTAACTGCTGATACTTAAAGTTTTTCTTTGGGAAAAACATGGAAATGTGAATGATTTCTGATCTGTATAACGTTTAAGTGCATTTTGCTTGCCTGTTAGGCAGTTTATTTTACTTAGCGTGCTATAGCATATGGTATCATAAATTAAGATGATTTTAAAAGATGGAAAACTAGTGCAAAAAAGCAATCCTTTAAAAGTTCACACATGATTCTAGGGCATTTAGAAAGAGAATTTTGGATATTTAAAACTAACAAGCTTTATGTTAATCGTGGTATGATCCTGGCCTCATTCCCAAATAAAACAATAAAAAAAATTAGTCTATTATCAAATATATGATTTTAATAGATACTGCACTGTGGGATTTATGCCTTATTTTATTTTAAAAGAAAAATCTTGAGTTAATTGGCTAGCTTTTGAAATTTGCACTGAAATATGTGCATCTATTCAGTCTACTAGCTTCATTGAACTGTTGAGTTCAATATATGAGAAGATATGGTATTCAAAACAGATTATACTTGCAAAGATTTGCAGGCCTGTTTTGCCTATTAAAATAATGAAATTATATTCCTTCCCAACCACACACCAGAAAAAAATCTGAAAACACTGTTTGGATTATATCTATTCAGTTTAAACAGTTCATGAGTAGAAGCCTTTGGAAGAAGTAGTAGGGATCAATTAAGATACTGCGGATAATACCACATTTTAGAATGAGCCCTGACTCTGAGGAGTAAAGATCTGGGTTGTAGAACTTTCTCAGCTACTTACCAGCTGAATGATCTTGGGTTTGTCTTACAAACTCACTTTCTCATCCATGTGGGAACAATAATGCTTTTCCTACTTACGTGTTTTGAAGTGCAAAATAAGAAATGAGGAAAAGCCTGGGAAGAGGTAAATCATTATTCAAATGTGAGTTATCATTATCTTCTGTTTAGGTATAAGAATTAAGCTTGTTGGGGGGCGCCTGGGTGGCTCAGTTGGTTAAGCATCTGCCTTCGGCTTGGGTCATGATCCCAGGGTCCTGGGATAGAGCCCTGCATGGGGCTCCCTGCTCAGCGGAGAGCCTGCCTCTCTCTCTCCCTCTGCTGCTCCCCCTTCTTGTGCGTGTGCTCTCTCTCTCTGTCAAATAAATAAATAAAATCTTAAAATTAAAAAAAAAAAAGAATTAAACTTGTTGATATCCAGTTGGGTCACTGTATATTTTTGTCATTTTCCCCCACTTTTTATCTTTCATATGTATTCCATGTCTATTTTATTTATTTATTTATTTATTTATTTATTTATTATTTAAAGAAATTAATTCCAGTGTAGTTAACATACAGTGTTCTATTAGTTTCAGATGTACAATATAGTGATTCAACAATTTTATACATTACAGACTGCTCATCATGATAAGTGTATTCTTAATCCCCATCACCTATTTCACCCATCCCCCCACCTACCTCCCCTCTGTTAACCATCAGTTTATTCTCCATAGTTAAGAGTCTGTTTTTTGGATTGTCTCTCTCTCTTTTATTCCCCCTTTGTTCATTTGTTTTGTTTCCTTAAATTCCATATATGAGTGAAATCATGTGGTATTTGTCTTTCTCTGGCTGACTTATTTCGCTTAGGATTATACTCTCTAGCTCCATCCAGGTTGTTGCAAATGGTAAGATTTCATTCTTTTTTATGGCTGAGTAACATCCCTCTTTATCCATGCATCTGTTGATGGATAGTTGGGCTGCTTCCATAATTTGGCTGTTGTAAATAATGCAGCAATAAACATTGGGGGGCATATATATCTTTGAATTAGTGTTTTCGTATTCTTTGGGTAAATACCCAGTAGTGCGGTTACTAGATGATATGGTAATCCTATTTTTAACTTTTTGAGGAACCTCCATACTGTCTTCCACAGCGGCTGCCCCAGTTTGCATTCCCACCAACAGTGCATGAGGGTTCCCCTTTCTCCCCATCCTTACCAACACCTGTTATTTCTTTAAATTTTTTTTTTTTTATTTTAGCCATTCTGACAGGTATGAGGTGATATATCATTGTGGTTTTGATTTATATTTCCCTGATGATGAGTGGTGTTGAACATCTTTTCATGTGTCCATTGGCCATCTGTATGTCTTCTTTGGAGAAATGTCTGCTCATATTTTCTGCCCATTTTTTAAATTGGATTATTTGGGGGGTTCTTTATATATTTTGGATACTAACCTTTTATTGGGTATGTCATTTGCAAATATCTGCTTCCATTCAGGAAGTTGTCTATTAGTTTTGTTGGTTGTCTCTTTTGTTTGTGCAGAAACTTCTTATTTTGATATAGTCCCAGTTGTTTATTTTTGCTTTTGTTTCCCTTGCCTAAGAGACATATCTAGAAAAATGCTGCTGTGGCTGATGTCAGAGAAATTACTGCCTATGCTCTCTTCTAGGATTTTAAAGTTTCAGGTCTCATATTCAGGTCTTTAATCCATGTTGAGTTCCTTTTTGTGTATGGTATAAGAAAGTAATCCTGTTTCATTCTTTTGCATGTAGCTGTCCAGTTTTCCCAACACCGTTTGTTGAAGAGACTGAATTTTTCCCATTGCATATTTTTGCCTCCTTTGTTGAAGATTAATTGACCATATAATTGTGGGTTTATTTCTGGGCTTTCTATTCTGTTGTATTGATCTCTGTGTCTATTTTTGTGCCAGTACTATGCTGTATTGATTACTACAGCTTTGTAATATAACTTGAAGACTGAAATTGTGATACTTCCAGTTTTGTTTTTCAAGATTGCTTTGACTATTTGGGTTCCATACAAATTTTCGGGTTGTTTATTCTAGTTCTGTGAAAACTGCTGTTGGTATTTTGATAGGGATTGCATTAAATCCGTAGATTGCTTTGGGTGGTATAGACATTTTGACATTATTTGTTCTTCCAGGTCTAATTTAGAGTCAGTCATAAGTTCTTTCATGTAAGACTGAACACAAAAATTGCTGTTATAATGTTGGTAAACAAGTTCATTCATATTCAGTACATATTTCTTAGTGCTTAATCCATGCAAGCATTTTGTTCAGGTGGTACAAAAATGAATCCAACACAAATACTGTCCTCAAAAAGGTTACAGTTACAGGTAGGAGACACAAAACATCATTGTATCTGGGACTTGGTTTTGCTCTACTTGCAGACTAATAATTTAGTCTGTTGCTTTTTCATGGATGCTAGTAGTACACATGAGATTTCTGAGACAAAGGGTTTTATTATTCATCGCACAGCAAATGGCACCATGTTTGTGTTAGTTCCCTTTGTCCCACCCCCTCAAGTCCTTGGGGGGTGGCATGAGGTGGCAAGGTAGATAGTGTATATGCAGAGGGTTTGTGCTGCAGCTGAGAAACATTGAGCTTGTGGGACCTGCTGTTTTATAGTAAACACTAAGCAAACCTGCTCTTTGTCCTGGAGGAGAGATTACTTCATCCCTAAGAGACTGCTACAAATACAACCCTGAGAAATGTCCCTGGTAAAGAAGTTAGGGCCTTGCATTCTTGGTGTACCCAGCAAGATGTGTAGGAATACAAGAGACCCACAGAGGAGTGTCTCCCAATAGTCATAAGGTAGAATGTGGCAAGTGATAAGACTCATTAATAATTAAAGGGATTTTTTAAAGTGAATTTTAGATTTATTTATTTATTTTAGCGAGCAGGGAGGGGCAGAGGGAGAGGGAGAGAGAGTCTTAAGCAGACTCTGAGCTAAGCACGGATCCCAACACAGGGCTCAATCCTACAATCCCAAGATCACGACCTGAGTTAAAACCAAGCATCCGATGCCCAACTGACTGCGCCACCCAGGTGCCCCAATAATTAAAGGAATTTTAGTCCCGTTCCATGTCAAACACAAAGTCATCTACTTTCTTTTAAAATGCTTCTTACAGTAAGGTGTTTATTGAGCTCCTACCGATGAGTGTGTCTCATGGTAGAATATCATGGTGCTAAAGGACTTTAATCCTGTGAAGTGCCCAGCAAGATTTCTTCCTGTCTAACAACTGAATTCAGTGAACTTTCCTCACTTGCATTTGCATCATCTCTCAAAAGCACTTCCTGGGGCTTCCATGTAACATTTTTCGTCATAAAACATCAATTTTATGACAACCGTTTTTACATGAGGTATCAGAAATTCAGTGTCCCCGCTCAAGGTATTTTTGGGTTTCTCCTTGAATTTATATTAGGAAAAGTTGAACTTAATTTTCATCTCTTAGCACTACCTGGATTAACAAGTTTATACTAAAAGAAGTAACATGGTGGGTTGATGCTTTTTTTTTTTAAAAAAGATTTTATTTGTTTATTGGAGAGAGAGAGAGCGTGCACATGTGAACAGGAGCAGGTGGAGGGGTAGAGGGAGAGGGAGAAGCAGGCTCCTAGCAGGGAGGCTGATGGGGGGCTCGATGTGGGGCTCGATCACAAGACCCCCAGACGATGACCCGAACCAAAGGCAGATGCTCAACCAACTGAGCCACCCAGGAGCCCCTGGGTTGATGCTTCTTATGACCAAGTAAAGATTCAAACTGGTCTCTCTCCAGAGTCTGGGCTCATTCCATGGCCACCATTACACCATTGGAACCGCAAGACATGAGAGTTGGAAGACAGAGCCTCTTAGCCTTTTCAGAATGATCTTCCTTTTTATAAGTATATAGGGAACAGTGTGATCTCTCAAATAGGAACAAGCTAATGACTCCAAGAAGTTTGTTTTGAGAATTTGAAAAGGGCCTCCCAGTTTGCTGTGTTGAGATCTTGATAAAGATATTGCCCCAAGCCAGCTGATGGGAGAAAATAATTTATGAGAGAGTCAAAAAGAGAGATTTACTATTAAGTCAAAATACAGAGCACTGTACAGGAAAACCTTCATTGGGAGACAACATACTCTTCAAAAGGAAAGTGAGTTTGTTTTGGCAGGGGGCCTTGGAATTCTAGTTTGCAATTTAAATCTTTGCTAAAAATTACATTTTAAAGGCAGGTGCTTGTCTAGCACAGGTGGTTACTGTAGCAATCAGAAAAATATTATGATGGGGTGTAGAGACACCAACCTAATGAAATAAAGTGAAAGGAGCAAAAAAAATTATTCCCTTCTCTCTTCTTTCCTCCCTCTCATACTTCTCCAAATAATTGTAATTTAATGTTCTATTCAGAAGAACATATTTATAACAGGCATCTCAATATTAATCTTAAACTAGAAAAATAACTTGTCATTTATTTAACCCCAGACTGATGGGAGGTTAGATTCACTACTGAAAGTCTGTTACAAATAGCCAGGACATTCTAAGGTCACCAAATGATGGCTGTCACTTTTGTATTCAGCCCAGTGATGAAGGAGCTTTTAAATGTTTGGACATTCAATCTATGTAGTGCCACGACCTGGACATACCCTTTTACTAAACACTAGCCCACTAAATCCTCTTAGAATGTTGTTTACCTCCAGATAAATCAAACATGACAATGTAGGTTAACTTCACTGATTCATTTTTCAGCCACAAATGATTAATAATTTTTACAGAATGAAAGCTACAGACTTCTTATTATACGGCGGACTACAGGGAGTGATATAATTCTTAGATGTCTTGTGAAATGTGAAGCCATTTCTCTGGAACTGATGTTCCCAGTTCTCGGCTAAGCACGGTAGCTACCTTTACTTCACTACAGCATCATCCAG
This sequence comes from Phoca vitulina, assembly GCF_004348235.1. Taxonomy (NCBI): domain Eukaryota; kingdom Metazoa; phylum Chordata; class Mammalia; order Carnivora; family Phocidae; genus Phoca; species Phoca vitulina. The sequence goes on along the minus strand of NW_022589723.1, from coordinate 6,669,909 downwards.
CAGGAATGACCTTATCAATTACTGTAAGTCAGCATCTTTCCCCCAGAGTTTGAGCAAGCTGTTCTCTGCAATTTGTACTGGTGGCCCGGGACTAAATCTGAATCCATTTCCAAGCCTAAGCATGTCACATGCTGTAGCAGTGAAAGACATGTTGCTGCAGTAAGCAAAGACATGGGCTCTGTGAGGAGGGTTTTTTTTGGCAGACCAGAAACCCCACACGATGGAGAAAGCCAAAACACAAAGAAGAAAAAATGAGCAGAGAAGGGAAAAAGAACTCCTTCTCTCTTGGGCCCAGGATGTTTTTACCCTGGAAAGATTAAGTGGCAGATTTTGCCAGCATTTATTTCACTTTTGTTTACTTTGGCCAGTCTCCCCTTCTCTGTTCACTCCCTACCCAAATAGCCCCCGAGTTCGTTGTGGTTTTAATAAAGATTAGGAATTAAGGCCAGCAAATGTTTCTGCTACAGGTGTCTTGAAAAGTCACCTGCTACTTGGTTTGCACAGTGAGGCTTCTGCAGCCCCCCCTTGTAATTTTCCCCCATCTACTCTCCCTCCAACACTTTGTAAATAATATTTTCCATTTATGTCATATTTCCAGGGTGGCTGAGCTTGTGAATGGTTTTATTTCTTTGACTTCACATTCTGCCATTCTTGAATAACTAATAGTGGTGATAACATTTTCCACATTTAGAATCGCTTTCTGGTAACCTGGAAGGAAGAGATTTCTCTGAGAGATACAGCATATATAACCTTTCTTGACATCAAGGGCACAGAAATTGTTGCTAAAATAGATGATTGATTACCTGTGCTGAGCTCAGCACTTAGATTTTTCATTAGGTTCGCACCTGGAAAGTTTTGGCATTGGCCCTTAATATCTTTATCTGCTGGGATACACTTTCATATTCCTGCTTTGGGACTGGCTGCACTTGAAAAGAGCAGAGGAACTAAGTTAAGGACATTTTCCCCTGAAAAATATATTAAAATCTTAATAATAACTCTTTTGGATTTGGTTGATGTTCAGGTTGCAGCTTTAGATTAGTTCTACTTTTATCTCTATGGTTTGACCATACGTATTCTAATCCCATATGAAAGCCAACATTTCATTCTTTTATAATAAAATTATGGTTTACTGTATAGTAAGAGCTCCATCCATTATGTGAGACGTAGATTATGCAGACATTGGACACAAGGATGAAATGGCTCCTCTTCAGCTGTTCTTTTCTACTGTGTAATTACATAATTAGGATGTAGACTATCCATCATACAAGTCTTTTTGTAATTCCATGGGAAAAGCTACTGAATATGGACAACAGATGATTCTTAAACCTCAGTATCACAGCTGGTTTACATTTTTTACCCTAAATCCCATAAGTGGGCAGGCCATGTTACAGAACCCTTTCATGCCAAATTTCCTTTTTAAAAATTGAAACCACTTTGGTATTATCCAAGACAAAGAGAGTATTAAAAAATAGTTGACTGTTTACCTGATGCTTATAAGACTGTCCACGTTGTTTTTCAGTGACTGTTTTCCTTTCTCTAAAAGATACTCACCATATTTAATCCCCACTGTGGCTTTTTCATCCTCTCTCTCCTTTTTTGTCATTATGCATGTTTTCCACTTAACTCTTTTCTTTTTTGCTCTCCATTTAATACCTTTTCTATTCTTTTTCAACCCATAGTCAACCTGCGCTTTAGTTTAAAGTCTTCTAGTTTCTCTGAGCAGACGTCATCCCAAGTGATCCTATCTTTAGTGCCCAGTATGCCTCCCATCTACCATCTACCTTTTATCATTTCACCTCTCCCCAGAAGTACAAAAAAGATATTTTTCAGATCCAATTCTATTCAGTAACTTGTGGTAACAATTTAAAAAAACCCAATAATTGCATTTAGCAGAATTGAATTATTTCTAAATTATCGACATAATAATATCATAACATAAATTGAGAAAAATGGGGACTTATTTTGATGCAAGAAAGACTATGTGTTTCTCACTATCATAAATCTGGCTGAGTTGAAAAACAGAAGGATATAGTCAGGGATGCAATTTTAGATTCATTTTTGTACATAATCCACAGTGAGAATTAGGCCAAGTGGGTCTCCTTGCTGCTTATTGCCTAAGTTTTTATGGTTACAGGATGGAAATACTAAGAGGAATAAAATACTTTTTCATTCCAATTCAGTTCTGTCAGAATATGTTGAACATCTATTCTGGCTGAGATACTCAGCCAGGTGTATTAGGATAAATATATTTGCTTATATCATGGTGCCTTTCCCTCAAGTTGTTTGTATATAATTGGGCAAATAAGAAAGATGTTTACTGTGGATAAATGGAAGAGTTGACATTGGAACTGAGCCTTAATGCATGTGAGTTTAAAACGCAGAGTAAGAAAAGTAAAGTTTAGGGTAGGAGAGTAATGAGAGTGAAAGAACAGAGGCAAGAAACAAAAGCGAAGGGTCAGGGTTGGGCAAAATGAATGACAGGGAATGGAAGGCACAGGCTTCCAGTTTAAGTCACAGGGATGAAAGGTAAACATAGGGAATATAGTCAGTGGTATTGTAATAGCGCTGTATAGTGACAGATGGCGGCTACACTTGTAGTGAGCACAGCATAGTGTAGAGTTGTCAAATCACTATGTTGTACACCTGAAACTAATGTGACATTGTGTGTCAACTATGCTTCAATGAAAACAAAAACGAAAACAAACAGGCAAGAAAATTCAGGAGACCTTTAGAGAACAATTAGAAATCTGATGGGAGGTATGATTAGAAAAGTAAAATTTGATTTCCATTATATTTTTATTTATAGAAGGGCTATTTCTTTTTTCAAGTCTGTTTTGTCCTTCTTTAGAGTTTCTTATTCCTTGTTCTTTTTTCAAGCTTTAGACATTCTTTAGGTGTATTAAACATGGTGTCTTCTAATCTGTCTGATAATTACAGCATCTGAAGTGTTTATAGATTGGATTCTGCTGTCTACTCTTGCTGCTTACTCTCACTCAGAAGGATTAGTTATGTGGTTTTAGATTTTTAAACTATAAGCAACTAATTTCTGTGGACCTGTAACTATGGGAGTTTTAAGGCCTGAGTTGAAGTAGGTTATTCCAGAATGGATTTGCCTTTGCTTTTGAGAGTTGTGTGGTGGCACTAGTAATATGAGTTCACATTAAGTAAAATTTGAAGTTTTTTGACTACATAGGCATCAGGAATTCAGACCTATAAAACCATGAGAGGAATCTACACCTATTTCTGAAGGCTGATTTCACTCCTTCCACTTTAGCACCAAGATCCTTATAAACAATTTTTCTGACTTTCTTCTTCTGTTTATTTCTTGTTACCCCTACATGAAGTACAGTGCCCTTTAGGATCCTAAATACATGTGGTGGTTACCCATCCTCACCTTTGGGTAAGGACTGTCTATGGTTTATTGGCTGCCTCTTGGGCATGATGTAGCTGTTACAGAGGAGCTCAAGATCATTAAGGATCAATAAAAAACTTTCTGACAAATGGAGTCTTTGTAATTGCTTATCTACCAGAGTTTTCTCTTTCACTTCTGTTTTAGTTTCTGGAATATTCTTTCATGTTATCTCAGCAATTAATTTCAACCCAAGATTATTTTTACATTTCATTTAGCATTTTAATTGTTGGAGCTGTGAAGGTCATCAGGATATTTAGTCTGTTGTACTACCGGTAATGGAAGTCATACAGGTAATTTTTAGATCAACATTAGAATTTTATTTTAGTTTTTGTTTAAAAGTTTACACACTATTTAGTAGTTAATAGAAATCCAATGATTTTTTTGGAGGGGGAAGTGACATGCTTAGAACTGTTTTTTTTGGGGGGGGGATGAGTCTGGCAGTGTAATATCAAAGACTCAAGACAAGTTAGACAGTGTTTATAAGGTTTAGATAAAAGGTACAGAAATGTGATCTGGGAGGCTGACACAGGGAATGGAAGAGAGTCTTAGATTGAAAAGAATGTAGCTAAGGAGTTATCCTTTTTTTCACTGGTTAAATCAACTTGTTGGAATGTAAACTGAAGAGAGATGTTCTTGAAGACATTAACCATAGAGGGGTCCTGGGAGCTCTGTCAATGTAAAGTCTAACTGAAATTCTAATAAAGTGTCTGAATGCTGCCCTCTCTGTTAAAACAAGGACATATTTATGTAATTAGACTTTCTAAGGAAGAATTCCACCAACAATTATTCTTGGTCCAGGCTTCTTTGGGTAGGAGGGTCCTAACCTACCATGAGGTATGACAAATCCCAGGAAAGTGACATCTTGCTTTTTAAAATCTGGGGAAGCATCTTGCATCTGTAGGGAATTCCAGGTGGAATTAAATAAATTACTCTTAATAGGCTGAACATAGATCACAGGTTCACATTTAATCCATTCTCCAAATTGTAATCTTCCTTTTATACAGCAATCTAAAACAAATTTTACTTTATCTGAGCAACAAGAAAAGGAAGGGTACAGAACCACAAAGGAGATAGAGGTGATGAAAATATGTGAATTAATATGTCTCATTTGTCAGTGTTCTTAAAAGTTACCAAGAAATTAGTTTTATGATGCCAGATTCTGATGGCTTTGTGTTTGCTGCAGAGAGCATGGTATTTATTTACCTGTCAGTCTCCGGAGTTCAAGCTCACAACGCTGTCTTTCTGTGGACCATTCATAATTAAATTCCCCTAACAATTTTGGAGTAATGTGTTGAAGATGAAAAATTCTTAGAATTGAAAGCTTTAGAAATAATTTCTTTAGACTTCTCCTTACACTTAAGGAAAGAACAGTGTGGTGGTGCTGTGGGGGAATCTCAAGTCAGAAACATTTGGCTTTGAATCCCACCTCTGCCTTTTACTAAGTATGTGATCATGGGCAACTGACCCTCTTCTATAAACTTCAGTTTATTTATAAAAAAACAGCAATAATTATGCCAGTTTCACAGACTGTGGTATTACATGAGCTATTTATGCAAATGCTTAGCATAGTGTCTGGCATGCTGTACGTACTCAGCAAATAGTGTCTATTGTCATCTTCCTTCCTCCCTCCCTCCCTCCCTTCCTCCCTTCCTTCCTTCCTTCCTTCCTTCCTCTCTCTCTCCCTCTCTGTCTCTCTCTCTTTCTTTCTTTTCATGCAGATTCTCTTTGAATATCTCCCATGGTATGGAACTTATCATGATGCAATCTGTTATGTTTTTGTTATAAATTTTCTTTTGAGTAAAAAATCTGACTCCCCAAAACTTTTGCCCTGTGTTCTACCCTATGAAACAGCAAAAGATTCATGTATTATTTCTTCTGGAGGACAAACCTTCAACTATTTGAAGATAGGGATTATAGGGAATTATTAATTGAACTATGTCTCTGAGATGACTGAAAGTGATGAGCTTCAGAGATTAGGTGAAGGGACAGTCCCTCTTCCATTATACCAGGAGGAGATAAAGGAGTCTAGGAAGAGGTACAGACACATTTGCAAGTTAGCTGAAAATTCTAGGACTTCTCTTTTCTCTATGAGGTAAGGTCTTCAGCTGAGAGAGAGAGGATATCTGTAGTGGGATTAGACATTTTAGGAGAGTGGGAAAGGTTTGAAACAATTCTTGTGCAGAACTAGGAAGACAGCTGACCAGGGATTGTTGTGCAGCATTGAGGGTCCAGCTGAATTTGAAGACCTGATGTTAATATTGTTACCAATTGCTTGGTTGTGCTTTTTCCTAACTGCATTGAGTAGCCTGGATAAAGGTCAGAGTTGGTGATATTTGAGTTGACTCAAGTTTGAAGTTTTCCAGGCAAATGGGACAAATCATTGATTGATATGGCAGGAGATTTGAGGAAGATGGCAAGAAAGTACTCAAACTATGGGACCATGAGCTCTAAGTTGAAAGAGAAAGAAGTAAAAGCAGAAGGTGACTGATAGTGAAGGGGAGAAAAGAGGAATCAAGGGGGTAGAGGTCTCTCTGAGATGAAAGAGTAATGCATCTTCCATTTATTGAATGCATACTTTGAATTGGACTTCTATAAATTGGATCTTCTCCTTTTGACCAAGCTGAGTTTTAATGAGTAAGTTCTTTTTTTTGCACTTTTGCTTTGCATTGAAATCCTCTTTTAAAAAAGTAATTCCATATTATTATTTCCACAACCATTCATCAATTTAGCATTGAAGCTTTGATCTTTTCACTATCCATTTCCCTAGTTTTGTAGCAATTATGAGAACATGCTGATACTGTTTGCAGCTCACACATAGGATTTGTGCTTAATAATATCCCTGGGGATTCTGTGCACTTCACGGGTGGTATCAGTACTAGAACACATTGCACAAAACTGAGGTTTGCTGTGTACTATTGCCATAAAATTACATTCTGGTATTTTAGAAATCTTATGCACCATAATTTTGATTGAACCTATTTCAACTTACTTAAATCCATGGAACATAAAAAGACTTAGTCGCTCATTATATTTCTTCTCCATCTTTACTAGAAAATAAGAAAAGATTATTTTTTATGAGTAGACAGCTTATATGTATTTTAGAGTACTGTGATGGCGATGAGTCAAAACAAAATATATTTTCTCTAAACTTAGTGCTAGTTCACCAACAATAATTTAGGAGTCATAAAAACCCACACGATGGATAAGGTAGGCATTATCTACAGTTCTAAAATTATTTTCTGAGAGAAAGTTGGTTGAATTGAGTCAAAAAGCATGTTTTTTGGAGAAAAAAGATTCCTAATTTTAACTAAATTTCTTCATTTAGAAATAAATATCACATGCCTCTCTTATGCAGGGTTGGATTCTTCTGAGGCCTTGCTCCTTGGTTTATAGATGGCTGTCTTCTTGTGTTTTCACATGCTCTTCCCTGTGTGTGTCTGTGCCCAAATTTCCTCTTCTTATAAGGACATCAATTGTAGATTAGGTCCCACCTATATGAACTCGTTTTACCTCTTTAAAATCCTATCTCCGAATATAGTCCATTCTGAGTTATGGAGGGTTAGGACTTCAACATATGAATTTGGGAGAAATAAAATTCACAATCCATAACAGTGAACAGAGGAGATAAAGTTCCTCTAGTGTAGGGGTTGGCAACTTTATGAAAGGATCAGATAGTACATATTTTAGGCTTTGAAAGCCACATAGGATCTCTGTTGTATGTTTTGAGTTTGGCTTATGGGCCTTAGTGTGTCACTGCCTGCTCTAAAATAACAAACAACTGGATATATGTAATGTCAGATTCTAATGAGTTCAGTGAACATGCATAGAGCTGGATAAGTACATACAGTGTTTTAGATATGGTGGTTGGGAAGAGGTATGACATTTGAACAGTCTTCTCTTTGAATGAAGAATGAAGTGAGGGCCTTCTCACTTGAATGAAGTGAAGGAACAAATGATCCAGTGAGAATGGCACAGGCAACATGCTGAGGTGGGAACATGCATGAACTATACTTAAGGAACTTACTGTCTCCTTACTGGAGACCACTATGGCTAGAGTGCACCTGAACTGTATTCAACTGGTTAGTTTAGACACAACCAGCTATTTGTATTCAAGCAATTCCCCCTAAATAAACTTAAAGGATAAGCAAAGCTTGGTTACTCAGAAGATTATAACAAAGGAAGATTCAGAACTTCTTAAATCAAATTCTTTGAGACTTCAACTTATGCAGAATTACGTAGAATATGAACTACTAGAATTAAATCTTTTTTATAATAATGTTTTACCCCAAGCCAACCCAAGGATGCTAGGACTGTGCTGGAAGTTTCTAATGGAAGTGCTAGATCAAGGAAGGCAATTCTTTTTCTTGCCAGGGGCTGGTCACTCAGGAATTTGGGACATGTCCTGCTTGGTCTTGGAGAGTTCAAAATAGACCATTCTCACTGTTACTCCAGACATTTTTTCCCTTGGACACTTAACCGACTGAGCCACCCAGATGCCCAGCTTTTAAGGTTTTTAAGACCCACCCAGAGCAGCCTTTATTTTAGGACTAATTTTCTCCTACTACTGAGCTAAAGCCCTTCTGAGTACTCGATGCCTTGTGATTTCCAAGGCTTTTGCTACTCTACCTTGTAAAGTATTCCTAGTCCTTTGTGAGCTCTGAGGATTGTTCTCTTCATTGTTTTTTTGGGTAGAACTTTTTCTGGCCTTAGGTAGTTAGTTCCTTCATATCATGCACTGATCAGTTCCTGAGATACTCTGAAGATTTGGTGTGCTCTCTGTATAACTCTCTTTTCTCTGGTACTCTGCCTGTGTAGTCTAGTTGCCTTGGACTCTGCACACTCCCAGCTCTGTCTTCTCAACTCATGAATACTCGGTATGTAGTTCCAGTTTCCCATTCACTGTATTGGGTTGGAAATTCCATCCAAGTAATAAACTGGGGCAATCTTAGTGCTCATCTCATCTATTTGCACTCTTTTGTCCTGTGATGCCTGACACACAATATCTGAAAACCATTGTTTTATGTATTTTGCTTGTTTTTTGCTGTTGTTTCAGATGGGAGGATAAATCTAGTCCTTATTACTCTCTGTTTCTCCATTGTGTTGAGAATTTGAAGTTCTCCACCCTTTTTTTTTTTTTTAAAGATTTTATTTATTTATTTGACAGAGAGAGACACAGCGAGAGAGGAAACACAAGAAGGGGGAGTGAGAGAGGGAGAAGCAGGCTTCCTGTTGAGCAGGGAGCCCGATGCGGGGCTCGATCCCAGGACCCTGGGATCATGACCTGAGCTGAAGGCAGACGCCTAACGACTGAGCCACCCAGGCGCCCCTGAAGTTCTCCACTCTTAATCATGAAAGTTTTTAAGGGATAGATCATTGGGTCAATACGAGAAATACTGGATGTAGCTTTTAACTCTTGAGGAAAGGTGCTAGAGGGAATTAAGGGAGGAGGTCAGGCTTCAACTGTCTGTAACAAGTTTATGGCTGGGCTTTTGTCCCTAAGAGAATGTTTACAGACACAATAGTAGATAGGAGAAAAGATAGAATGTATTGCTCATGGCATTCTGTCCTAAGAGTATATGGGAACTTAGGGCACATGTCATCCTGGCGCTTGGGGTCACCAGTTATTTCTAGTCAGATTATAAATTTTAACAGGTCCTTTGCTAAACATGCAAATAAGAAATGAGCACCTAATATGCAATAGAATGATTCTCCCACGTTACACCAAAAATGTAGAGTAAAATATGCTCCATAAATTCTTACAAAATAACATGAGTACACAACTAGACACATGAAGATGAATGAAGTCACCTAGATTCACTCACTAATCAAGGAACTCATTCCCACACTACAGTCTTTAGCAAAACTATATACTTCTGTATGTCATGTGTCTTCGGTGCTGTTTACCAGTAGTTGAAACCTTGAATGCTAAATATATGAATACCAAGGTTTTCTATTATTTTGTGCTACTCTTTCCTGAGTGTCTTAACACATGAAGGTTTGGGGGGAAATTAAAAAAAGAAAGATATCAAAAAACAACCGCCAAAATTTTAAGCCCAGTTTTTCTTTGAATTTACAGTTGGTTAATTTAATATTTCTTCGAGAATGCAAATTTGTAATTAGAACATCAGGATGACACCAGAGTGTTCCTGTCCTCTGAATGACAGGGCAGTGTTTGTCACTGTACTGCTTTACTATGTACTGGAAAGAGTTAGCCAACCCATGATCTCTTTATATCCTCTTTAATTCTTAGATCTTAAGTGTTACTAGTCCAGGAAATAGGTGCCATAAATCATCTTTAGTGGCTGGCCACCCAGTTCATTGAAATAAGCTTCTTAAAGATGGTCTTTAAAATAGTTTTAAATTGAGGGAAAGCACATGGCTGTGTGTTTCAGACCTGGGATGCTGTTCAAGGATATGAGTTGGTGTGGAAGAGAGAAATGAGAGAGTAGTTGGCTGAGAGATTTATTTAGGCTGCATGTAGGAGAAATGTGATGAAATAAGATTTACGTTTTGGGGCTCTGCATAGTTTCTGGGTATTGGATTCCTACTCTCTGAAATTGGGACCATTTAGGCCTCACTGGAAAGTTAAACTCATCCTATTCTCCAGGACCAATTTGAACAGAGCCGTATTCTCAACCATGACACATAAATACATATAGGCAATAAATATTTCTGTAAAGGCTTATTTATGTCTTACCCATGGTAAAAACCATCACAAATGGGTGACATCAGCATTCAACTCAGGTCCTTTCAGAATTAGGCTGTTCAGAATTAGATGTTAGTTAGAAAATCTGAGAACAAATTGGGGTGATTTTACTAATTATTTTGTTTCTAAAACTACTGTTATTGATATAACTTTTCAGCCCCCCCCCACCACCACCACTTGAGCTAATGCTTTGGAGCTTTAGGTAAAATTGAAGAAGTCCCTTTTCTTTTTGGTTTAGCATTTAATTTACACATGTATGATTCAGTTCAGTAAGGTATTTATTTTACAACTACTATGCTTAAAGTAGCTTATAAGTGCTGTGGATAGGCATAAAAAGAAATAAAACCCAGCTCCTGCCACACAGGAAAGGTGAATTGTGAGCCACAATACACTTGTGACAGATATGATAAGTGGGTTACTGGAGGCAGAGCTAGGTCATGATGGGATGTCAAATGAAGAGAGTATTTCTGGCTGAAGAATTATGGAAAGAAACCATGGAGGGGACTAGGTTTTCACTGGGATTTGGAGGATAGTCCAGTTTTGAAAGCTGGCCCAAAAGTGCTGGGGAGAATAGAGATTGGGCACATGTTCATATGGCAGAGAATGGGGTCAGGGAATTAGAAGAATATGTACAATAAATACAATATTAATTTGTACAATTATATCATAAATTTCAGCTGAGTGTATGTAGTATATATAAACTCTGAAATGTGCATATTCCTTCTTATTGTTTCTGGATCTTGAAAAAGAAATTATTCATCTCCCATTCCTGGCAAGGACTTAACTTTGTGCAAGTGTGCTAACTGGTGTTTTCCAATACAAGCTAACTACAGATAGCATAGTGCTAAACACGTAATAGATCAGTAAGCAACTGTTTATCAAAGGAACATAAAGTTCCTGAGCCTTCACTGAACGTGGGGTAAAGTATGGAACATTGGGGCAAGGATTCAGTTTACTTATGCCTGGGTTTGGTTTTGTTCTAATAAATTTCTTTCTGGAGTCCTTAAGATAGAATTGTGCATTGCCTTATGCTGAATATTTGCTTGGGACTCTGATTATATGCCTACATCAAAGGACCACGCCATGAGCTGTGTTAGCACCTCATTAACGCTCTCTACACAAGACTCAGGTACTGAGCGTATCACATCATGTCTGTTCCCTACACTTAGGCATAACTTATACCTCATCCTGAGTTAAATGAGTCTTTGTTTTCTTTGGAATTTTATGTTTGGGAAGGAAAGGAGGAAAAGGAAGAGGCAGGATAATAAGTGGTATAAAAGGGTAATGCAGTTTGTTTCTGATTTGATTATTCTGTATCTAAATGAGAACATTGTTTTTAAATGCACAGTATTGATTTATCTTAGGCTTTTTTCTTTAAAAAAAGGGAAAAAAAGATTAAATGTCTAGTCAGTTGATGGCTAAATTTAAGGAATCTGCAGGTATAAGAGCAATTGTTTTTAAGACATTACCAATTCTTTTCACTTTCCCTTTCTTGGAACGCTGATTAGCCATAATGGATAAATAATGATTATGGATGGAGATTTACATAACAGATGAATCTGTTTATAAACTATGCTGAGCTTCCAACCATCCTGCCAACCTTTTTAGAAATCCATTCAAACTATTTATTGGTGTCTACAGCTCCCAAATAGCTTCTCCTAATTACAAGTATTTAAACATAAATGAAAGTGGAAGTTTAGAATTGATGCAGTGGGCTATTCTAATAAAATTTCAGATTGGCAGGAAGACCCAGCTCTACTCTCACTGAATGCTAATTTTTTTTCTATTTTATAATCAACAAAATTTGTCAGATAAATGGCAACAGATCCCAACTGGAGGGAGGAGAGAAGGAGTGAATTATTGACCTTCACAGATGAGATCTTTTTCAGAGGCTTCTCCAACGAGATACATATGAAAATGCAAAGCTGTAAATGAGATTTTTTTCCCCCCCTATCGATTTGGTCGGTTGGTAAAAGGGGGATGGCACTAAGAGGAGTGCACAGTCCCCCATGTTCTGATCTTTCTGAGGTTGCAATAGAGAGGTTATACATTTCATTTGAGCTGACAGGAATTTGAAATGTTATAGATAGGTTTCCTGAGCTGAACCATTATTTACTGTTTGACTGTAATGTCAGTTTTTTTCTGCTTCTTCAATATTGTTTGCACTTTACCTTTGTGAAAAGGGCCTTGATTGAGCCATGCAAGGGGAGATATTTCTATCTTTCTGCAAGATCAATGAAGATGTGTTTACAGGTCCCCGGCACAGTGTACACACCACAATAATGGATTTTAGTCTGTGTTGACTGAAAGCTCTTTTTCTTTGTTACTTGTCAATCTTGTATCTATTACTTGATTGCAACATAAAAGGCTATTTGGCCAAACACTGAAACAACAGCTGTATTAGTTGAGCTGAAGTGGTTACCTGAACCAAATATATGCAGCCCTTAGCTGGACAAGTCACTTACAACTTGAAAGCAGGCAAGACTTTATTTGCCTCTTCATTTAGGAACCATTTCATGAGTATACTCACCTAAATTAATTTTTTTTCCTCCTTTAGAAGTTTTAATTAATGTGCAGTTGTGATAGCAAGGAGTTCCAGTCTCAATTTAATCAGACAGTTCTATATTTCTTGAGGAAGAGGCCTGAGTTCCCAGAAGGAAAAGTTCCATATACTCATCAAGATCCCTTCTTTCTGGGGGCGCCTGGGTGGCTTAGTCATTAAGCGATTGCCTTCGGATCAGGTCATGATCCCGGGCTCCTGGGATCAGGCCCCACATCGGGCTTCCTGCTCGGCGGGAAGCCTGCTTCTCCCTCTCCCACTCTCCCTGCTTGTGTTCCCTCTCTTGCTGTATCTCTCTCTGTCAAATAAATAAATAAAATCTTTAAAAAAAAAAAAAAAGAATTCCTTCTTCCTGATAATGAAGGCTGGTTTTTGAGCTTATAAAGAAAATAATGACTCTCCCCCCTCCATATATAAGTATGACTACTTAGCAAATGATGCTGAGATTAGAGATGAAAAAAATTTTTTTTCTGGTTGTTTCAGTGATAGATCCATTACATTAAATTAGATATCTTTCTCTTAATCATTTAACCCCTCGAGCAGCTAAAGGTTTGGCCTACTCCAAGTCATCTTAAAGATGGCTCAGGATATCTCAATAAGCACTGACTCCATGTCCTGGTCTCCGATTATAATTATTCATAGACTAGAACAAAAGTTATGTTGGCACATATGGTAAAGATGATTGGATATGGGCAAACTTTTTCAGGGAAACCATTTCCCCCATCACATTTTTTTTTTTTTATTTTGCAAAAATAGCTAGCACCACTCATCTGGGAAACCATGGCCAGTGAGTTTAACAGGAAATTCTATGGGAATATATAATATTATACCTAATCCTTCAGCGCAAGTACCAACTATAAAAGCAATGGGAATAAATATTACTGCTACAAGCATATATCACTCACTGTAAGAGATTCTTTAAAAAGGTTTATGTAAATTAAATTTTAGTAAACAGAATTGTGTTTTAAAGGAGACAGGAGGGGTGGAGCAAGATGGCGGAGGAGTAGGAGACCTGGATTTCGTCTGGTCTCAGGAATTCAGCTGGGTGGGGATCAAACCATTCTGAACACCTACAAACTCAACAGGAGATCAAAGAAAAGAATAGCAACAACTCTCTGAACAGAAAAGCAACCACTTTCTGGAAGGTAGGACATGCAGAGAAGTGAATCCGAGGCGATATTCGGGAGAATAGACGGCGGGGGAGGGGGCCTCCTTCGGCCACTACTGACAAGTGATAGAGCCCCAGAGCACAAAATCGGAACTTTTAGAAGTTGGCTCTGCTGAGGGATGTTGCTCCAGTGGCTAAGCGGGGGGTGGAACCCTTGCTGGGGAAGTGTGGTCTCAGGACCCTTGGGGTCACAGAAAGACCAGGGGTGCCTGAGTGTGGCAGAGCTCCCAGGTATCAGAGCGGGGAAGCCGCTGCAGAGATGGAGCCAAGGCGTGGGCTCTCAGCTCGGGGTTGCCATAAACCATGATCCGGGGCACAGTCGGGCCACTGCTCTTCCAGCAGAGACCCAACAAGCGGCAGATCCGGGGAGACTCCCCTTCCTCCCCCAGGAGGAGTGGTGCGGGAGTGCACTGCAGGGATCTGCTGGTGGAGACTCCACACCGAGTCGGGTGCCAGAAATAGAAATGCTTGATCACAGGCCGGGTGAGTACAGAGTGCAGCCGGAGACTGGGGAGACGGGAGTGACTGACTGCTTTTCTCTGGGGGCGCACTGAGGAGTGGGGCCCCGAGTTCTCGGCTCCTCCTGGGCAGAGATTGGGAGGCCGCCATTTTCACTCTCGTACTCCAAAGCTGTATGGAAAGCTTTCAGGGAACAAAAGCTCCCGAAAGCAAAACCTGAGCATATTACTTAGCCCGGACCGGCAAGGGTGGGGCAATTCCGCCTCCGGCAAAGACATTTGGGAACCACGGCAGCAGGACCCTCCCCCAGAAGATCAGCAAGAACAGCCAGCCAAGACCAAGTTTACCGATCAATGAGAACGGCAGAACTCCAGCGCTAGGGGAATACTGCATATAGAATTCATGGCTTTTTTACCATGATTCTTTAGTCTTTCAAAGTTAATTTTTTTTAATTGTCTTTTTTTGTTTGTTTGTTTTGAATTTTTCCTTTTCCCTTTTTCAAACATCTTATCAATCCCTTTTTTAAAAAAACATTTTTCTTTTTCATTTTTAGAGTCATATTCTATCCCTTCATAGTAGTTACCCTTATTTTTGGCATATATATAAGTTGTTCTCTCTTTAAAATTTTGAGATACAGTTTCTTCTAACAGATCAAAATATATCCTAAATCTCTAGTGTATGGCTTTGTTCTAGTCTCCTGCCTGATCACATTCTCTCCCTTTTTTTTTTTCTTTTTTTTTAAAATCCTCTTCTTTCTTTTTTCAAACAACTTCTTATCAATTCCTTTTATAAAATTTTTTATAATTTTCATCTTTACAGTCATATTCCATCCCTTCATCATATTGACCCTTATTTTTGTACATATATAAGTTTTTCTTTCTTTAAAATTTTGGGAGGCACTTTCTTCTAACAGACCAAAATACACCCAAAATCTAGTGTGTGGCACTGATCTATGCACCAGCCTGATCATATTTGATCATATTCTGTTTCTTTTTGTTTTGTTCTGTTTTTGTTTGTTTTTATCTTTTTCTTTTTCTTTTTTTTTCTCTTTCTTTTTTCTTTCTTACCCTTTCTTTTCCCCCGGCTTCAGGTCTTTTCTGATTTGTTTAGAGTATATTTTCTGGGGACATTGTTACCTTGTTAGCATTTTCTTCTCTCATTCACCTATTCTCCTCTGGACAAAATGACAAGACGGAAAAAATCACCTCAACAAAAAGAACAAGAGGTAGTACTGACTGCCAGGGACCTATTCAATAGGGACATTAGTACAATGTCGGATCTAGAGTTCAGAATCATCACTTTAAAGATACTAGCTGGGCTTGAAAAAATCATGGAAGATATTAGAGAAACCCTTCTGGAGAAATAAAAGAACTAAAATCTAACCAAGTTGAAATCAAAATGGCTATTAATGAGGTGCAATAAAAAATGGGGGCACTAACTGCTAGGATAAATGAGGCAGAAGAGAGATTCAGTGATATAGAAGACCAAATGATGGAAAATAATGAAGCTGAGAAAAAGAGAGATAAACAACTACTGGATCACGAGGGCAGAATTCGAGAGATAAGTAATGCCATAAGACAAAACAACATTAGAATAATTGAGATCCCAGAAGAAGAAGAGAGAGAGAGGGGCAGAAGGTATATTGGAGCAAATTATAGCAGAGAACTTCCCTAATTTGGGAAAGGAAACAGGCATCAAAATCCAGGAGGCACTGAGAACCCCCCTCAAAATCAATAAAAATAGGTCAACACCCCGACATCTAATAGTAAAACTTATGAGTCTCAGAGACAAAGAGAAAATCCTGAAAGCAGCTCAGGAGAAGAGATATGTAACCTACAATGGTAGAAACATTAGATTGGCAACAGACCTATCCACAGAGACCTGGCAGGCCAGAAAGGACTGGCATGATATAGTCAGAGCACTAAAAGAGAAAAATATGCAGCCAAGAATACTATATCCAGCTAGGCTGTCATTGAAAAAAGAAGGAGAGATAAAAAGCTTCCAGGACAAACAAAAACTAAAGGAATTTGCAAACATGTAACCAGCCCTACAAGAAATCTTGAAAGGGGTCCTCTAAGCAAAGAGAGAGCCTAAAAACAACATAGACCAGAAAGGAACACAGACAATATACAGTAACAGTCACCTTACAGGCAATACAATGGCACTAAATTCCTATCTTTCAATAGTTACCCTGAATGTAAATGGGTTAAATGCCCCGATCAAAAGACACAGGCTATCAGATTGGATTAAAAAACAAGACCCATCGATATGCTGTCTGCAAGAGACTCATTTTAGACCCAAAGACACCCCCAGATTGAAAGTGAGGGGTGGAAAACCATTTACCATGCTAATGGACATCAAAAGAAAGCTGGAGTGTCAATCATTATATCAGACAAATTAGATTTTAAACCAAAGACTATAATAAGAGATGAGGAAGGACACTATATCCTACTTAAAGGGTCTATCCAACAAGAAGATCTAACAATTGTAAATATCTATGCCCCTAACATGGGAGCAGCCAATTATATAAGGCAATTAATAACAAAAGCAAAGAAACACATCGACAACAATACAATAATAGTGGGGGACTTTAACACCCCCCCTCACTGAAATGGACAGCAAAAGATCAACAAGGAAATAAAGACTTTAAATGACACACTGGACCAAATGGACTTCACAGACGTATTCAGAACATTCCATCCCAAAGCAACAGAATACACATTCTTCTCTAGTGCCCATGGAACATTCTCCAGAATAGATCATATCCTAGGTCACAAATCAGGTCTCAACCAGTACCAAAAGCTTGGGATCATTCCCTGCCAATTTTCAGACCACAATGCTTTGAAGCTAGAACTCAATCACCAGAGGAAAGTCAGAAAGAACTCAAATACATGGAGGCTAAAGAACATCCTACTAAAGAATGAATGGGTCAACCAGGAAATTAAAGAAGAATTAAAAAATGTCATGGAAACCAATGAAAATGAAAACACAACTGTTCAAAATCTTTGGGATGCAGCAAAGGCAGTCCTAAGAGGAAAGTATATAGCAATACAAGACTTTCTCAAGAAACAAGAAAGGTCTCAAATACACAACCTAACCCTACACCTAAAGGAGCTGGAGAAAGAACAGCAAATAAAGCCTAAACCCAGCAGGAGAAGAGAAATAATAAAGATCAGAGCAGAAATCAATGAAATAGAAACCAAAAGAACAGTAGAACAGATCAACGAAACTAGGAGCTGGTTCTTTGAAAGAATTAACAAGATTGATAAACCCCTGGCCAGACTTATCAAGAAGAAAAGAGAAATGACCCAAATCAACAAAATCATGAATGAAAATGGACAGATCACAACCAACACCAAAGAAATACAAACAATTATAAGAACATATTATGAACAACTCTATGCCAGCAAATTAGATAACCTGGAAGAAATGGATGCATTCCTAGAGATGTATCAACTACCAAAACTGAACCAGGAAGAAATAGAACACCTGAACAGACCTATAATCACTAAGGAAATTGAAGCAGTCATCAAAAATCTCCCAATAAACAAAAGCCCAGGGCCAGATGGCTTCCCAGGGGAATTCTGCCAAACATTTAAAGAAGAATTAATACCTATTCTTCTGAAACTGTTCCAAAAAATAGAAATGGAAGGAAAACTTCCAAACTTGTTTTATCAGGCCACCATTACCTTGATCCCAAAACCAGACAAAGACCCTATCAAAAAGGAGAATTACAGACCAATATCCTTGATGAACATGGATGCAAAAATTCTCACCAAAATACTAGCCAATAGGATCCAACAGTACATTAAAAGGATTATTCACCACGACCAAGTGGGATTTATCCCTGGGCTGCAAGGTTGATTCAACATCCGCAAATCAATTGACGTGATACAATACATTAACAAAAGAAAGAACAAGAATCATATGAACCTCTCAATAGATGCAGAAAAAGCATTTGACAAAGTACAGCATCCTTTCTTGATCAAAACTCTTCAGAGTATAGGCATAGAGGGTACATACCTAAATATCATAAAAGCCATCTATGAAAAACCCACAGCGAATATCATTCTCAATGGGGAAAAACTGAGAGCTTCCGCCTAAGGTCAGGAACGCGTCAGGGATGTCCACTATCACCACTGCTATTCAACATAGTACTAGAAGTCCTAGCCACAGCAATCAGACAACAAAAAGAAATAAAAGGCATCCAAATTGGCAAAGAAGTCAAACTCTCACTCTTTGCAGATGATATGATACTTTCTGTGGAAAACCCAAAAGACTCCACCCCAAAACTGCTAGAACTCATACAGGAATTCAGTAAAGGGGCAGGATATAAAATCAATGCACAGAAATCAGTGGCATTCCTATTCACCAACAACAAGACAGAAGGAAGAGAAATTAAGGAGTAGATCCCATTTACAATTGCACCCAAAACCATAAGATACCTAGGAACAAATCTAACCAGAGGCAAAGGATCTGTACTCAGAAAACTATAAAATACTTATGAAAGAAATTGAGGAAGACACAAAGAAATGGAAAAACATCCATGCTCATGGATTGGAAGAACAAATATTGTGAAGATGTCCATGCTACCTAGAGCAATCTACACATTTAATGCAATCCCCATCAAAATACCATCCACTTTTTTCAAAGAAATGGAACAAATAATCCTAAAATTTGTATGGAACCAGAAAAGACCCCGCATAGCCAGAGGAATGTTGAAAAAGAAAAGCAAAGCTGGTGGCATCACAATTCCAGACTTCCAGCTCTATTACAAAGCTGTCATCATCAAAACAGTATGGTACTGGCACAAAAACAGACACATAGATCAATGGAACAGAATAGAGAGCCCAGAAATGGACCCTCAACTCTATGGTCAACTAATCTTTGACAAAGCAGGAAAGAATGTCCAATGGAAAAGAGACAGTCTCTTCAAAATGGTGTTGGGAAAATTGGACAGCCACATGCCAAAGAATGAAACTGGACCATTCCCTTACACCACACACAAAAATAGACTCCAAATGGTTGAAAGACCTCAATGTGAGACAGGAGTCCATCAAAATCCTAGAGGAGAACACAGGCAGCAACCTCTTCGACCTCAGCCGCAGCAACTTCTTCCTAGACACATCACCAAAGGCAAGGGAAGCAAGGGCAAAAATGAACTATTGGGACTTCATCAAGATAAAAAGCTTTTGCACAGCAAAGGAAACAGTCAACAAAACCAAAAGACAACCGACAGAATGGGAGAAGATATTTGCAAATCACATATCAGATAAAGGACTAGTATCCAAAATCTATAAAGAACTTATCAAACTCAACACCCGAAGAACAACTAATCCAATCAAGAAATGGGCAGAAGACACGAACAGACATTTTTCCAAAGAAGACATCCAAATGGCCAACAGGCACAATGAAAAAGTGCTCAACATCGGTTGGCATCAGGGAAATCCAAATCAAACCCTCAATGAGATACCACCTCACACCAGTCAGAATGGCTAAAATTAACAAGTCAGGAAACGACAGATGTTGGCGGGGATGTGGAGAAAGGGGAACCTTCCTACACTGTTGGTAGGAATGCAAGCTGTTGCAACCACTCTGGAAAACAGTATGGAGGTTCCTCAAAAAGTTGAAAATAGAGCTACCCTACAACGCAGCAATTGCACTACTGGGTATTTACCCCAAAGATACAAATGTAGGGATCTGAAGGGGTACATGCACCCTGATGTTTATAGCAGCAATGTCCACAATAGCCAAACTGTGGAAAGAGCCAAGACGTCCATCGACCGATGAATGGATAAAGAAGATGTGGTGTATATATACAATGGAATATTATGAAGCCATCAAAAGGAATGAGATCTTGCCATTTGCAACGACGTGGATGGAACTGGAGGGTGATATGCTGAGCGAAATAAGTCAATCAGAGAAAGACATGTATCCTGTCTTTGAGGAATTCTTAATCTCAGGAAACAAACTGAGGGTTGCTGGAGTGGGGGCTGGGGTGGGAAGGATGCGGTGGCTTGGTAATAGACATTGGGGAGGGTATGTGCTATGGTGAGTGCTGTGAATTGTGCAAGACTGTTGAATCACAGATCTGTACCTCTAAAACAAATAATGCAATATATGTTAAGAAAAAAAAAGAAGAAGATAGCAAGAGGGGAAGAATGAAGGGGGGGAAATTGGAGGGGGAGATGAACCATGAGAGACGATGGACTCTGAAAAACAAACTGAGGGTTCTAGAGGGGAAGAGGGTGGGAGGATGGGTTAGCCTGGTGATGGGTATTAAAGAGGGCACGTTCTGCATGGAGCACTGGGTGTTATGAACAAACAATGAATCATGGAACACCACATCAAAAACTAATGATGTAATGTATGGTGATTAACATAACAATAAAAAATTTTAAAAAGGAGACAGGAAACCCACCATTAAAGAAAAGTTGTATGCAGTTTAGCTTTTATGTTAAGAACCTCTTTCATAATACATAATACATATAGTCATAATATTATAATATGATGTTATGTAATATTATAATACATAATACATATAGTTTTGTAAATCTGTATTTCTCTAGAGCAGATGAAATATAATCGGATATACAAATACTCTCCCTTGAAAAAATACGTGCTGATTTTTGCACTTTAGAATTTTTGAGTGGGATGGTACCCTCATCTTTTGGACAAAGAAACTAAGACCTGGAGCAATTAAATGATATATTTAAGTACCTATAGTAAGCCAGGTTTCCAGGTTCCTAGTCTGGGACTAGCCCTTTCCCTGTGTTCACTCTGAGGAGACAGCAAAGACAGCCCATTTGGGGGCTGTATTGTTTTGCTAGACTGCCATAACAAGGTACCCTAAGCTGGGTGGTTTAAATAACAGAAATTTATTGTTTCACAGTCTGGAGGCTGGAAGTCTGAAGTTTAGGTGTCAGCAGGCTTGGTTTCTTCTGAGGGCTGTGAGGGAGAATCTGTTCCATACCTCCCTCCTCTTTTGGTGGTTTGCTGGCAATCTTTGGCGTAGCTTGGCTTATAGATGCTTCACCCCATTTCTGCCTTGATGTTCACATGGTGTTCTCCCTATGTGTGTCTTTCTCCAAATTTCCTCCTTTTATAAGGACACCAGTTCTATTGGATTAGGACCCACCTTAATGACCTTATTTTAACTTGATTACCTTTGCAAATACCCTATCTCTAAATAAAGTCACATTCTGAGGTGCTGGGTGTGAGGACTTCAACATATGAATTTGGAGGGGGAAATACTGTTCAACCCCTAAGAGGAGCTTTTAATTTCCTTTAATTCTCAGCCTAGTAAGTCTCATTATTTCAGAAGCCATTGAAGGGAGAAAGAAGGAAGGCAAAATTTTACTGAACAAACAGAAATCCAAGTGTATGATCCTGACCTTATTTCTTTTTTACAAATGTAAATTAACAGACTGAACAGGAATTAAATGGAGTAAATATCCTAATTAAAACTAATTCTTATCTGTCCATTATAATGGTTCCCTAAGATTCTATTTTGGGCAATATTTTATCAGCCTAACTTGAATTATTCTGCCTATTTCCTCATAATGAAACTGCCATCAAAGCAGTTATTTTTTTTTAAAGATTTTATTTATTTGAGAGAGAGAGAGAATGAGAAGTGGGGAGGAGCAGAGGGTAAGAGGGAGAGAGAGAGAGAGAGAAGCAGTCTCCCCACTGAGCAGGGAGCCCGATGTGGGGGCTCGATCCCAGGACCCTGAGATCATGACCTGAGCCGAAGGCAGACGCTTAACCAACTGAGCCAACCAGGCACCCCAAAGCAGTTATTAATAATCAAAGTTTTTTACAGATCTAATCAACTTATTCATTAGAAATTAGCAGGATTTAAGATTCAATAAAAATAATGCATATAAATCTGAAATATTCTCCAATAGCCATTTTCAGTAGATACTTATCAATTTACAATTTCTTGACGATTCTGCTTACTGCAGTCATTCTTAGCTGTCAAGCCTCTCATTTTGAAGACTTGCATCTGACGTGTGCTTTCACATAGGGACTCAGCTTCTTGGGGAGAATTTATCAATGGTGAATGCTCCTATTGAGCATCTAAATAATTACACCCACCATAGAACTTAACACAGGAAAGAGTAGGTCTAGGCAAGAGTAGAAGAGTTGATGATGGAGGCTGAAGATTAATAAAAAGGTGCTTACGAATTTTATTTTCAACTGAAGCTGCCTAAGGGTGATGTCTTCTATTTTACCAGACTAATAAAACAAAGAAATGTGGCTGACACACAGAAAAAAATGTAATTATGATTTTGAGTTACCCATTCAAGACTTTAAAAAACATTTGGCTTTTTGAAGATTATGGGGACACAGATATGCATCATTCTGAGGGGAACCATGGGATTGTTCTCGGTCATGCTTCTCAAGCTGGTATGTGCACACACACCATCCCCCCACATATAGACAGGTGCCCAGTAATGTTTTGTGAATACTAGATGCCCCAGTAAAAAACAATGCATCTCCTTATATTATCAATTTTACTAGACATCAGAAGTAGGTGTTGTGAATTTTTAAACTCTTTAAAAAGTTTTATTACATGCATGCAAAAGTAGAAAACCAATGAAGAAAGCATTTGTGTAATGAATAAAAATGTGGTACTTCTGTGGTTTGTGGGTTTGTGGTGCTTTATTTGTGCTGTATTGTAGAATTGTTATCATGAACAGAATGACACACTGGTCTAAAAGAGACTATGCTAAAGTGATTGGCTTCTACCATTAATGCTTGTTTGCCAAAATAACACATATGCTTTTAAATATGAGTGTAAATATGTGATTTTTTCATCGGTCTTACATAGGTCCAAACAGTGAATATATATTCTCCTTGATTAGTGAAAACTGAGTTAATCTCATTACATTACAAAGCAACATTAAAAACAACAGATTTTTGATCACATGAAACATCACTGTCTCCTGCAAACCTGTTAGTATTCTTTCTGTAATTGCAATCATCAATCAATCACATTTTTGTTTACAAAAATATGAGTAATGAGTATTGTCTCATTTAGGTTCCTTCTAAAGCTGACCTGAAGACAAATATTTGAGTGGAAGTGGAGGTGATCCTGGAGACATTGCTGGGAAGTGGGGAAATGAGTCAAGGAAATGAAGGGAATGAATAAAGGGAAAGAGTATTATTAAGCCAATTATCAAATGTGGACAACTGGGGCTCAATTCCGCCAGGAATTCTGGAATGCAGTTTAGAACATGTCTCAGAGTCAGCATGAATTGAGGGGGCAGAAAAGTAGGATATTTAACCAACTTCCATCTGTCATGTTTGACAGAAGCACTTGTAGCTTGTCCTGCTCCTTCAGTGAGTGTGCTCCTAAAGTCAGAAAAAAGAGCTCCGGCGGAGAGTTGCAGGTGTTTCCAGTATGTGGTCTTCAGTGTATAGAGATGAATGCCCAGAGGGTGGGGAAGGGAGGGAATCCACAGCATCTGCTAGAGCTACTTTCACAGCAAATAGCAACAAAAACTTGCTTGAAGCCTCTTTCAAAGGCAACTTCAGAATTATTACTCAAAGTGAAATGCAAATAATGGAAATACTTTGTGTGATACTCTGCGTTGTAGATCTGGTCAAATCTGTTTTAGATCACAAAGAAACAGCCAGACTGAAAAAGTTGCCCTTATTGAGTGCTCAAATGATGCATTTTATTGTGATCCAATATACTCCTGGACAACTGTTTTTAAAACTGAGGTTAATCTAGTTCTTTAATATGTGGTATGACAGCTTATATTAGTATTCATCCTTACACTCTATTTTATGATGATGGCATACATGAAAACATGCAATTGGAAAAGAGTTAAGAGTTACAAGTGGTGGAAAAGTGCTTAGCCAATAAGCATTTTCACAATCACAGTGTTGACTGGAAAAAATCATGTGCACCTGAGCCAGATGGGGCATGATCCAAGATAGGAAAAACCTGCCCTGAAGGTCCTGCTGCTCTTTCCCCAACATAAGGCATAACAGTTCAGCCAGAACACCAAGCCAAAGGTTAGCCTTCTGATTCTTTAGGCCATTCTGTGTATAATGATGCACTAAAAGGTAAGATTTGTTTAAAGCAATAGTTTGAATAACTTTCTTTTTAGAAAAATTTGTTATATCAACCCTCACAGTTGGATCCCAGTGTTACTGTGGTCCAAAGAACACAGTCACAGCAAGCAATTTCCAAAGAATAGTTCTCGTGTTTATTGAACGAAATGAAGAGATGTAGTATAGTAGTTTTTGTTTCTTTTTCATATACTACCCTCAGAAACTATAGTTGCTTCTTTTTCTGGATTCCCAAAATTTGTAGAGGTATCCTTCCAGAACTCACCACAGAAGCACATGTCTTCCCCTCCACACCCCCAATCCCTTCCCCTCATTCAGAAAAGCCTGAGAAATGGTTGGGGGAAGAAGGAATCCCTTCAAGGGCAGAAGAGAGTAAAAAGCTAAAGCAAACAAAGTTAGAAGTTTACTAACAAGCAGGGAAAGGGTAAAGGCTAGGAACACTTGTATATTAAACATGTTTATCCCTTCAAATTTGTAATGAAAAGTGACTTTGAAAGTGTTCTTCTACATAGATTTAGCATTATTGGTTACAGTGTGAGCTCTGGAGAGCCTGAGTTAGAATTCTGTTTCTATGTGTAATACCTTCATTTTTTTTTTCTAATGTAAAATGAAGGTAATTATAGTACCTACTGAATGGAGTTACTTAATGTACTAAGTAGATAATCCACCTAAAGCAATTACACATCACTGGCTCATAGTAAATAAAACATAAATGTTAAAAAAAAAAAAGTAACTGACCACATTGACTTATTTAGCTGACTCTCTTAATCAACATCTGTATGGTAGGACTCTAAATGATTTTATGTTGCTGACATAATTGAATAGATATTGAAATTGGAGAGTTGAATAAAGGAAGTTCATGTAGCAACTATGAGTTCTGTGAAATTTAATTCACTTACATCTGATGAAAATTTAGAATTAGCATCAATTACAGAACATACTTACAAGTCTTTTTCTTTATTGGAAAAAAAGACTTTTTTTTTAAGATTTTATTTATTTATTTGACAGAGGGAGACACAGTGAGAGAGGGAACACAAGCAGAGGGAGAGGGAGAAGCAGGCTTCCCGTGGAGCAGGGAGCCCGATGCGGGGCTCGATCCCAGGACCCTGGGATCATGACCTGAGCCGAAGGCAGATGCTTAACGACTGAGCCACCGAGGCGCCCCGGAAAAAAAGACTTCTGATAAATATTTTCTTGAGATGGAAAGGAATATGCCACAGAAATTTCATTTTCATAATTAGGCACACATAGCTATTTTGATTCCTACAATGAGTGTCAATGAGTATTTTGATTCCTACAATGAGAGTGTACCATCTCTTTGGCAAGATTTGGGGCATAACACTGCAGTACTTTTCCTTGATATAGTTCCAAAGGCATTAAGAAAAGCATTGCCATTTGTATCCAAGTATTTATGTGAGTCTGGGATCTCAAAATAGTGTGATGTGAGGTCAGAGAACAAGCTTAGATGCCCAACCTAATGTGAATGACGCCAGCTAGCTTTATTCTAGTCCAGTTATCCTAAACTGATAGATCCAATATAACACCATTTTACCAATTAACCATTGACAAAATTAGCAAAACTTTTTATTGATGATAATTAAAAATACTTAAGTGTTAAAAATAATATGTATATTATGGTTAGAGTGTAAATTCACGTTCATTTTTAGAAATAAAACCTCAGTCTTCAAAGAAACTTCTAGCTTTTGGTGAGTCACTGTGTTTTATACCTCTAACCCTTCCTTCTTCTACTTGAGGGTATGTGTGGGGAAACTCCATAAAGTGGTATTTGAGCTTTTGGTTGGTAAAGTATGTGAATATATGATTCTGGTACTCCCTGGTCAGACTTGATCTGATTGAGCTTCAAGTCAACATTAAGGTCAGAGTGCTGCTTTTTCTGACAAACAAGTGTGTTTGTATCCTCTATAGGGGAGTAGAACCTGCTTCAGATCCCTGGGTAAGTTCCTTTTGTAGCTTTATCATCAGACCACAAAGGTATAATACATGTTTTCACAAATATCTAAATATACAAGACATACATCAATTTTGGAAAAGTAGTGTTGAAGGGAGTGTGAGATGCACAGCCAGAACTTAGAAATGCTGGAATTTATTGCAAGCAACCAGTAGGCAAAGAAGTAACAGCTGATTGAAGTGACCTCTCTCCACCTCAATATCGAGATAAAGATTTGCCCCAAACTGTGAAGTTCATGCATCTCAGCCACAACTTCCCTGGATGCCTCTAAAACAGTGAATGGCAAAAAAAAAAAAAAAAAGTATCATTTAATAAAATATAAAGTCAGTCATAAATTTATAAAGTATATTGCTTTAAGACATAGTACAGAATTTTAGTGTTAATTTGGTATTATTTGGGGGAGTTATGGTAAAGAGTAGCAGGATTTAAATAACCTATATTTTTAAGAGAAATTATCTAGGCCAAAAATATTTTTAAAGTATTTGAGTAAATTTCTGGTTGATGCACCTATAATGCCTAATAAGAGAAGTTTTGCATATAGGACACATTTAACCCATTTCCAGCTTAGTACTGTGGAGGATTTCAAACTTCTGCATTGCTCATGAAAGTGCTGGAGAGATCATAGGTTATCATTTTGTCCCAGTGTGGAAACTTTGTGCTGTACTCTTAACTACTTATAACATGACCTAGTGTGTTTTTTCAGGTTGGTTGGTCTGGGTAAAAAAAAATGGGAAATTCAGTTAAAATTAAAGTTGTCATTTGTCCTAGAAAAGACCAGCTTTGGAATTGATGTGTACCAGGCTAGGAAATAAAAGCAGATTTTATCCCCCAAGTATTAGAGTGATGTTAAATAAAAAATGAAAACATGATGAATCCACTGGTCATTGCTAAAGATAAGAAGATAATGCAGATAGTGAAGTGATTGGTGTGATGATAAGTGGCATATGTCATTGTCATTTGTTAATATTTTGATATTTTTGGTTGAATGAAAATGTTTGCATTATAATAAAAATCAATTATAGGCTTCATCTGTTTGGCTTATTCAAAATGAAAAACTTTATATTAAAAATAGTAGGGTTTGGAGTACCTGGGTGGCTCAGTTGGTTAAGTGTCAGACTCTTGATTTCAGCTCAGGTCATGATCTCAGGGTCTTGAGATTGAACCCTAAATGGGGCTCTGCGATCAGCAGGGAGTCTGCTTGCTTTTCCTCCTCCCCCGCTGCCCCCCACCCCCCAGCCTGGTGCACTCTCTTTCTCTCCACCCCCTGAAATAAATAAATAAATCTTTGAAAAAAAATAGTAGGGTTTATTTCCTTATTTGTTATATACTCATTGATTGACTACAGGGGTAGGGAGAAAGTAAGAAAAGAGATAATATAAACCTTAAAACATGATTATCTCATGTAACTTTACTTTAACTTTCTGAAATAATAAAATTACAATATTTTTCATCCCCTTGATAAACTGATTATAATGTCAATGCTGATTGGCTGTTGGAGTAAGCCCTTCACTCTTTTTTTCCCTTCTAAAATTGATGTAAGATTTTCTAGAACATTTTGAGCATCTCAAAGAGATAAAGAATCAACAGGTCACTATTTTTTGATTTCTCCTTTTGGTTGGTAATAACTGCGTGACAGATATTTGAGGGTGCCATAAAAATTAATAATTCTTAGTTTTATAGGATGATGTAGCTACAAGGAACCTCAGGGAGCATCTAGCTGAACACTTAACAAAACTAGTCAATGATACACTAAAGAATAATCATATTCTCCTTCCAGTTTTGATTAGTTGTACATCTCTTTAGTAAACAATATGCATATAAGCTATGGGGGCCATTAGTAGTCATGAACAAAATAAATGATTTTACATATTTTTGTTTCTTAGTGTCAACTATTTTATTTAAGTGGATACCACATGCCTAATATGAAGCATAGTGGGAGAGATTTTTAAAATAATTTAATAAGATAGTTTTGTGATCTTATTTTTTGTGTGAAAAGGTATATATATACATAAACTTTTAATGGAAAAAACTTATAAACTTATTGTGTGTTTATACTATTTGGATTGTTTCATTTATATATGCGTATATTTGAGTCTGTCCTCAAATGATAATAATGAAGCACTGTATGTATGCATATTATGCTTATTCATTTATTGTGACAGCAAATACTTATTGAGTGCCTACTGTGTGCCTGTACTGTGCTAGGTTATGGATATAGTAGTGAACAAAAAGGTAAAGTCTCTTATCCTCCAGTGGCTTACCTTTACCTTAGCATTGATGCCAGACAATAAATAGGCAAATAACTAAATAGGTAAACAAAATGATGTCAAGAAATGATACATGCTATGAAAATTATAAAGTAGGGTGGTAAAGGTTCATGGTCAGAGAGCTCTTTATAGAATAGGGTCAGGGAAGCTCATTCTGAGGAGGTGACATTTTCAAAATGACTTGAATGAGAAAAGGAAGTAAAATATGAACTCTGAAGAAATAGGGAAGAAAAACAAAGCCCCAAGGTGAGAAGTAGCTTGAGGTATAAGAAACAAGATAACCAAAGGAAAAAATGATAGGAAATTGGGATAGAGGTGGTATGGTTTTCGGATTTTATTCTAGGTGTGAGAAACCATAGAACAGTATGGTGAAATAATCTAAGTATTCTTAAAAGATTACTCTAGCTGGTGTGTGGAGCATAATACAGGAGAGAGAGAGAAAAAAATGATAATTCAGGAGAGAGAGAATATTTGTAGGAAAAAGGTCCCTGAGTAGGTGAGAGGGGATGGGACCTAATACACAGTGGGTAGGTGGATGGGTGGGTAGGGGAGTTGGCATTTGATATAGCACACAGACTGCAAACCCACTAAAACAGGAGGCTAAGCTGAGTATATAGGCAGATTCAAGTCGGTAAGTGAATTTGATGGTGGGAGCATATGAAAATTTTCTTCTCATTCTTTATATTTTTTCAGTGAATTAAGAAATAACCTAATCAGCTGAGGATGAAGAAAAGAAGTGGTGTTAAAGGTTTTAAAAGAGAAAAGATAATAAACTCATCCAAAGATTGGGGTAGTGAATCAACTGGGTATACATAAACACATGTAAATTTATATGTATGTTATATATTATATATATAATATATGTAAATCCAAACACATATATATCTAAACGTATATAATCTAAGCTTATATGTATATATAAATATATATACACACATATATAAGCTTATATAAACATATATAATGTAAGTTTATATTACATATATATGTAAAATGCAGGTGTTAGATTAGGTAATCTCTAAGGTAACATCTCAATCAGAATGTCTAAGAGCCAATATATTCTCAGGCCCTGATGAGCTATACTTATATGCATTTTATACCATTTTTGACATTGTTTCTCACTGTTGATCAAGTCACTGAAATAATCCACTGAACAAAATAGAAGTTATGGAAAAAAAAGTAATATTTCAGAAGCCAAAACTCTTAGGGTAGACAAAGTCTTTGATTCTAGAAGTATGCTGAGAAACTAATTGCTGTGTTTGGCTTCACATGATGTGCCATTTGTCACTGTCATGAAAACAAGTGACTGGGGTAAAGAGAAGAAAAGGATAGTAGAGACACTGAGAACATTATATCAGAATGTACTATATTTACTCTGCTCTAAATGTCTGTTTATATATTTTTCTTCATTTTTCACTTTTCAGGAAGAAACAAATCTTCAGAAGAAGAGTAGTAATACTTGGCATGTTTTAGGGCCACGATTCAATGTTTTTCTAAGAAGCTTGACTTTGAGATCCATGGCACAAATTTTGGTTATTTTGGGTTTTAGAAAGTGCTGTCAGATCAAGGATATTAGTAAATGTAGTTAGTAATTAGTACTTAGTGTAAGTAATTAGTAAATTAGCTGTAATGAGACAATCTTAAATGGATTAATAATGTAGGGTTTTGGTGAGCATTAAATGTGATAAACTACGTAAAGCATGTAATGCCAGATACATACCAAACATTCCAAAACCTTTTATTATTATTATCGTTATTGTTCTTAAAATTTGCTGTTATGAAAATATCTGGATAAACATCACATTTATTTTATATATAAATTTATCTTTTAAGATATAGACAGGTTGGCATTATTTATTATTACATGTTGAAAAACATAACGAAGTTTTAGGTGTAGACTCATAAACCGTATGAAACAAGATCACTGATGAATGAGTCATATCTTAGAAGGTCTTACAAGCCAGGATAACAAATTGGGAGTTTAGCGGGTAGGGAATAGGTAGTCAAAAGGTGGTAACACAACAGTAGTAGGGTAGATTTATCTGAAATTATTGATTTATCTGAAATTATTGGCTTTCAGCAAAATGGGAGATTGAGTGTGTTTAGCACCATATTCCATTCAAAACATTCAGAAGTGCTGGGTAAGGTAATACAGCAATGATTTTTTTTTTTTTTTTTTGAGAGAGAGTGAGTGAGTGAGAGAGCCAGGGGGAGGAGCAGACCAAGAGGGAGAGGTAGAATCTTAAGCAGGCTCCATGCCCAGTGCGGAGCCCAATGCAGGGCTTGATGTCAAGACCCTGAGATCATGACCTGAGCTGAAATCAAGAGTCGGATGCTTAATCAGCTGAGCCACCCAGGTGCCCCAGCAATGAAATATTTTAAATGCTTAGCTGAGCTCAAAAGAAAATGAAATCTTCATGTACTAGAGATAAAGGGGAAATTCAAAGATAAATTATCCCCCAAAGGGGCAATTGCACAACTCACAGTGCACAGGACTCACATGAGAAAAGTAATTTCCATTGATGCTGAGTTCACAAGTGAAGTTAAATCACAAGTGAGAGTAAACTGATAAAGTGTGGAAAAATAAAAACAATAGCATTAATATGATGGTTATTCATGGATGTTAAAAATAGGTGGAACTGAATAATGGGTAATAATTACATGGAGGAGGGAGTGGTGATTGGAATTAAAGTGCTTTAAGATTTATTTGGAAGAAGAGTATAGAAAAATATTAGTAAATCAAACATGCATCTTGCAAATGTAATAATAGTCAATACAGAATAGAAATGAAATGAGTAGCATTTAAACAAAGAAAGACAAAAAATAAACAAAGTGGATTTGTTCAATGCAAGTTGAAAAAGGAAAAAAGTAAGATTAAAAAATGATAAATTGGGAATGTAAAAAAAAAGTCTCTCTAATAAAAAATGTAAGTAAATTAAATCATCTTTCTAAAAGTTAGAGGTTCTGGTATTGGATAAAAGTACATCAAATCAAGAAACATACACCTAAAACAGAATGGCCTGGAAAAATTGAAAGTAAAACATGAAAAGTTACATAATTACTAACTAAAGAAAGTTTGTATTAGCAAGATCAATGTCAGATGTCCTGTATATTAAGGCAAAAAGTATAAAGACTCATGACTTAAAACTTCTCCCTACAAAACGTCACTAGGAAGGTATAACGATCTTTGAACATTCATGCCTCTAATAACATAACCTCAAAAAATATAAAGCAAAAATTAATAACTACCAGGAGATGTAGACAAAACTAATCACAGTACGAGATTATAGCACATTCTTCAACAGAAACTGATGGATAACAAGCAAACAGAAAAATTTAAGTATATGGAAGATTTGAATTTCACAGATATCAAGCTTAGTCAGCAGGGAAATACTATGCATTTCTCCAAGCACAAACATGGGACATCTACTTTACAAAAATGGATCAGATAAGTAGGTCACAAATGCAAGTCTTAAATACAGTAAATACCAAAGACTAATATTATACATTTGATGTTCTCTGATAAAAATACAATAAAATTAGACAATCTTAACAAAATGACATAACAAAACTCTACACATTTGAAATAAAAAAAAATCTAAATTTATGTGTCAAATTATCATGGATATTTTGAAATATTTAGAACATTACAAGGACTCTATATATCAGTACTTTTGAGATGCAGCAAAGCACTACTCAGATGGAATGAAGGAGCTATGCATCTTTTTTTTTTTTAAGATTTTATTTATTTATTTGAGAGAGAGAGTGAGAGAGAGAGAGAGCACAAGAGGGGGGAGCAGGAGAGGGAGAAGCAGACTCTCCGCTGAGCAGGGAGCCCGATGCGGGACTCGATCCCAGGACTCCAGGATCATGACCTGAGCCGAAGGCAGTCGCTTAACCAACTGAGCCACCCAGGCACCCCAGGAGCTATGCATCTTTTATACAAGTATTAGGAAAGCAGAAATATTAAGCATTATAAGTCAGGTTCAATGAAAAAAATTAGAACAATAACAACAGAATAAACCCAAAGAATATTTTATGTGATAATCATTCCTTTGTTTTTCTTTACTCACCTATGCATACATCCCTAAACAATATAGTTTAGTTTTGCTTGTGTTCAGGTTTATATATGGGGAATCATATTTTTGGTGTGTGTGTGTGTGTGCGTGTGTGTGTGCATGCACTTTGTGTCTTTGGCTCCACTACACATTTATGAGAGTCATTGATGCTGATGCATGCATCGTCAGTTGGTTTACTTACATTGTGAAATGATATTTCATTGTTTGAATTACCACAAACTGTTTAAACATTCTAGCATTGATGGCCATTGGGTTTCTTCCAGTTTTGGCTGGTACAAACAGAGCTTTTATGAACATTCTTGTATGGAGCTCCATGTGCATACATGCCTCTTTATTTGCTTCTGAATCTATTTGATGTGACCCTTGTATTCAAGATTCCTTTATGTTTGATTTGAAAAGATGTTCGAGCTCCATTTTGTAAGTGTTCTGACCCAGACTGGGCTTCAGCCATTTCTCTAAGGGGCCCTGATTCCTCTTGAGTGAGAGTGGCAGTTAGAGAGGAACATGGTCTGGGGGCTGGGAGTGCTCCCTGGTTCTAGGCTAGTCATTGTTGCTAGCTTTTCAGCAGAGCTAGGAAATATGTATTATTTTAAAAATATAAAGACACAGTTGTTTCTGAATCAAATGTAGGACCACAGGGTTTTAAAATTCCATCCTGCATCTATTTTGCACACCTAAAATCCCTGTTCTCATAAGCACTAGTGTAATTACTAATGTTTCTATTCCCCAAAACACACACAACAGCTACAAAATAAAAATATCAACACTACAGCCAACAATATAATTAACTAAATACAGATTAAGCATTTTTTTATTTGCATATTTTTAATCTCCTAGTGATAATTACTGTGTTTTAGAGTCACTTGCTATAGTTGACCTCTATGGGTTGCAAAGATTTTTAGCTAAACTACAAAGTCTGAGGGAACAGGACCCACAAGTTTTCCCTCACTTCTGACACCAGACACAAATTCAGTGGTCCCAAGCCTTCCCTCGTTTCTCACCACCTGGGTATAAATATGAGCATTCCCCGAACCACCCTCAGGTTCAGTGATTCATAGGACTCAAGACAGTGCTATATTTAAAATTACAGTTTTATTATACTGAAAGGATAAACATTACAATCAGCCAAAGGGAATGACACATAAGTTGATGTCTGGGAAGGTCCAAATGTGAAGTTTCCAGTCATCCTCTTGCCATGGAGTCCTAATAGCATTGCTTCTCCCAGGCTACAGTGTGTGACAATAATTCGAAGTATATCCCCAACCAGGGAAGCTCACTTGAGTCTTTGACGTCTAGTGTTTTTATTGAGGCTCAACCACACACTGCCCTTACTTACAGGCTTACTCTCCTGGAGGTCAGAACTGCTAGGTCAATGGCCAAAACCCCTAATAAACAAAGATACTCCTATCAGGCAGGACATTCCTAGGCCTAGAGATCACCTCCCTGTAACCCAGGGTAAAGGCCAGACCTGTCTTTGGGTAAAATTAGTTCTTTATTATGCAGTGATTTTGCCACCAACTAGATATACTGTTAGGTTTGTTTCTTTCTGTTTTTAGTTGTTAGAAATTACTTTAAAAATAATTTAGTTTGGTTTTATAATTTTATAAAATATTTAAGGTCCCAAAGTCAAATCTACAAAATAATGGATATCTAGAGAAGTCTAGTATGTATCCTTGTCTCCTTACTCTTTTCCATCACTTTTCTGTAGGTGATCTTTTGTTTTATTTCATAGCTTACCCTTCAACTTTTTTTTTAATGTAAGAAAATATGTAGGTGACTCTGTTTGTATTTTCCCTTTTTGATTAATAGCAACCCCAGCACAATTTGGGGGGAAAGCGTTATTTTTCTCCACAGATTTGCAATGGCACCTCAGTCATATATCATGTTTATAACATGGGAAGATCTTTTTACACACACTATTCTTTTCCATTGATCTATCCAATACCAATACCACATTATCCTGATTATTGCAGCTTTATAGTAAGAACTGATACTGGGTAGGGAAAATCCTCCTGCCTTATTCTTTTTCTTCAAGAGTGTTCTGGCTTTTTCTGATATTTGATTTAAAATTTAGGTTTAACTTATTAAATTGCTCCAAAAGCATTGTGATACTATCAATAGGACATTGAATTTATATGTTAGGTTTGTGAGAATTGACATTACTACATTATTGTCTTTCAATTCATGAATATGGTATATCTGTTCATATATTTAGAGTTACTTAAGTGTTTTTCCATGAAGTTTTATAATTTTCTCCACAGTCATCTTAAAAATCTTTTGTTAGATTTATTTCTATGTACTTCACATTTTTGGTGGTACTCTAAATAGTAGCTTTCTTAAAATTTTGATTTTGTGTTTCTGGCTGGTGTATAGGAGTGACATAGATTTTTCAAATATTTATTTCATATTTAGCAAATTGGCTAAACATTTTGTCATAATTTTTTAAATATTTTTGGGGTAATCATATTTTTTATAACAGTTACATCTATTTATTTTCTTATGTCTATTTTCTTGCCAATCTGCATTGGCCAAGACCTCATGTTTTTGACCTAGAGAACAGCATTTCCTTGTTTTGAATCTCAAAGGAATAGATTTCAGTATTTCAATATTTTAAATGACACTTCTTTTTGTAGATAAAAAGAAAACCTTCTATTTCTAGATTAAGAGGTTTTTCTTTTAAATCAAGAATAGATGTTGAATTCTGTAATTTCATTGCCTCTATTTAAAAATCATGCCTTTTAATAGCTCATTATTTGATTTTAATTTTAATAGATTAATTTGTTTTCTAATCCTCAACCAACCTTGCTTAAGATTAGAATTATGTTATCCTGTGGTAATTCAGTTTGGTTCTGAGTTTTTCGTACATTGTTGAATTTGTTTTGGTAATATTTAACATAGGATTCTTGCATCTTTGTTTATGGCAATCTTTCCTTTTTTAGCTTTGTCAATATCAGGCTTTGGTATCAAGGTTATGCTAGTGGGTATCCTTTTTATTTTTCTTTTCTGTGGAAGAGTTTGTATGCAATTTGAGTGATTTGTTGCTAAAATGTTTGGATCTGGAGTTCTCACTCTGGGAACATTTCTGTGAGTACTGAGAAATGAGAAAAACCCCGCATGGTTTTGTAGGCAACCTTCAGTATTCATTATGAATAGAGATAATTATTCCTACCTTTAGAGGTGTTGTAACATTTAAACAAGGAAATAACGTGAAAGTACCCAGAATGGGTCCTGACTTATGTATTCACTTTTCTTTTCTTTTTTTTTTTTAAAGACTTTTAATTAATTTATTTGACAGAGACACAGCGAGAGAGGGAACACAAGCAGGGGGAGTGGGAAAGGGAGAAGCAGGCTTCCCGCCGAGCAGGGAGCCAGACGCGGGGCTCGATCCCAGGACCCTGGGATCATGACCTGAGCCAAACGCAGACGCTTAACGACTGAGCCACCCAGGTGCCCCTCATTATTCTTTTCTAATAGTAAACAAGCTTCTGTGGCAGCTGTAGTGGTCACCACCAACTCCTAATTTTATGGGAATCTCAAGGAGGACAGGGAATATTGTCAGCAGTTGGGCCTACTCCCTGTCCTTTCAGGTGCCTCAGTGTTAGCCTCTGGCCCCTGTGATCTCAAGACCTTTGGAAATGAGGAGCCTTCCCTCCTGCTAATGCACGGGACTCCCTGCCTAGCTCAAGAGAGTCTGGTTTTCATAGTGTAGTGAGAGACTATGCAGAGGTGTGGCATTTCTCCTCCTTAGTATCAACATTAAAGAACTGAACAAGGGATCCTAACTTTTCCCAAGTGTCTTTTAATATGACATGTTAGTTCTTTGGGATGTTGAAACCTGGGTTCTATTTTGGTTCTGACACTTCCTGTGTGATTTTTGAGCCAAACAAACCGCCATAAGCCTCAGTTTTCCTGTGTGATAACATGGAGATTGGAGTCGTTATCCAAAATGTCTTCCAGGTCTAAGACTATATGATTTTCCTGACTGCATTGAAGTTCTGATGTGACACTACTTTGGCAGTTGGGCTGACTTAAGCATTTTTTTTTTTTTTTTTTTTTTACATTTTTCCCACCTTAAGTTAACTTTTGAGCTGTTTGGCTGTTGGGACTGCTGAGTTTCACCTCAGGGGTTGTAGCACAGAAGCTAATTCCATGATCCCTACATAGAATGTGAATATATAGTGATATTGGCT
Source organism: Phoca vitulina (assembly GCF_004348235.1). NCBI lineage: Eukaryota > Metazoa > Chordata > Mammalia > Carnivora > Phocidae > Phoca > Phoca vitulina. The sequence continues at coordinate 6,633,016 of NW_022589723.1, read as the reverse complement.
GCTAGTGGTACGTGGTATTATTCTCATGAACAAAAAGTTCCTCCTTTCTTTCTCCTTCTCTAACCTCCACTCTTTATTTTCCTAATTGGCTCAGCAAAAATGTAAAACATCACATGTGTCTTTTGCTTTGGGAATTCAGAATGAAAGATATACTATGGTAATAGTATTGGGGACAGACGGGAGGGGCCCATGGCTGGGAGAAGGGGTGGATCTCTCATCAGTTGCGTGTTAGAAGCACCATCTAGTAGCAGCAAATTCCGAATATTTATATCTTGGGATCTTTTCTGATTTCACCTTTGACAGATCTGTGTCATGGTGTTGGTGCTGCCACTGTCAGTCTCTGTCAAATTCTCTCGATGGTGCTGTTCACAGTGGAAAATTAAAAAGAGAAATGGTCATGCGATTTCCTACTCTGAGCTTAAAAAGAAGTATTTTCCTTTTAGTCAACAAATCCTTAATGTTAGCACCGTCTGAATGAGCAGGCACATGAGCAAGTGTATGCATGTGTGTGTGCGCACGCACGTGCACGAGTAACAGGCAGTAACCTCTGCAGGGCAGAGCGCACTGAACTGCTAGGAAGTCAGCTTCGGTTCAGACCAGTCCTGGTCTATGTGACCTTAAGGAAGGGCCTTCTACTCTGAGGTCCTTAGTTTCTTACCCATATGTAATGGAATTTTGAATTAGGTCCTCTCCAAGCTCTGGTGGTAAGCATTTTTTTTTTTTTTAAAGATTTTATTTATTTATTTGAGAGAGAGAGAATGAGAGAGAGCACATGAGAGGGGGGAGGGTCAGAGGGAGAAGCAGACCCCCTGCCGAGCAGGGAGCCTGATGCGGGACTCGATCCAGGGACTCCAGGATCATGACCTGAGCCGAAGGCAGTCGCCCAACCAACTGAGCCACCCAGGCGCCCTGGTGGTAAGCATTTCTGCTGCAATGATTTTTTTAAAAGAGATTTTCTTATTATTTATTTATAAAATCTTCTCCAAGTCAGTATTTTATTTTATTTTTAATTCCAGCATAATTAGCATAGTGTTATATTAGTTTCGGGTGTAATGATTCAACAATTCTATACATTACTCAGTGCTAATCATGATTAAGTGTACTCTTAATCCCCTTCACCCATTTCACCCATCCCCCTACCCACCTCCTCTTTGATAACCATCAGTTTGTTCTCTGTAGTTAAGAGTCTGCTTTTTTGGTTTGTTTCTTTTTTTTCTTTGGTTTGTTTCTTAAATTCCACATATGGGTGAAATCATACAGTATTTGTCTTTCTCTGACTGACTTATTTCACTTAGCATTATACCCTCCAGATCCACCCATGTTATTGCAAATGGCAAGATGTCATTTTTTTCTATGGCTAAGTGATTTTTCAGTGTGTGTATACATCATATCTTCTTAAACCATTCATCTGTCAGTGAATGCTTGGGTTGCTTTTATAATTTGGCTAGTGTAAAAAATGCTGCCATAAATGTAGGGGTGATTATATCTTTTCAAATTAGTGTTTTTGTATGCTTTGTGTAAATACCCAGTAGTGTGATTACTGGATCATATGGTAGTTCTATTTTTAATTTTTGTGGAACCCCCTACTGTTTTCCACAGTGGCTACACCAGTTTGCATTCCCACCAACAGTGCATGAGGGTTCCTTTTTCTCCACATCCTTGGCAACACTTGTTGTTTCATGTGTTTTTTTATTTTAGCCAATCTGACAGGTGTGAGGTGATATCTCACTGTGTTTTTTTTTTTAATTTGTATTTAAATTCTAATTAGTTAACATAGAGTACAATATTGGTTTCAGGAGTAGAATTCAGTGATTCATCATTTACATACAACACCCGGTGCTCATCATAACAAGTGCCCTCCTTAATACCCATCATCCATCTAGCCCATGCCCCACCCACCTCCCTCCATTAACTCTCATTTTGTTCTCTATGGGTTGTTTCCCTCTCTTTCTTTTTTTTTTCCTCTTCCCATATGTTCATCTGTTTTGTTTCTTAAATTCCACACTTGAGTGAAATCATATGGTATTTGTCTTTCTCTGACTGACTTATTTCACTTAGCATAATCATTCTGGCTCCATCCACATCATTGCAAATGGCAAGATTTCATTCTTTTTGATGGCTGAGTAATTAAAAATAAAAATATATATATATACACACACACATACACACACATCTTCTTTATCTATTCATCAGTCGATGGACATTTGGGCTCTCCATAGTTTGGCTTTTGTTGGTAATGCTGCTATAAACATCGGGGTGCATATACCCCTTCAAATCTGTATTTTTGTATCCTTTTGGTAAATACCTAGTAGTGCAATTGCTGGGTCAGAGGGTAGTTCTGTTTTTCAACTTTTTGAGGAACGTCCATACTGTTTTCCCAAGTGGCTCCACCAGTATGCATTCCCACCAACAATGTAAGAGTGTTCCCCTTTCTCTGCATCCTCGCTAACACCTGTTGTTTTTTGTGTTGTTAATTTTAGCCATTCTGACAGGTGTGAGGTGGTAGCTCATCATGGTTTTGATTTGTATTTCTCTGATGATGAGTGATGTTGAACATCTTTTCATGTGTCTGTTAGCCCTCTGGATGTCTTTTTTGGAAAAATGTCTAGTCATGTCTTCTGCCCATTTCTTAACTGGATTATTTGTTTTTTGGGGTGTTGAGTTTTGTAAGTTCTTTATATGTTTTGGATCCTAACCCTTTATTGGATATGTAATTTGCAAATATCTGCTCCCATTCCATAGGTTGTCTTTTAGTTTTGTTGTTTCCTTCGCTGCACAGAAGCTTTTTAGTTTGATGTAGTCCCAGTAGTTTATTTTTGCTTTTGTTTCCCTTGCCTCAGGAGACCTCTCTAGAAAAATATTGCTGCAGCTGATGTCAGAGAAATTAGTGCCTGTGCTCTCTTCAAGGATTTTTATGGTTTCAGGTCTCACATTTAGGTCCTTAATTCATGTTGAGTTTTTTTTTGTGTGTATGATGTAAGAAAGTGGTCCAATTTCATTCCTTCGCATATAGCTGTCCAGTTTCCCAACACCATTTGTTGAAGAGACTATCTTTTCCCCATTACATATTCTTGCCTCCTTTATTGAAAATTAGTTGACCCCATAATTGTGGGTTTATTTCTGGTCTCTATTATGTTGTATTGATCTCTGTGTCTATTTTTGTGCCAGTACCATGCTGTTTTGATTACTACAGCTTTGTAGTAAATCTTGAAATCTGGGATTGTGATACTTCCAATTTTGTTTTTCTTTTTCAAGGTTGCTTTGGCTATTTGGGGTCTTTTGTGGTTCCATACAAATTTTCAAATTGTTCGTTCTAGTTCTGTGAAAAATGCTGTTGGTCTTTTGATAGGGATTGCATTAAACCTGTAGATTGCTTTGGGTAGTGTGGACATACTATATTTGTTCTCCCAATCCGTGAGAATGGAATATCTTTCCATTTATTTGTGTCATTCGATGCATTGATTTTTAACTATAAGTTAAATAATGTGAACCATCATCTTAGTTCAATAATCAGTTGCCTTTGGGTAAATCACAGCCTCTTTGAGGTATTAGTAAAATGGATATGAAAATTCTGCTGATCCCATTCCAAAAGTTGTTTTGTGGTTTTGGAAACAAAGGACAACATTGTATTAAAAGTCTTCTTAAACCACATTTTTCTATCTATATTTATAACATAGAGTGGTGTTATAGGAACTCAGTAGAATTCCTGACTCTTCCACTTAATATCTATATAAATTTGGAGAAATAGCTGAACTTTTCTGAGCCTCATTTTCCTCATTTGCAAAGTAGAATAACCTTACAGGTTTGCTGTAAGCATTAGACAAGATAAAATATTCATCACTGAGAAAAGTTCTTAGTAAACAGAAGTAGACAGCATAAATGGGATGACTTATTACTTCTCAAATAATCATACTTATATTTTTAGTAAAGAAGCTAAGTCTTGGGTTTGCATGACTTTCACAAGGGACTCCAGAGTGATGCAGTGGTTGACAAAGGACCAAGAGTCTGAGGAGTGTGCTAGACACAGCTTTCCAAGCCCAAAGGTGTGTGGCTCAGACATGTTTTCTTCCTCATCTTGCAGTACATTCTTACCAATCTCTCCTAGTTATTTTTGTGCATCCTGCACATCTATTGAACCTAGCCCCTATCAATTTTGATGGTTCATAATCTACCATCCTTGTTAAAAAAATCTCTCTTTTTTTATTTGGAGGAAGTTTTATCAGTTAAAATACAAGGGCCTAATTTTTACCCTCATATTTAAATAAAGCAAATTAGGGATGACAGAAAAATACAGATGAGAGTTTTATTTAACTTAAGAGTATAGGAAGGGATGATATTTTAGCTTCTTTGTATGTGTGTTGTGGGTGGAGGAGTATGATCATTGGCTAAGACTATAAATGTAATGGAGTCTGGATATTTGTGGTTTGGCTAAGGAAGAGACTAACGGAGGAAAGGATACCGGATTGTCACCAAGCCTAAATGAGCTATTCACTCTGGCAAGTGACCCCTCCAGAAGATACTTTTGTGTGCATTCTAATGACTGGGTATTACCAGCCTCTTGTTTCACTTAGAACAGTGGATGCTTCTATTTTTCTTTCTCAGCTAGAAAGAGTCTTCTTATAGACTTTGAAATTATTTCTGAATTGCAAATTTTATTCCAGGAAAATTTAGAAAATGTTATAAAAATTACCCATGATCATAAAATTCACAAGATTTTTGTGGTTCATTGTTGTGGACTAAGATGATGCTAGAAGTTCCAACTGAATGCTGATTTCTCATTTCCGAAGCCTATACATTTCTTAAAATGTGTTTAGAAATCCCTTAATAATGTCTTCTTAGTTCAAAGAACCATATCTGGAAGCAATTTGGGAGTAACATAGTCTTTCTTTAAAGCTGAAAAGGTATATTAGTTTTTTTTTAAATTCAAATTTTAGTCGAACATTATTTGCTGTTTATTAGCTTCTTGCATGTATGTGTGTATTCATTCATTCATTCATTCATTCCTGATTCATGAACAATGCTTTGGAATTTATAGTTTGTATGGTTTCAGATCCTCTTTGGATACAGAGGAGTATACGTCCACTTGGCAGTCATAGCAGAAGTAATACATACGAGATTTATTTATTTATTATTTTTTAAAAAAGATTTTATTTATTTGTCAGAGAGAGAGAGCACAAAAAGGGGGAGCGACAGGCAGATGGAGAAGCAAGCTCCCCGCTGAGCAAGGAGCCTGATGTGGGACTCCATCCCAGGATCCTGGGATCATGATCTGGGCCGAAGGCAGACACTTAACTGACTGAACCACCCAGGCGTCCCTACATATGAGATTTAGAGAGCAATATAACAAATCACATTAAATTTTAAATTCAGAAGAATTCAAAGAAGAGTGCTAACAATGTTTGTTGGACATCAGTAGGATAGAGGAAAATGAGAGGGTTATTCATGTTGCAGTGAGAAAGAATGAAAGATGCATACCTTCTTATATTTAAGGGTTAATAAGTAGACCAGTTTAACTAGAACAGAAGATTTAGGTTGAAGAAAAGAAGCTATGGAATCATATTTTCAGTGACTTTATATGTTAGCAAAAGGATTTTATTTTATTTTTAAAGATTTTATTTATTTATTTGACAGAGATACACAACCAGAGAGGGAACACAAGCAGGGGGAGTGGGAGAGGGAGAAGAAGGCTTCCCGCGGAGCAGGGAGCCCAATGTGGGACTCAATCCCAGGACTGTGGGACCATGACCTGAGCCGAAGGCAGATGCTTAACGACGGAGCCACCCAGGCACCCCAGCAAAAGGATTTTAAATGGGAGTTCTTGAAAGCTGGAAAATAAGGGACAAAATGCTGAAAGTGGAATTTTAACAAAAGCATTATGCTGGATAAAGTGCAAGAGGATTTTGCTTTGGGCACTCTCTCTCTCTCTCCCTCCCTCCCCTAATTTAGCTTTTAATTTCATCAAAATTCTACATGGACATAGTTTAAAGTGGCAAATATTCTACAAGGCTTTTTATGAAAAACAATAATCTTCTAGCCCTCTTCTAGTCTGCTTCTTGAAAAAAAAATAAAACATATTCACACTTTCAGATTCTTTTTTTTTTTTTTAAAGATTTTATTTATTTGACAGAGAGAGACACAGAAGAGAGGGAACACAAGCAGGGGGAGTGGGAGAGGGAGAAGCAGGCTTCCTGCTGAGCAGGGCTGGATCCCAGGACCCTGGGACCATGACCTGAGCCAAAGGCAGACGCTTTAGGACTGAGCCACCCAGGCGCCCCTCAGATTCTTTCTATTTACCTACCTCTAAATAACATGTTTATATTGCTATGTCCTGATTTTTCAGACACCCACTTACTGTCTTCCTTTCCTTCTAGTGTAGTTGTTTGAAACCATTTTTTTCTCTCTGAGCTTTTCTCTGTTTTGAATTTTCACAGAGATATGCCTTAGTGTGGGCCTATTTTCATATACTGTGCTGGGCCCTCAATAGAGCATTTATGCTTGGAATCCAGTGTACCTCAGTTCAGTAAAAAAATGTTGCAATTATGTATTTGATGACTTACTCCTATTTTCTCTCTTCTTGCATCTTTTTGTTATTTTGAATGTTCCTCTAATTTTCTTAGTTTTCATGCCTATTTTATGTGTTTTGTCCTTTTCCTCTTCTTTCTAGGAGACTCCTGTGGCTTTATGTTTTATCCTTATAATTCTTTTTTTGTTTCTGCTCTCTTGCTTTTAATTTTTTAAAAGCTTTTTCTTTTAAACTTCCCTCTTAGATAACATCCTTTTCTTGTTTTGTAGCTGTAACATCTTTCCTAACCCACCTGAGGATTATTAACTGTAGTTCCGAGGTTCTCTTTTCCTCCATGCTTCTGGTACCTATGATCCTTTTCTCTTTGTCTTGGTCTCCAGCTTTCCCATTAGAGGCTTTTCTTAAATCCTTTAGCAGTCTATTCAGATATAAGAAGGAGAAATACAAAATTTTACTGGGAAGTCTGAGCCCATAGGCGAGGCTTATCTTTTGGATCTTCACTTTAGGATCATCTGACTGGGCTGCTTTGTTAGATAATAGCTGACCTCAGATTCTTTAGGTCTTTCCTCTTAGGCTTTAGAAGCCTCCTTCAATCTCATGCTTCATGAGTGGTGAGGCTGGCTGACCACATTCTCATGTGGTCTCTTTTAATTTTTTAAAAGCTTTTTCTTTTAAACTTCCCTCTTAGATAACATCCTTTCAGGATATGTACTGTCTTAATCTTCCCAATTTCAGCACCTGAAGTTCCCGGTTGGGGATAATCAGCTAGTCTCTCCAAAAAATAAATGTTTAGTCCTCTTCCAGGATTACAGAGGGCAGTGGTGCAGCTCCACAGTGATAGAGGAGATCTAGACACCGTATATTTTCTTAGCCAAGTTTTTAATTAATTCTACCATTTTTTACTCCACTTTCAACAGACTTTTGGAGGGACCTTGTATAATGGAATTCTGAATATTTTGATAGTTCTGCAGTGCTAAGGATATTGCCTTTTGGTTTCCCTGTTGCTGGCTAAGAATTCAGCTTTCTTATGTCTTCTGTGTCATTTACCACTCCTCTATTCCCTTTCTAGCTTTCAATATTTTGTTGCTCTTGTGTTTTAACCCAGTATCTTTGTTCTTGGGGGTTAGGTCTTAAAAATCCCCTTTATTCTGTGTGTGTGGGGGTGGGGTGGGTGTGTGGGACTCGAAAAGGGATTGAAGGGTAATGTGAGAGCTGTATTTTCCAGGGGTTTCCATCTGCTTTTGCCTTTGTTTTATTGGTTTGGGAATACTGGAGACAAGGCAACCAGTTAGAAGGTGATAGGAATAATATGTGAAATGAAGAGGATTTGGACTAGAGTAGTAATGGTAATAGATATTTTCTTTTTTTTTTAAGATTTTATTTATTTATTTGGTAATAGATATTTTCAAAGGAAATTCAGCAGGATATATTGACTGATTTAGATGAAGGGTGGAAGGAATCAAGGGTGATGCCAAGAAGTTAAGTTGGTGGCTGGAATAATGATGGCACCACTGTTGGAAATTATTAGAGTAGGATTGGAAATCGGGTTTGGAAGAAGATAACCTGAAAGACTGTGTGTGTGTTATTTTCCAAAGTAAACATTGTTTGCTTGTAATACAGAGTTTTCTTCTGCTGATTTTAGGTTGGGTTCCTTTAAGATTTAGCTGTAACAACAAAAACCTGCTCCAGCTAGTTTAAGCAAAAACATATTTTAATGGGGAATTAGTTACTATAAAATTATTGGAAGTACTAGAGAAGCAGACTTTATGTTGAGTGTCCAAGTCTGGAATAAGACTGCTGAAATAACATGCCAGGAGAGCCACTACCTCTGCTGCAGTCATGGTGTTGAGAATCAAGGGGAAATCATGGGAATTGTATTCAGGAATCCACTGCCGTAGCTGTGGTTCAATGATCACAGATATGTGCCACCACAAATGTGGCTCAGTCTTCCCAAGGTGCCAGACATCAGAACACTTCTGTAATTTATAGCCAGCATCTTTATAAACTTGCTTCATAGGAGCAACAACCAAATAACAAAGCTGTTGTTGTTGTTTTAAAAGATTTTATTTATTAGAGAGAGAGAGAGTGAGAGAGAGAGATCATGAGCAGTGGTGAAGGGTAGTGGGAGAAGGAGATTCTCAGCTGAGCAGGGAGCCTGACGAGAGACTCGATCCCAGGACTTTGGGATCATGACCTGAGCCTAAGGCAGATGCTTAACCAACTGAGCCACTTAGGCGCCCTGCAAAGTTGTTGTTTTTTAACTTCCACCTTCCAAAGCTCATTAAAGCATATGTCATTAATGGAACTCTAGCTTCAGGGAAGTCTGAAATATAGTTTCAGCTTTCTAAACTCTAAGGTAGAGGGAGGTATACTGAAGGGTGTTGGAATGGATGCTGAGTTCAGTGAATTCACAATATCAAACATCATCATCCCCTTTGGTTACTCAGTGTAACTATCCATTGGACAAGTAAAAAAGTACTTACCTTCTCATTCAAACAGAGACTGTATTTCCATTAATTATGACTCCATCTCTGACTGATGGTTATTTCCCTTTTTGTTCAATCACAATCCTAGCTTGTTATTCTATAAACTAAGGAATAAATTATAAATTTATATTTATGACATAAAAAAGCAGAAGGGTTGAAAAGGAAAATATAAATAGGTTAATATACATAAATATACATAAAAGAGAGAAAGAAAGAAGTTAGCTAATAAAGTCTATTACTGCAACTAGTCACAAGACCATAATTAATATTTAGAACTTTCTTCCTCCACTATGCCTTAAGTAATCAGTTTTCTCTCAGCACTTCAGCTAGTGGAGTTCTTTATTGAATGAAGGATCGCTCAACCTTTTATCCCTGAGGGGATACGAGTCCTTGGTTGTCCTGCCAGTATTGGCAATTTTACTATTAGACATAAAAGTATTAGGGGAACCCAAAAAAATCCTTTGGATATAGACACAAGATTCCTTGCCACATTGTCTGTTCTATTTCTCCTTATTGATTAAGGTCAAATAACCCCCCAGTCAATATATTAATCTACTTTTTGGTCTGTTTGTTCACTGACAAAAGAAAATGAAAATGGCAGTCTCAACATCCAGTTCATTTTCATACGTCTTCCTTGGCAGAAGGCTTCTTCCCTTAGAAAAGACTACCTCTGAACCAGCAGCTCCCAAAGTTGCAGTGATGGGGAGCAAAAATTTTGTAAGTGGGTTATTAGATATAATAGTGAGAGGAATTATCAACCTTTCTTTACCCCTTGGTTCCCAAGTTCATGCATTCTGGCGTCATGTATAGTCACAGATTTAGAGCATATTCCAAATCATACAGGCATCATATAGATCAGCACTGAGCTTATAAGTTGTCATCTTCTACCTGGTACCACAATTAGGTATTCACTAGGTCAATTCCACAATTCTGTAAGTCTAGATCCTCCCAAATGATGAGGTAAATGGAAAGACCAGTTCATCCCACAGTGCCAACCCATTGCATTACTTCTTTTTCTATATAGTGACTATTTTTTATTACAGTGAAAGAATATTGTCATGATGAACATGGTATAAAGTGAGACCATGGATTCTGGGCTTGGAGAGGTAGGTTAGGCAGAAAAGGCAAATCCTTACTGTTCTCTTTCAATGAAAAGTAATTTCCATCTCCTCTTTAGGGGATGAGTCCAGTGTTATCAGTTAGTAAGAACTGGTGCCATAATGGAGGCTAAGCATTGATTTCTGCTGTTGGAAGACAGAACCACAGCTTTGAGGAGGGTAAATTCTTATGGTTGAATGTGTACCTAACATCATGCTCTGCCAGCATGGCCAGTTTGTTCATGAGTGTTTTGAACAAACCCTTGAGTAGTTATGAGGTAAAGCTGATTGAGGGACAGTTTTGATAAATTCTCACTAAAGGGTATCTATTGCTTTGCAGTGGCTGTCTTTGGATGACAGTTCATAAGCGACACAAATATTCTCAAATTCTGGGCCAATTCTAGGAGGTACATCCTCATATCTCTCCTAGATGCCTTCATTCAACAAATATTTTCTTGAGAGTATTTGATGTTTTAAGCTATTCTTAACATATGGGCTACAGCAGTGAGCAGTGAGCAAAATCCTGGCCTTCTGGTGTTTACATCATCAGTGCTCTAATCTTATTCCTTCCAGTCCCTGATTATCCAGGCAAACTGTCAGCCACAGACCAGAAATCAGTATAGATCCCTACCTCTGGTCATATCTTTTTCTAGACAGAGTGCCTGATATGCCTGTCAAATTTCTGTTCCACTGGACATTTCCCTTCTCCACTTCTCAATGGGGCTTTAATGCTGCCAATATATATTTAATTTCTACATGCAAAAATTTGCTGATTAGCTCAGTGGATAAGAGCCCAGGGATGATTAGAGCACAAGATGGCGGTTCTGGTTCCCTCAGGGCATTTAACATATTTTTGCTATTGATCACAAAAGGAATCATGAAAGAGGATGTGAGTAGATTGGCACATTCCCATTAAAATACACACACACACACACACACACACACACATCCCAGTGGTCATTTCTTAATGATTATAGGTTTGTGAAGTGATATAGTGGAAAGGAAACTAAACTGAGTCAGAAGCCTTAGCTTATGGGCTTGATTTCACCATACACTTGCTAAGAAAATCACTTAACACATAATCCTTTGTTTCTTCTCCAGTAAAGATTGTAACATTTGACCAATTTCCCAGGATTATTGTGAGTTTAAGATATGAAAATGCTATAAAATGTATTACATGATATATGGAAAATATGTATGTACAAAGATGTTTGTCAAAATGTTATTGCCTAAATATCCAATAATGGGGGAATAATTAAATAAATATAGAAAGATAATTGTGTTTTCAAAGAACACTTAATATCTTGGGAAATTTTTCATTAAGTAATGTTACATGAAAATCTATCCAATAAAATTGAATTATGAACCAAAGTATGAACAGAATAAAAGTCATAAAATTTTAATAATGGTTTTTGAAGAACTGTTTGGTTAAAGAATTATGGGCAGTGTTTGTTTTCTTATTTTCCTGTATTTTATGTATATATATACAATTAGCAAGTTGGATTTTACAGTCAGAAAAGTCATTTAAAATAAAATGGCAGTACAATTTGGTTGTTAGAAGTAACAGAGTTACTAATATGCTGTGGAAGATATATCTATAGTTCACAAAAAAACTTGAGAAAAACCATACTTATTTTCCCATGTGCAGAAACCTTTATTAATGATTAATTTCAGAAGATAGAAAAAAATAATTAAACCAAGCTTCTCCCTTGGTTTCATTAACATGTCTATGAGGTCAGTATTACCATATTTCCCATTTTATGAATCAGAGAATGAGGCACAGAAATTAAGTAACTCATTCAGGTCTAAATCAATGTTACATAGCTAGTAACTTGCATAGATTGGATTTGAACCCAAGTAGTCTGACACTATAGTCTGAGTTTTCCATTGCTATGCTGTAAGGAGTGTTGTCTCTCACTCTGTCACCAATCTCCATTTATTGAGTGTTTCTTATCTCTAATAAATAAGACATAGTCCCTGTCCTGTGGGATTTTTGTGAAGATAAGTAGATATATTAATATTCAGCAGAATAAGTTAATCCAAGTATGGGTAGAATCATGGAGGAGTTAAGCAGAAGATGCCACTTCTCCTGGGCAGAGAAAGTAAGTATTACAGAAGCCTTCACGAGGAGGTGACATAGAGGAGGCATTGGTGGAAGAGAAGAAGTTGGTTGGCAGGAAACCAGAAGGCTGGCATCATGGGGAAAATGTTCTATTAACCTTTGATGAAATAGCCTGTGTCTTAATTTTATATTCTCTGTATTGGGCATGGTGGATATTACATCCTGAGCAAGCTCTCAAATGACTCTCACATGTAGACAAGACAAGAGATGACAAAAAGGCTCAAGAAGTTTGTTGGGGTAAGGCAGGATGATTTTATATATTACCTTCTATGGTCAACAGATGCTGATGGTGATATCTGAGCTGAGCTGTTTCCCTCCCTGGATCATCTTGTTCCTATAAGGCCAAATAGAACATGCTGTGCCAGTTTGTGAAATCTCTCAAATGTTTTTGATTTGGAATTTTGAACTAAAGTGAATCTTTTCATTTACTCTTGGAAAAATATAATTTCCTATTTAGTCTTTGTAAAAGGAGTGATTTGAAAGCTTTGCAAAAGCAAATTTTACCAGACATTTAAAAAAATGTGAAGCACATTTCTGATGAACCAAGAATAAAAAACTTGAAAGATATGAAATATAATTTCTAAAGAGATTGATTTAACATGCAGAGATGAAGTATTTAACACAATTTCCTTGAGATTTTTATTGAATCCATGTTTAAAACTGAAACCTTTATCAGAGTCAACACCAAGGATGGATATATCTGTCCCAGATTTTCAGTGTAGCCAATGAAAATAGAAATTGCTTCCTATATTTACTGATTACCCCTTTAGACTATGAGAGACTGCATTTACAGTAACTAGGGAAGACATAGAGATATGTTTGTTGGATTTACCAAAATTTGTGAAAGGCAAAGATACTATTTATGGCTTCTACACTTATACTGTCAGCAGAAATATGCAAACTTGCAAATCCCACATCTAAGCTCGATTCTTAGTAATTTATATCTTTATATGTTAATAGCATAGTAGTGCTGTGGATTTAGTCCGACAAATCAAGTGTTTCATTATGTTTCACTCTTGCTACTCTTGGACAGAGTTGGCTTACGTTAATGAGGTTTTGGGAACAAGATTATCACAGTGCCTTAGAAATTGTTCTCAGAGTACTGGCTGAACCACTGGGATTTTTGTCTTGAGAACGTGTCATAAAATTATGAAAGTGATTACTGTAAATTACTGAGGACTGTCATAAAGAATGTGGCATATTGGGATGTTGGAACAAAACTGAAAGCAAAACAAATGTCAGGGTTTCTAAGGAAGCACTGAAGTAGATAGATTTTTCTGGCTCGAAGTGAAAGGATATGAGGATTGGGAGAGGTCCGTGTAATAGACATGTGGTATGTTTGTGGAAACTTGTCCTAAGGAAATATCTCAAAAGCGAGAGAGAAAAAAACTATATTCATTTAAATGTTTCTTGTACCTTTATTTACATTAACAAAAACATAATACTCTTTATTAAATCTTAACTTGGTTCATAACCCACTCTATCTGACCTTTATCTGAATGTCCCCTGGGCACCTAATGTCCCTTAATAGTCTAGCCAATGATGTTTAAGAATGAATAATCAGTAGTGAATATGCCCCTGCCCACTGCTCCTCAAACTATACTGTATGCATTTCCTATTCCAGGATAATGGGTTCATGGTTGATCCCACTAGTCACTGGCCAAATGGACTCAGATCTGCTTTACAATGGTAATTCATTTCCACGCATCCCCTTGGTGTTCTAGTTTGCTGCTTCTCCATATTTTTTTCCACCCTTTTACAATAACATCCTAAACTGCTTCCCTGCCTTCAGGATTCCAACCCTTTCCATGCCCCCTTTTCCAACCTCAATTTCAACTATCTACATGTTACCACAAATTCTTAGATACCAATCACTACACTGATTCTAAATTCTGTGTCTGCAAAATAAACTCCAAACTCCTTAACCCTGGGATATTGGAATAAATATCCCAATGAGCTCTACCATCCCTCATTCCACATCCTAGCCCTCATTTACCTTTTTACCTGTATGGTTCCATGGATCCAGACACTGAACCCATTGAATGTACCTAACACTACAGCCTCACCCCTATAACATTCCCTTAAAGGTCCATCTTTTTTCCTTTTCTTATTTTCCATTTCTTAGGCAATCCTGTCAACTTTTTTTCTTATGTGCACTCTTATTATGATTATGCATTTTGTCTCAAACTACAGCTGGTTAATTGTTCACACATCTCTCTCTTCCTTAGTAGATTATAAGCTTATTGAAGGCAGTAATCCTACACTTCTCATCTGTGACCTTATGCCTACTTTTTGCCCATGTAATTAATATCAGTCTTTTGCTTATAATAAATCTTAAAGTATGTTTGTTGTATCATTAAACAAAATATTTTATTAACTAATATGTAATTTGATATAATTGTAAATACAGCTTTATATAACCAATATAAACTAAGGGATTTAAATTGAATATTCACATTGATGCTTAAATAAGTCAGCTGCAGGTGATGAGAGTGTCAACATTTATTATGAACAAACTATGTACCTAACAGTGATCTACTGTTGATCTATTGGATGGATTCAGTTGCTGATTCAGATGTATGTATTGTGGGTCTACTATGTCCCAGGCTCTGTAACGAGTTCTAGAAAGATGAATAAAATATAGCTCTACCCTCATTGATCTTACAGTATAGTTAGAAAGAAGACAATAAAAGTACAAATTTTTAAAAGAGATTTACTTATTTATTTGAGAGAGAGAGAGAGAGAGAGAGAAAGAAAGCGCAAGTGAGCAGGTGGAGGGGCGGAGGGAGAAAGACTCCTGAAGCAGATTTCCCACTGAGCGTGGAGCCTGATGCAGGGCTCAATCCCAGGACCCCGAGATCATGACCTGAGCCAAAATCAAGAGTTGGCAGCTTAACCAACTGAGCCATCCAGGTGCCCCAAAAGTACCAATTTTAATATTATATAACAGGTACCATAATGGCAGAAGGCAGAGGGTGCTTGGGACACAAAGGATGGTGGAATGTTAGGGGAAGGCTCATTCAGGGGAGACTGCCTATTCCAGGTAGGGGCAACCACTGGAACATCAAAAGAGGACATTGTACTTGGGTTTTATAAAGAGTTAAATAAATATGGTTTGATGAAAGATAAGAGAGTGTGTATGTATTGGCAGAAATTGAGGAAGTTGGAGATGAAAGGAACCGGCTTGAAGTAAAACCTATGGCTAGGAAATGGGGTACTGGTACATCTTGTATTGATCCAAGATCTTGAATTCTCTTCAGAAGACAATGGGAAGACACTGAAGTTTTTGATTAGCTAAATGGATAATTAGAATATTTAGAAAGTACATTCTAGGCACTTTACATATATCATCTCATTTAATTTTCTCCTTACCAGATAGGTGGTATTTATCCCTGATTTACTGAGGAGGAAAGTGAGCCATCTCTTCTTTCCATTCCTCTAAGAGCTGACTATCTCTCATCATTTGTCTTTCTTTATCTATACTGTCTCTTCAAAGAGGATTTCTCTGCTGTCTATATTTCTTCTTCCATGGGAGAAAAATAGGAACAGGAGAGCGGGAGGGAAAGGGGAATGGGATTTTAAGTATGTTCACCAGGGAAAGCCTCATTTTAAGATGTTGGCCAGAGAAAACTAATTTGGGAAACTAATGATGGTAAGGGAGGAGGTCATGAAGATGTCTTGGAGAAAAGCATCCCAGGCAATGCTATCAGCTAGTGTACAGGCCCAAGGCAGGGTCATGCTCTGCTTGTTTAGGAACAGCAAAGAAAATGGAGCTGGAGCATATCCCATCTTCCTTTAACTGAATATCTGTAGAGAGTAGGTATGTAATAAATAGTTGTTGAATAAATAGATGAGTAAATGAAGAGAGGTCATATATCAGGTTCTCAACTGGTTTGCTCTATCCCAAGTCCTTTTCATTATATTACCCTGCTTCTCAATACTTAATTCCTAAATGGCTGAGATCATTTTAACAGTACTCAAGTAGAATCTCAATGAATGAATATCCATTAAGGATTCTGTACAAACCCATCTATAGTTTACATGTAGATGTGTGTGCCATCTCTGCGGACAAATACTCTTTCATGTGTCTTTACGAGAAGCAACAGTGACACACAGTGGTTGATTGAGTAAATCAGACATGTACTCCCTCCAGTTATCCCAGAAGGTACAGCAGGTGATTCTCAGACTTTCTTTCTTTGGAAAGTTGGTTGTCTTGTTAATTCAGGCAGGTATTAACTACCCAATATATTCAGCACATCCCTCGTTGTAAGCTGTCAGACTGTGACACAACATCACATAATGTGACGTTACATGATACATAATGCCTGAATTAAATAAAAAAAATCCAGACACTTCTTTCAGTGAAATAGTAGGTAGGTAATCTGAATATTTGGGGTAATTGGCTCTAGGAAGAGAGAGGCATCATTATTTCAGGCTCCCTAGTGAGCGCTAATTAGCCACATTGCTTCATTGTGTGACAAAGAGAACACTGCTAGTAGTGCTAAATCTATAATGACATCCTGGCTTTAGGAGCACAGGTATTTTAAACTACCTTGACTGACTGACATGCAGGTAATTCTATTCAGAGCCTAGCAGTGAACTCAGGCAGTTGGCATGGTCTCTTCTCCAAGGGGCACAAATTTGTTGTTGTGACTCAGAGGTTTCTTTTCCTTTGTCTCACCACCTCCCCGGATCCCCACAGTCCTCTAACTGGGAAAAATCAGCAGATATTTGCAACAGCAGGCCTGTGTTCTACCTGGGCTTTGAGAACAATACATCTATGTTTCTGAAGCATCAAGTTCTGCAGAGAGAGATTCAACAGCTCTTAACATTTAAAGATGGGCCATGACAGCTAGGAAGGGCTTTCTGGGGCTCTGTGATCCACTTTAATCCTTTGTTTGCAGATATGGCAGGATGGCTAGTTGCAGAGCAGGACAATTCTTAAAAGCTTTTCTGGGACTACCATTCAACATTTTTATTTTTTGTATTAATAATAATAACAGCAGAAATAGTATAAGTGGATAAAGCACCAGCATAGAGAGAGATTCTGCTGTCTTACCTTGAGCAATGGATGAATTGTCCTGCATATAGGGAAGTAATGATTCTTCTCTCTAGGAAATGCTTTTTGATTTTCTATATTTTATTGAGTTGGGATGTTGGATTTTCCCTACCATCCTCTCAGTCGTGTCCTTGGAGACCAAGGATATGCAGAAGAGAGATGAACACTGCTGTGGGACAGCCTGAAGCCCAGGATCAAAGAGAAGCTGACAGGCTTGCATTTGCCACCTTAGCCTCTAAGGAACTGGAACTTGAGAGTCTCAAGTCTGTGCTTTCTGACAGAGCTCCTGAGATGCTGAGCTGAAAACACTGTTTACTAACAATTGCTGAAAGGAGGTGCCTTTCAATGACTTCTTGCATCTTATTAAATGTGAACTTCTTTCAGTGGGTTTATAAGGGTCTGTCTGTGAACTGTGGATCCAAAAATTGAACTTGGGTAACTGAAACTGGTATTACCTAGGCCCGAATCCAATGTGGGTAAAAGAAGGGAAGATGAAGAAACTCAAAAGGAAGCAAGAATTATAACATCATGCGGAGACAGGAAACTCCAGGACTGACTTCTAGCCCTGAACACGTATTTGGTGGGGACAGCACCAGTACTTAGCAACGATCTCTTTCTTTAGTAATCTTTCAGTCACCTTTCCATTATTTTTCCCTCTGCTTAAAATAATAACAATAATGGTATTTGTATAGAATTTTATGGCTAAATAAAGGCATTCATATACATATTAGCTCACTTGCTCCTAATTTTATCAACATAAAGTATTTATTAACTCCCCCTCTGCATGAAAAATCATTTGCTAAACATCTTCCTACTCTTCATTGGGTTCGATTCATTCTTTTCCTCATTTTACTAAGCTCTTTGTTTTTCTGGATCAAATGACAATAACATCGAAATAAAGCTAGAAAGTTCTTATCTGACATTATCTCTTCAATAGTTTATAAATATAAAAACTATGACAGTGATTGTTTTGTGGGTACAAGAAAGAAGAAGGAAGATGAAAGGAGATGATATGGGAAAGAGAGCATTCCTTTCCAGATGAGAAGGTATAAGACCAAATCTGGAGTTTATGTGTAGTGGACTGGTACTTTCATCTCCTCTGGCCAATGTGGCAAAACCAGCAAGTACTCTGGATTATGGTACAGTAGGAGTTTCTAATTATAATTTGTCTGATTCCAAGGATTATAATTTTCTTTATTTGTGAAAGTTAAGAATTCTACATGCCAAAGACTTGTTGATAATGAGATTACATGGAAATGTTCCACTGATAATACATTTTACTGGTTGCTAGAGATAGAAACTGTTGTTGTTTGTTAGGATTCCTGGTAAGGGGTCCTCTCAAAGAGGTGGGTAAAAATGATATTAATTTGACTCTTATATAGAGGCCTTGGATTTTCCCAAACGAATGGGAAAACCTCAAAACCATGTCAACCACAAATTTTGGAGATTGTAGCTGTTTTTATTTATTTAATTTAATTAATTTATTTCTGGCCAGTAGACCTTGTTTTGCATAGTGAAAATAGAAATGAATTACTTATATCTACTGTAGCATTTTAGAGCTTGATGAGAATGTAGAAATAATCTAAATTTTTATAGTTGAAGAACGTGATGTCCAGACAGGTCAAATGATTTGCTCAAACTAGTTATGGGACTAATTTGGGATAAAACAGAAAGTGGAACCTAGTTCTTAGTCTTACTCAAATGGTTTTCCTGATAAAGCATATAGCCTAACTCATTTCTTTACAAACTCCCATTGGCCAGAGACATCACTAGTGAACGAAAACATTCCTTTTTTTTTTTTTTTAAAGATTTATTTATTTATTTTTACATAGAGAGAGAGAAAATGAGAGAGTATAAGCAGGGAGAAGGGGAGAGGGAGAGGAAGAGAATCTCCAACAGACTCCCCACTGAACAGGGAGCCTGACCTGGGGCTCGATCTCATGACTTTGAGATTATGACCTGAGCCAAAACCAAGAGTGGGATGCTCAACCGACTGAGCCACCAGGAGCCCCAAACCAAAACATTCTAAGATGATTTTGCTTTCTTCTTCTGGCATATCTTTTCATAGAGTGTTGGAGTCTCAGCCCCCACTGCTGTGGACTCACATCTCTTTGAGGCACACCCTCTCTGTGCATGGGCTATTCTGGGCTGGAGTTTTACCTCATCAGCCTCTTGGAGTCCCCAATCCTGAGGCTGTCTGTTAGTTTGGCTTTACTTATGTGGTGTCTCTGGCTTCAGTGTCTAAAGTGGGGCTAGAAATAAATTCACTTTTAAGAGTAATGAGAGACAGTAAACTTTGCTAACATATTTCTCCATAGTACTTTGATTTGAAGTTTTTATTGAGAATTAATATTTTTTTATGTTCAATTAGACAACATATAGTACATCATTAGTTTTTTATGTAGTGTTCAAGAAGGACAATGCAAAGACTGGAAAGGGAGGATAAATGGAAAGGCAGAAGGAAATGAAAACAGAACTAGAACTAAAAATCTGTGTTGGCAAATCTCAATTATAGTTGAATGATCAGATAAAAGAATTAAATCAGAAGCCAGTGAACTACCTTATATTGGCACTCAGCACATTATAGAGTTCTTTTGCATGCATTATATTATTTGATCCTTACAACAGCTCTGTAGGGCAGAAATGATTATAAATAGTTTAAAAATTAAAAAGAAAACTAAGATTCAAATATGTGTAGTGGCTTGCCCGCATTCACAAGCCTATAAGTGGCAGAAAGAACCCAAACCACAAGTTTCTGGCTATAGATTGTGTGCTTTACTAATTACACCACCTTACTTTACAGTCATTTCAAATGACTCCGGTACAATATGGAATTCAGTTGGTTGGAATTTTGTAGCCTTTAGGCAGAAGTTATAGGTTCGATTTTTGTGTATCTCAATAGCTACTTAGAGTGAAAGCCACAGCCAATTATAACACACTTGAATGTTTAGTATCAAGGAGAACAAGGTATCTGTGTGTATGGTATGAGTCCATCACCTTTACTGGAACAAGAACGTATAATCTCCATCTTATTGGTAGAGGGTTAAACCATCTTTGCATGTAAAAGATGGTATATTTTATATTTTTATTATTTTATTATGATATTTAGTATTGCTTCAATATTTGGATTTGCAGAAGTGGTATTATTGCCTAAATACCCACAGTTTAAGTCCCTGCTATGAGGTTAAGTGGAGGCACTTTGAGATATGGTTCCAAATATCATCCAAAGCATAGAGTTTTATATTTTCCAGAATAAGGTAATTTTTTTTAAAGTTACCATAGATGTTGGTAAAGGTCCTGTGAGAATCTGGGACAGGAAAAAAAAAATCCCTTCTTAGATAAATGTTTTAGGCATCATGTATTTAATAAGGCCATTGGTTTGAACTGATGGAGTAGAAGCAACATTGTGATCTTTAGAAAAAACATTTTTCTTCAGAATATACTCTGAAATCCTCAGGCTTGATTAGTTTTTTCAAGGGAAGGCTGGGGGGGGCATGATCACATTTGTTTGGCAGTGTATCATTTCTGGGGGACACATGTTTACATTTTGCTGAATTACACGACTCTACAGCAGTTATCGGAGAGCTGAAGATATATTCATATTGAACTGTTGGTAACCACATGTTGATAAGGAGCCCATTTTGTGCCTTGGCTTGTGAAAAGACTGTGAAAATGCCTTATTCTGTGTTATTTTTTTTCCTTCTGACAGTACTGATATACTGCCGCAGGCAGTCTAAAAATAATAGCATGAGGTTAACTGACAATTGCAGGTATATTTACACTGATATTCTGATATTAGCTTGTTGCTTAAAAATACTACTGGAGGTAATACAGTATGCATCCAGATTTTCTTTATTAGAGAGGAAAAACTGGCATAAAAGACAAAGAATGTTTCTTTATAATGATTGAAGAGATATTTGTGGCTATTTTAATAATCTGCCACAATGATCTGATTTTTTTCCTAAATCTGTGCTCTGTGGACTGAAAGGAAGAGAATCCATCTGAGAAAGGTATCATCACATGCCCCTCTCCTCTCTCTCACACACACACATACACACACATGCACACATGTTTATGTGTGCACACATACCAAACAGTTTGAAACTCATGATTTGGGGACATAAATCTGTAAGGATGATCAGAAGCCTCGTGCCTCTGTGACTTTGTCTCATCCTCAAGATCCACTTTCCAACCTTCTCTCTATTGACTGCATTAACAGGCTCTCTTGCTTCTATTTGAATTCCACCAGTGGAAGTTACCAACATGGATTGGAGTGACTTTGAGATATATATTTCCCCAGCAACCTCCCTGGAGGGCTCTAGGTTTGTTCCTCTAACAAAGGCTGCAGTTCCTCTCAGGAGCCCATCCCTAAATCTACAATTCTCATTAGGTTGCAGGTAGATCTCCCTTCCTCCTGCACATTGGGTGAGAGGAGGTAATGGACTCCTGATGCTGCCAGACCCAAGTGCCTAGGCCAACCCATATTGTTTCTCTTAACCCTGATTACATCCTTGTAAGTAGTTCTTTTGTTGAACTCTTTTTTTTTTTTTAATTCTTGGAAGTAGTTCTTTTGTTGAACTCTTCTTTCAATTACTGTGTTTGAGTGTGCTGTTTCCTGGGAGGACCCTGAAATGAAAAAGATGCTGTGTACAGGCACTGTGATAAGCCACTGGGGTTGTAAGGCAAACAAAACCCAGACCTCCCCTCAAGGAACTCTTCACAGTTAAGACAGAGTTATACACAGACTGATGGCAAAGCATAGAAAAAGGTTATCTAAACCAAGCTGGAAGTGGTGCTAAAGGAAGAACTTTTTGGAAGAGATGATGCTTGATGTGAAACCTATTATTGAAAAATTCAAATATATATAAAAATAGAAATAATTATTGTAATTAACTTTTAAGTAAATCACTTGGTTTCAACCATCATCAATTCTGTCACATAATGGCCAACTTTATTTACTTCACTACCTCCCTATCCCCTCCCCAGAATTATTTTGACATAATTTCTGGACAATATATAATTTCATCTTTAAATATTTTAGCATGTTATCTCCAAAACACAAGCATAGTATCATCATCCTCCAAAAAAAAAAAATCAACTATAACACCTTAATATCATCAATAGTGTTCAAAATTATCTAATTGTACTATAAATGTTCTTTTATTTCTAGTTTCTATTTCCTATAACTTGATAGTTACAAGTAGAGCTTAATCTGACCCATGTTCAATTTTTATTTTTTATTTTTTTGGTGGAGGGGAAAGATTACTTCGGAAGTGACAATAGGTACTTTTGTCAGAAGGAATGCAATGCTTGGCTGCTTCTCATTTTTGATGTTAAGAGTTATGATAATCATGGCCCTAGGTCAGTGGTTCTCAAACTTCAGTGTTCATCAACATCACTTGGAGGCTTGTTCAAATCTAGACTGCGGAGCCCAATCCCAGAGTTTTTGATTCAGTAGGTTTGAGGTGAGGCATAAAATTTGCATTCCAAACAAGTTCCCAGCTACTGCTGGCCCAGTGACCACTCTTTGAGAAATGCTCCAGTTAGCTCATTAATTCATTAGGGGTTCAAGGCTTATCTTGAACATGTCTCATCCCAGACCTAGAATCAGCTATTTCTTCAAGGATCCCTGGTTCTTTTTAGTGAGGTCTCCTATTTAGAGCCCACGTTCTGAAGGCTAGAGGCACTCATTGTGGTGAGGCTTTGTTTCTAGACATTTTGGAGGATAGAATTAGGAAATGTAGATATTTAA
This sequence comes from Phoca vitulina, assembly GCF_004348235.1. Classification (NCBI taxonomy): domain Eukaryota; kingdom Metazoa; phylum Chordata; class Mammalia; order Carnivora; family Phocidae; genus Phoca; species Phoca vitulina. Next base: position 6,609,977 of record NW_022589723.1, on the reverse strand, counting down.
AACCAAATCATAAGTTCATATTGACACTTCCAATTCAAATTCAAGACGACGGGGTGTTTCTTAACCTTATCCATGTTACATACAGTAATATCTCCTTTCTCTCACTGTGAAAAATCCCTGCTTTAAATAACACCAACATAATAATTCTCATTTGTTTATCCCATACTTTTAACACAACAATCTTAGTTAAACAATACCAACATGTCTACTAACAGAATGATTTCCAGAAGAGTTTAACTTTTTGTTGTTGTTTTTATTTTCTTTTTTTTGTTTTTGTTTTGTAATTTTTTTTTGCTATACTTTTTTAATCCTTAGGGCATATCCTTAGGGCATATCCCACCAGGAATGTACAGTCAAATTACTGTTTAAAAGTCATTTGAACTAGTTCCTTTCTGTATAGTTATGCCTCCTGCTGGTTAAGCAGATCATTTCTATACTTTTATTTTGATTTTTAAAGTTTGTATTTCAGTAAATAGGTTCTTCATCTGTTTTGTGGGCATTTTTTTGGTATGTTTCCATTATCTGACAGATTTATTTTACTCTTTATGCTCTCATTTTTATACTTATTTTATGTGGGATTATGTAGTGATCCTTGGTTGCTCTCCATTCTAAAGCAAAATGGCTTTTCCTATGCTTTTAGAAGGTTAGACCAGAATAGCTACCCATCTTGCTCCTTCAATGAAGAAAAGAAATGGCCTTAAACTTTCTTAGACATTCTTCCTATGCTACTTTTCCCAATTTTATCTTCTCTTTTCTTTGTCCACATAGTTTATTGTGCTCACTTTGGTTTATAATCTCCTTAGTGCTAAGCTTTGTGATGTAAGGGTTGTTTTGTTTGTCAGTTTTGAGAGTTCATAGGTCCCAGACTCCAAAACTCTCTAGGACCATCAGATCATACTTTGGACCTCTTGTACTCATCCTTGATTTGGAACTTATAAAATCCTATCCTGTTTTCTCCTACTGCTCTCAGAAAGGCCCACTGTGTTTTCCAGTGACTATCTGATAGAAATTTGGGGGTTTCCAGCTCATAGGTTTATCACTAGTCCCTTTGTCTTTCCTCCAATTCCTCCTGTATTGTTTTTGATACTAAATGGGTCTTGTAGATTTTGGTGATTTAGCCTCTCCCAATCAAACTTTGGGTTTGTCTGTATATCTTGTGACCTAGTGTTACTGAGATGAAGTCTATGGGGTCTTGTTTTTTTCTACTCATTGCTCTGACTACTTTAATGGGATGATTCAGGGAGTCACTGGATCTTCTGGAATACTACTTGAACTGGATATTGGCAAGTTGACTAGGTGTGTAGGAGAGAGGGCTGGATAGGAGAGAGCAGGAGAAAAGAAGAACTTCCAAATAAAAATAGTGTGTGGGAAGGCATGAAGGTATAAAACACAATGATGCAATAGCAAAGCTGTATTCTATGTTCAGTATGCTTCTAGTAAGGGGTTTGTATGAGGTAATGGAAGGTATGAACCACCAAGACAGATGGAGCTTGATCACAAGCAGCCATGTGTGTTAACCTGGGAAGTCAGAATGTTACAGGGAGCTATTGAAGGATGTAAGGCAAGGAAGTGGCATTCGATTAATAATTCAGAAAGGTTTCTCTGGCAGCTCTGTACAGAATGGTCTTGTAGTCCAGAGGGTAGACTGGAACCTTTCTCTTTCCCCATATTAGCTGACTATGGTAAAGTGAGAAGCAATGATGAACTAACCCAAGGCAGTGGCAGATGGAACAGAGATGCTGTTTGTGAGGTTAAATCTGTAGGGTATGGTTAACAACTGCATATGGAGTAATGGGGTTGGGTGGGAGGAAAGCCCGAGATAAGTCAGGTTTCTGGACAACAAACATCTAGGCTCCTAAGGTAATACTCATTCCACTTCTTGTGGCTCTTACTGTTGCTGAGTTGTTCTGATACTTTTCAGTAATCTGCAAAATAATACAAAGAAGACACAGAATAATTTTTCCTTAATACACATCCGAACTGGCTATTTCTCTGCCAGAATTTGACTACAGCATTTATATTTATATAATATAATTAGCATTCTAGTTTTCTTCTTTGAGATGAGAGAAGAATGAGTATAAAAAGGAAGTATAAAAAGTATAAAAAGAAGTTGGGATGGGTGTTCTGGACTAGATTGTGGTTTCACAGAAATTAGGGAATGAAAAGAAGGGCACAAAAAAACACCTAGAGCTTTACTCCTCTCCTTTCTACCCATCTGAAATAAAATACTCTCTACTTGCTACTCAAAGGATGGTCTGCAGCAGCAGTAACAGCAACATCACCCAGGAGCTTGTAAGAAATGAAGGCTTTCAGGTTCCATCTCAGACCTACAGAATCAGTATCTGCATTTTAACAAGATCCTGAAGTGGTTTATTTGAACATTAAAGTTTGAGAATCACTGCTCTAGACCATGTTGGGAAGTGAACTTTTTGTGATTTTATCTTAACTCTCTTAAAAGAGCAAGATTCTTTGTTATAACAAAGCATTTATTTAGTCAATATTCTATAGGAACTTGATAGAGTGTAAGGAGAGAGTATAGTACAGGAATTTAGGATTTCTACTTTGGAGTTAGTTTATTTGGGTTCAAATCTAGCTTCACGACTAATTAGTTATGTGACTACAGGGCAGGTACTTCATCTTTCTACAGATTGATATCATTTGTAAATGTGAATTAAGAGTTCTTACCTCTTAAGATTTTGTAAGGTTCAAATATTTGTGAAGCAATTAGCACAGTTCCTGATACACAGGAATTATAAATATTAACTATCATTATTAAAACTTAATAGCTTAAAAATGTCTTATACACATCTTGGATGTGTTTAATGCCTTGTTAGATATAACAATATAGTGTGCTTGGACCTCATTCTTTTCAAATTGGCAACATTCTTGGAGAATATGCTACTGTACAAGCACCTGAAGATATTTCTCAGAGAAAGGTAAGTCTTCATTATGGTGGTTGTATGCATTTGTGAAATGGTGATTTCCTGGAAAAACTGAAGTGTCAACATTAGAACTTAAAACATATTTTACTCAGGGATTTACTTGTATATTCTCATATCATTTGTGTCTAGGTGAACTATGCAGAAAAATCCCTTTTCTTTTTCTTGGGTTTTTTTTTTTTTTTAGATTTATTCACCTATTTGAGAGAGAGACAGAGACAGAGAGAGAGACACACACACACACACGCAGAGGGAGAGAGCATGTGCGCACGTGTGGGAGGAAAGGCACAGGAAGAGAATCTTCAAGCAGACTCCCCGCTGAGTGCAGAGCCCAAGGTAGGGCTTAGTCTTACCACCCATGAGATCATGTCTGGAGCTGAAACCAAGAATCAGACATTTAACTGACTGAGCCACCTAGGAGTCCCAGGAAAATCCTCTCTCTTAAAAATATTCTCTTGAACTTTATAGAGCTTGAGTCACTCTTCATGTTTTTAGCCACTTTTATGTTTTTTGGTGTTTCTATCCTAATGCAATCCTGATGATATTTCACATTAGATGCTGAATGACCCAGCCACCGTATATGTCTTGAGATATTCTGAACCAGTAATGCCAGGAAGCAGCAATAACAACCATACTAAATATCACGTCTAACTATAAACAAACAAAAACAAAACAAACTCCTGGGTTTTTATAACTTTCAGGACTATCTGACTTATTCTCTAATCACCCACACATTTTAAAAGCCATGTTATTATTCCCTAGCAAGCATTTTAAACTAGAGAGGCCCATACTATGGAGGGTAGAACGAAGTCAGAGAAATAAACCTCAGATTGTCTTTATTTCTTATTACAGAGCTCAGCATTTTTATGTTCCCTCATCAACAAAAAGACTCCCCCCTACACACCCTTGGTGCTTTCTATTTATGTTCACCTGCTACTCAATTAACACCCCATCAAACCACACACTTGCAGGGGGTTTATTGTCAGACCACTGCACTGCAGTCTTTAACCCTCTATCTAACCTATATTACACACGGAGTTAAAAACAGTCCCCTGACTGTGCTTAGAAAACATGTCTTTTCATTTGGTGCTCATATAAGGTTTTCCTTGTGTGCATTACCCTGGGTGTTCATAAACTTATAACTGTATCTACATGTGTCTGACATTTATTACCTTCCATAGGACCATAAAACACACTTTCCTCTTTTAACTGCGTCTGCTGACATGTTACATAAAATAAACTTTAAATATTACCTATAAATTAATTAGCATTTTCCTTCTATTAGGAAAGGCAGATGTAGTCTTACCAACACTGCTTTAGTATAGTTAGAAGTTTTAATTGGATTCTATGTGACAAACAATGGCATTACTCTAACCCAGTTTTATTTTTCATTTAGTTATATCTATGTATTTTTATTAGCCAAATAATACATATTCATTTATAGAAAATTAAGGAAATACAGAAAAATTTCAAGACCAAAATTAATACCTCTCCCCCAAAATTATTTCACTAATCTCATAATCCCTATTATTTTGGTATTTAAAAAATATATAAATAGCTATTAATTCTTTTATAGAATTCCTGTTTATAAATATTGTATTTATATATAAATATTTTATTTATATACTGAGCTTTATATAAATGTATTTTTCATGCAAAATTTGGCAGTGAGCTCATATTTTATGCATTGTTTTGTATCCAGTTCTCATTACTTAATATTATATAATTATCACATCCAGTGTGGTTAAATACTCTTTTTAAACTTATTTTTTAATACTGTCATTCATCTTAAGAAGATGCTGTAGTGTTTTTCACCATTTAGATGAGTTCAGAATTTTTGCTGATTACTTCACCCAGAGAAATTCCTAGGGTTGAAAACACTGTTATCAAAGACTCTTAAAACCTTTGGTCAGAAGCTTTCCTGAAAGGCTGCAAAATTTACATGTCCACACTGTATCCTGATCAAATTTGAATATTTTTTTAATTATAATCAACATGGTAGTTGACCATTGCTATTTCAGTAGCCTTTTTTTTTTTTTTAAAGATTTTATTTATTTGAGAGAGAGAGAGATTGAGAGAACGAGTAGGAGGAGGGGCAGAGGGAGAAGCAGACTCCCTGAAGAGCTGGGAACCTGATCAGGGACTGGATTCCAGGACTCTGAGCCAAACACAGACGCTTTACCGACTGACCCACCCAGGCGCCCTCAGTAGTCATTTCTTTAGTTAGAAGTTAAGTTGAACATTTCAAAACATTGCTATATTGTGCTATCATTATGGTTTTGTAGAACATACTGATAAAATTCTTAAGCTCTAAAAATAGATGAATTTTAGTTCAAATATAGACCTCATCACTTACTTGGGCAGAGCTAAAGTTCGTGTCTAAAACTCAGTTTCCTCAAATGTAAATGGTGATAATATCAACCTCTATTTTATAGAATTGATGTAAGGATTAAGAGAAAAGCATTAATATTCATAGCTTGGTGTCTGACATGGTAAGTGCTCAATATGTATTAAATATTACTAGTCTTATATGAATTGGCTTTTCATTAACTGCGTCCACTTTTTTTTCCTGCTAGTTAATATAAGTTAGCTCTTCAAAATCAATAGAAAAAATATTAAGTGTATTCAGCCTTTTCTTCTCCATTTTGACTGCTATGTAACTGATTTTGCCATGTTTTGACATAAAATTAGATTATAATTTTTATTTACAGGTGTATCTCCATTACCCAGAACAATGTCTGGAAAATATGGAACAGTTAATAAATATTTTCAAATGAATGTATTGTTCTTTTTCAAAGTGTTCTTGGCAATTTTTGAATATTTCTCTACATGTAAATCCTAGAATCAATTTAACAAATCCTCTAAAACACACCATCAGGATTTTAAATGCAAAAGCATTGAATTCATTTGGGGAAAGAATTGACATATTTATAAAATTAGGTCTTCCCATCCAGAAACATGGTGCATCTTTCCATCTATTTGTACCTTCTTTTAGGTTATTCCATCAAGTTGTGTAGTTTTCTTTATGTAGGTCTTGATTATTTCTTGTTAGGTTAATTTGAGAGTTATTACTGTTTTTTATTCTGTGAATTGTGTTTTCTATTTTCTATTATATTTCCTAAGAGATTATTGTTCTAAAGGCAACTATTGATTTTTGTATGTTAACATTTTATTCTTCCAATGTGCTGACTCTAGTCTTACTAGTTATAGCAGTTGTGCAGTTAATTCTTTTAGCTATTCATCCATTTACCAAAGATGATTATTTTTTTCTTCTTTTTCTATATCTATTATTTATATTTCTTATTGGTCACAACTGCAAGAATGATATTGGATAGAAGGAGTGATAGCAGAATTCCTTGCATTAATATCTGACTCTAATGAGAAGGCTTCTAATTTGCAATTAATATATCATTAGTTTTTCCTGCATGTCCAGACTGGCCCAGGTAAACCCATCCTTTGTAATTGTGAGAATTTGTGTGATTGGGCAACTAGGAGTTCATTTCTTTTGGATCCCACTTTCTCTTTCCTTCTTCATAATTTCCTCAATATTTTTCTGAGCCATTCCCCAAAATTTAAGTACCATTTGGGGAGTATAGAGGAGTTGTCATACCTTCAAATCCCATTCAGCACAGACTTTAGAATTAAATATCTATAATCCAAAGAAATATTTTTCTTAATAAAATTGACTAGTTCTCACAACATGATTCCAATGCATTATTATACTAATAAGATCTTTTTATGTATATATTGTCTCTTTCTGTAAATCTTTTTCTATAGCAGTATCTTTATAGCAAATCAAGGACTTCCACCAAGAATTTGGAGGGGGAGGAGAGGAGAAGCAAAAAAGAGAATGAGGGGCAAGGAAACCTTCACCCTTTGATGCTTGACAACTTTTAGTCTACTTCATTTCTTGATTACTAATAAGGCACACTTTCCACAATGCTGTGGGTTTGCCATATATTTTCTTGAATCTCAATCTCTTTTCCCTTGTATATACTTCAACACTATTTAGATTGTTCTTGGCAAAGTGTATATTTTATCAATGTAAAATAGCTCTGGTATGTTTCCAAGTTTTCATCTAATATCTATTTTTTTGATGCTGTCTGTTTTAATATGGGTATTTAGTAATCCTATTTATCTTGGATAATTATATGTTTGTACTTATCTCTGACAATTTATATTGTGTTTTCTGTTTGTTCTGCTTTTTTATTCCCTGTTTTGCTTTCCTGTCTTTTTTTGGGGTTGATTGAACTTGTTATTTTATGTCTTTCTTCCCACTGATTGACAGTCATACATTTTTCTACTCTTATAATGGTTATTCTTACATCTTAAAACATACATTTAAGTTTATGTTTTTCTATTAAAGTCAAAATTGAACTAATATATACAGCTTGGAAAGAGAGAGAAACCTTAGATAATTCTGTGTCTCTCCTTTTCTCTTCCCCAATTTCTCTATAACTTCCTCTCTTATTGAGATCACCTGGGATTAGAATGTTATTTCATTTTAACTCTGTGAATGAACATTTATTGAGTCTTAACTATGATACTCCCCACTGTTCTCTATATGTCACATCTTCCCTTTTTGAATTTTTGCATACTTTAAAATTACTTTTACTTAGACTTTACTCTTGAATGATGGTTTGTCACATATAAATTAGAAGTTAAATCATTTCCCTTTATGATTTTGAAGTCACTGGTCCATTATATTTAATATCCAATATGATAAATAAGTTGCTGACTCTGATATGATTTTTCTTTCTTTGTAGATGTAAGAGATCAGTACTAGTCTGGTTAATGTACTGCATGCTCATAATAAGAATTCATACTAGAATCATCGCCATATGCAAAGTTGATATAGCTTCAGGTTATAGATACAGAGTTATAGCTGCACACAGAAAAGATAAGAACAACCAGCAGTTGCTCAGAGCAGCTGCTCTGTTTGCTGTTAGTGCTGCTGGGATGCACTAGCCAGCAGGCCTTAAACAAAGTGGCCCACAAGGAGTGAGTCTTCATCATGTGTGAAAGCCTGGGGAATCAACCAAAAATCTGGTAGCTGTCATCCTTTCCTTGTGGGTGAGATGTAGTGACATATAGCTTAATATCACTCAATATATTGTGTTCAGCAACATACATATAACTCAAAAAGATACATACTAGTAAATCTATAATTTATTCTGCTTATTCATGCCTTTGGATGACTATCGTTTTTGGTGTCTTAGCCTGAGCATTAATCATAAAATTAATCTGTACTGTAGTACCTAGACTATTTCCCCTCTCTGGAAGCTTTTAGAATTTTCTCTTTGTGTTATTCTAAAATTTTAGAATGGAAATGTCCAATTATGCATATTTTTTACATTCATTCTATTGGCAATTGATGGGTCTTTTCAATCTGAAAAATTTCACCTTTATTTGGGGAAATGTCTTTTATAATTTCATTGTTTATTTTCTTTTTCTTCAGTGACTTCTATTAGAAGATACTGGAAGTTCTCTATTCTCCACGTCACTTGACTTTTTGCTTATACTTCTTATCAGAGGCTGGTGCTGAGGGTGTTCCACCCAGATTCCAAGTACCACTTTGACTGGTTTCTTGTGCACATTCTTCAGCTGCTATCTGAATTGATGCTGATGATTCACACCTGTAACTTTTGGAGAACTTTCCTTGGGCACTTGTAACTGCTTTGCTTGTGGAACAGTTAGTAGCCAATGGCTACTAATGTGGTGATATAAAAGCCCAAGTCAAGATGAGACAGACTGTCTGGTGCAATTTGTTTCAGGGTGTTCCATGAAATAAAATGAGGCTAGACGTCATTTGAACTCACATTCTTATGTGACTCCTTCCTTTTTTCTTTTCTACTTCCTTCCTCCCTTACAAGTTTTTTCAGAGAGCACTCCCTTCTTACTAAATTACTTACAGCCCTTACTCCATAATAACTTATTTCTGTATATTATTTTTAGAGCCATAATTTTCTTTAGCTTTAATTTTTTATAAATCCAATAATGTCTCCTTTCTATCTTACATCTTTTCCTGCAGTGCTATAACTCAATTATCTGAAAACAATCTTTGTATGTGTATGTTATTTCATGGCATTTATGACAAGAGGGAAGGGAGTCATATGATCAGAGTTTACTGTCTTGATCCAGTCTCTCATTCACAACCATTGTGGTTTATAATTCTATTGTGGCAGTTCATTTCCTTGTCATCTAATTTATCATTTTTGCATCTCATCCTGTTCTTTTGTCTCAGCTCATTATTTCTTCATGGCTTTCTGTTCCCATATCATGTACTTGTGTATGCTATTGTAGATGCTAGATGCTTTTTTCCCAAGTTTGTGCTGGTTCTTATACCAGATTATTTTCAGGACAGGGTGTAACTCTGGGTCTTCAGCATGACATTTCCTTTCCCCTGTTTGTATTTTTCATAAGCTCTATGGTATTGGTTTTCTTTTTTCTTATCCATGGGAAAGGAAAAACTCATCTATTCCCATTATTTGTCAACACCCAAGGTATAGGGAGGGCTGTTCTTTGGCTCTACTCACTCTCCACTTGGGTACAGGTAGAATATCATTTGGAGGTAGGGCAGGAGAGCAGATTGTTTCAGGAGCTCAGAGCACAGTTCCCAGTGTCCAGTGTCTGGTATATATTTCTCTGGTGTGGTTCCTTGGACCAATACAAAAGATACTCCCTGATTGATGCCCATTCCATTTCTCCAATACTCACCTGTACCAGGTCCTCTCTGCTCCTGTCTTCTAGCTCTAAAGCTCTTTTGGTCAGGGCTAAACCTCACCGAAACATTTTGCCAAAACTGATGCTTGTCCAGTGTCTGTGAGTTTCTATGTTTAAATGAATATGGAAAGATTAATTCATTCAGTTGTTCAACAATTACGAGCTGTTTTCTCTATACTTCACTGAGGGACTGGGATTGGGACTGGGGAGATGAAGATCTAATTTGTCTATCGCAAAAGTGACATCGATCCAGTAAAGGAAGAGGACCAGTGATTCTAGAAGTTATAGATTATCTGATCCTAAACATAGTGATGAAGGAAGCTTTCCTACATTTTCTTTTCCCACAGGTGGGCTTCTCTTATTTTGTCAGTCCTATCTTTGGGGTAAATTTCCTCTGTACGTTAACAATAATTTCTCTTTCTTTGATTTGGGTGTTGGTCTGAGGTTTATTGTTTTGTTTTCATACACATTCTGGTGGGAACTTGTTTGAATGTCTGCCTCAAGGACTACTAGCAACTGTAGAAATGCAGTTTTACTTTCCATTTCTGTTAAGCATTGTTTTTTCTTTACAACAAAAGTCATATCTTAAGTAGAGTTTTGCCAATAGCTTACAATTCCAGATTTTAAATACATTTGACTCACTAATTTTATAGCTAACAGAAGAAAGCCATTTCAAAAAACTTCCATTACTAGACAAGATTTTGATAGACACCAGTAATTCAACATGTCATGTTGTCCAATAGAACATTACCAGGAGTTATTCTCTCAGGTTCCATCATTGTCCTTGATTTAAAAAAAAAAAAAAAGACTCATTTGACAAAGTAGGTGCTCGTGAAAACTTCACATATTGTGAGTGTTAATGTGGTAATTTTGCTTTTGTTTTTACTAGATTAAAATATGCTAATTTTGTTCAGAGGAGAACCAGTTCTCTCTACATTTTATATATTGCATTTATGCTATTACTGCTACACTGGATTTTTTGTATGAATCTCTTCAGGAAGCATGATCAATGCCCATAATTCTGAAATAAGTATTCGAAGGAACAGAAACAAATAATAGCATTTTATTTTATTTATTATTTTTTTAGATTATTTATTTGAGAGAGAGGGAGAATGCATGGTGGGGAGGGTCAGAGGGTGGGAGAGAGAGAGAGAGAGAGCGGGAGAAGCAGATTCCCCACTGAGCAGGAAGCCCGACATGGGGCTCTATTCCAGGACCCTGGAATCATGACCTGAGCTGAAGGCAGACGCTCAACTGACTGAGCCCCTCCGCTCCATCCTTAAAGTAGGACTTCATTTTTCTTAAACCATCAAATACTTCAGAAGTTGAATTTTATAAAGAGAACTCCTTGTTTTGAATTGTTTCAGACTTTTTCTCAATATTTTTAAAGGTCCAAGTGAAGTTTCTTAGGATTAATATTTTTCATGTTTGATACAGCCTGGACATAATTTCCTTATTAGATTCACTGAAATATTGTCATGGCAATTTTTCAAATGACTCAAAAATATGCTTTTAAAGAAAGTATACCTAATGTAAGTATGCACTAAAACTATTAAAGATTTCCATCTTGGAGACTTCGTTTTGATTTTGATCTGTTAATTATTGTTTGGGCATTGTAATAGAAGATTTATGACTGGGTATATCTGATATAGTCAGTATTCCTTACTGGCCACTGTGTGGCGAGTATGTCTATGATCTTAATCTCACTATTAATTGCCAGGGTTGGTTTGGCTGCTCTGTTTCTTATGTACCTCTGAGTACTGTGCTAAAGTGATGATAAAGATTGTTTATTATTGTCCTTATTGACCTCAGGGCATTGGCTAATTAAAGCCCGAATTTCTGTAAACACATGCTGAATTCTCAGTGAATTTCTAGACTCTCCTGCCCTCAGGAATGTAAAGCCATAGCTCCATATAATCCTCAAATGCTTCCTGGCATTATGCATGAGTCCCAGACAAGAATACACATAGGCACTCATGAAAAGATGATACTTTACTGGCATTGAGCCTGACTATAGATTTTTAGTCCACTAAACTTGTTTCCCCTTTGGAGGCCTGGAATTGAGTTATTGGAAAAAAAAAAACAAACAAACTTGTGTATGTACCCTTGGTGGAATAAATCTAGATTATATAATCTGTAGAGTTCTGGACTAAGAGGTGTCATTCCTCTTTTGATAATGTGATATCTATTTTAAAATTATATATATTGTTCTAATTGTGAAAGTACTACATGTTTATTGTAAGAAATATTAAAAAAAGAGACAAAAAGAAAATTGGACAATAAAAATGCTCAGAGAGCAACATTATTAAAATGGAGAAAATATCTTTCAAGTCATTTTTAGATTAGTTGTTAATTACACGCTTAATACCTGAACACCTTCTCTCTGTATAAAACAAATTACTAAAAGTAAGGTTAAAGTCCACCTGAATTACCATATAAAATTCCAATCCCTACCCAGTTATTTTTTCGAAGTAACACACACACACACACACACACACACACACACAATTTTGAAATGTATCAAATTTATAGATTGAATTAAAGAAAAAAAATGACATGTTTGCAATCTCAGATCATCACCTCAGTGGAAGTGGTATTTCTCTTCAGTCAGTCTTCTTTTATGTCCTTCAGTAAAAATATATAGTTTTCTGTATAAAAGTTTTAATTTTATTCCCAGGTACAATATGATTTTTGTTACTCTTATGAATGAGATTTGTATCATATATTCAAATCAATTATTGCTGCTTGGGAAGAAAGATAGGGCAACTGTCTTAGTTCAGACTGCTTTAACAAAAATATCATAGACTGGGTGGGGGGGCTCCAGCAACAAACATTTATTTCTCACAAATCTGTCTAAGATCAAGGCATAGACTGATTTGCTCTCTGCTGAGGACCTGCCTGCTTCCTGGTTTATAGATGACAGCCATCTTCTTACTGTTTTCTCACATGACAGAAAAAGCTAGAGAACTCTATGGGGTCTCTTTCATAAGGGCACTAATCCTATCATGAGGTCTCTACCCTCATGAACTGATCACCTCCCAAAGGCCCCACCTTCAAATACCATCACCTTGAGGTTAGAATTTCAGCATAAGAATTTTGGTGGGACACATTCAGTCTGTAACAGAAGCTCCACATTATAAAGATGATATAAGTTTGGAAAAAATGCATTTTTTCCTCTAGAAATAGAAATCAATTTCTAGCTCAATTTGAAAGGGCCAAATAATGTCTCAAAATAATGCATTTTTTTTCAAGTTTTAGACTGCAATAGAAGGTACAAATTCTTTTTCTTTTTAGAGCATTAGAATTGCATTTTTTTTAATTAACATAAAATGTTTTATTTGTACCAGGGGTACAGGTCTGTGATTCATCAGTTTTATACAATTCACAGTGCTCACCATAGCGCATACCCTCCCCAGTGTCCATCACCCTGCCACCCCATCCCTCCCACCCCGCACCACTCCTGCAACCCTCAGTTTGTTTCCTGACATTAAGAGTCTCTTATGGTTTGTCTCCTTCTCTGGTTTCGTCTTGTTTCCTTTTCCTTCCCCTATGATCCTCTGTCTTGTTTCTCAAATTCCTCTTATCAGTGAAATCATATGATACTTGTCTTTCTCTGATTGACTTATTTCGCTTAGCATAATACCCTCTAGTTCCATCCATGTTGTTGCAAATGGCAAGATTTCATTTTTTGATGGCTGCATAATATTCCATTGTTTATATATACCACATCTTCTTTATCCATTCATCTGTTGATGGACATCTTGGCTCTTTCCATAGTTTGGCTATTGTGGACATTGCTGGTATAAACATTGGGGTACAGGTGCCCCTTCAGATCATTATATTTTTATCTTTGGGGTAAATATCCAGTAGTGCAATTGCTGGGTTGTACGGTAGCTCTATTTTCAACTTTTGAGGAACCTTTGTACTGTTTTCCAGAGTGGCTGCACCAGCTTGCATTCCCACCAACAGTGTAGGAGGGTTCCCCTTTCTCCGCATCCTCACCAACATCTGTCGTTTCCTGACTTGTTAAGTTTAGCTATTCTGACTGAGGTGTGAGGTAGTATCTCATTGAGGTTTTGATTTGTATTTCCCTGATGCCGAGTGATGTTGAGCACTTTTTGATGTGTCTGTTGGCCGTTTGGATGTCTTCTTTGCAGAAATGTGTGTTCATGTCTTCTGCCCATTTCTTGATTGGATTATTTGTTTTTTGGGTGTTGAGTTTGATAAGTTCTTTATAGATTTTGGATACTAGCCCCTTATCTGACATGTCATTTGCAAATATCTTCTCCCATTCTGTCGGTTGTCTTTTGGTTTTGTTGACTGTTTCCTTTGCTGTGCAAAAGCTTTTTATCTTGATGAAGTCCCAATAGTTCATTTTTGCCCTTGCTTCCCTTGCCTTTGGTGATGTGTCTAGGAAGAAGTTGCTGCGGCTGAGGTCGAAGAGGTTGCTGCCTGTGTTCTCCTCTAGGATTTTGATGGACTCCTGTCTCACATTGAGGTCTTTCAACCATTTGGAGTCTATTTTTGTGTGTGGTGTAAGGAGATGGTCCAGTTTCATTCTTCGGCATGTGGCTGTCCAATTTTCCCAACACCATTTGTTGAAGAGACTGTCTTTTTTCCATTGGACATTCTTTCCTGCTTTGTCGAAGATTAGTTGACCATAGAGTTGAGGGTCCATTTCTGGGCTCTCTACTCTGTTCCATTGATCGATGTGTCTGTTTTTGTGCCAGTACCATATGTCTTGATGATGACAGCTTTGTAATAGAGCTTGAAGTCCAGAATTGTGATGCTACCAGCTTTGCTTTTCTTTTTCAACATTCCTCTGGCTATTCGGGGTCTTTTCTGGTTCCATACAAATTTTAGGATTATTTGTTCCATTTCTTTGGAAAAAGTTGATGGTATTTTGATAGGGATTGCATTAAATGTGTAGATTGCTCTAGGTAGCATGGACATTTTCACAATATTTGTTCTTCCAATCCATGAGCATGGAACGTTTTTCCATTTCTTTGTGTCTTCCTCAATTTCTTTCATGAATATTCTATAGTTTTCTGAGTACAGATCCTTTGCCTCTTTGGTTAGATTTATTCCTAGGTATCTTATGGTTTGGGGTGCAATTGTAAATGGGATCGACTACTTAATTTCTCTTTCTTCTGTCTATGTTGTTGGTGTATAGGAATGCCACTGATTTCTGTGCATTGATTTTATATCCTGCCACTTTACTGAATTCCTGTATGAGTTCTAGCAGTTTTGGGGTGGAGTCTTTTAGGTTTACCACATAAAGTATCATATCATCTGTAAAAAGTGAGAGTTTCACTTCTTCTTTGCCAATTCGGATGCCTTTTATTTCCTTTTGTTGTCTGATTGCTGAGGCTAGGACTTCTAGTACTATGTTGAAAAGCAGTGGTGATAGTAGATATCCCTGCCGTGTTCCTGACCTTAGGAGGAAAGCTCTGTTTTTCCCCGCTGAGAATGATATTAGCTGTGGGTTTTTCATAGGTGGCTTTTATGATATTGAGGTATGTACCCTCTATCCCTACACTGTGAAGAGTTTTAATCAAGAAAGGATGCTGTACTTTGTCAAATGCTTTTTCTGCATCTATCGAGAGGTTCATATGGTTCTTGTTCTTTCTTTTGTTAATGTATTGTATCACATTGATTGCAGGCCAGGAATAAACCCAGTTGGTCATGGTGAATAATCCTTTTAATGTACTGTTGGATCCTATTGGGTAGTATTTTGGTGAGAATTTTTGCATCCATGTTCATCAGGGATATTGGTCTGTAGTTCTCCTTTTTGATGGGGTCTTTGTCTGGTTTTGGGCCCAAGGTAATGCTGGCCTCATAAAATGAGTTTGGAGGTTTTCCTTCCATTTCTGTTTTTGGAACAGTTTCAGAAGAATAGGTATTAATTCTTCTTTAAATGTTTGGTAGAATTCCCCTGGCAAGCCATCTGGCCCTGGGCTCCTGTTTGTTGGGAGATTTTTGATTACTGCTTCAATTTCCTTAGTGGTTATGGGTCTGTTCAGGTTTTCTATTTCTTTCTGGTTCGGTTTTGGTAGTTTATACGTCTCTTGGAATGCATCCTTTTCTTCCAGATTATCTAATTTGCTGGCATATAGTTGCTCATAATATGGTCTTATAATTGTTTGTATTTCTTTGGTGTTGGTTGTGGTCTCTCCTCTTTCATTCATCATGTTATTTATTTGGGTCATTTCTCTTTTCTTTTTGATAAGTCTGGCCAGGGGTTTATCAATCTTGTTAATTCTTTCAAAGAACCAACTCCTAGTTTTGTTGATCTGTTCTACTGTTCTTTTGGTTTCTATTTCATTGATTCTGCTCTGATCTTTATTATTTCTCTTCTCCTACTGGGTTTAGGCTTTATTTGCTGTTCTTTCTCCATCTCCTTTAGGTGGAGGGTTAGGTTGTGTATTTGAGATCTTGTCTCTTGAGAAAGGCTTGTATTGCTATATATTTTCCTCTTAGGACTGCCTTTGCTGCATCCCAAAGATTTTGAACAGTTGTGTTTTCATTTTCATTTGTTTCCATGAATTTTTTTAATTCTTCTTTAATTTCCTGGTTGACCCATTCATTCTTTAGTAGGATGCTCTTTAGCCTCCATGTATTTGAGTTCCTTCCAACTTTCCTCTTGTGATTGAGTTCTAGTTTCAAAGCACTGTGGTCCAAAAATATGCAGGGAATGATCCCAATCTTTTGGTACCGGTTGAGACCTGATTTGTGGCCCAGGATGTGATCTATTCTGGAGAATGTTCCATGGGCACTAGAGAAGAATGTGTATTCTGTTGCTTTGGGATGGAACGTTCTGAATATATCTGTGAAGTCCATCTGGTCCAGTGTGTCATTTAAAGCCTTTATTGCCTTGTTGATCTTTTGCTTAGATGATCTGTCCATTTCAGTGAAGGCGGTGTTAAAGTTCCCCACTATTATTGTATTATTGTCTATCTGTTTCTTTGATTTTGTTATTAACTGGCTTATATAAATGGCTGTTCCCATGTTAGGGGCATAGATATTTAAAATTGTTAGATCATCTTGTTGGTAGACCCTTTAAGTGTGATGTAGTGTCCTTGCTCATCTCTTATTACAGTCTTTGGTTTAAAATCTAATTTGTCTGATATAAGGATTGCTACCCCAGCTTTCTTTTGATGTCCATTATGATGGTAAATGTCCACCCCCTCACTTTCAATCTGGAGGTGTCTTTGGGTCTAAAATGAGTCTCTTGCAGACAGCATATCGATGGGTCTTGTTTTTTTATCCAATCTGATAGCCTGTGTCTTTTGATTGGAGCATTTAGCCCATTTACATTCAGGGTAACTATTGAAAGATAGGAATTTAGTGCCATTGTATTGCCTGTAAAGTGACTGTTACTGTATATTGTCTCTGTTCCTTTCTGGTGTATGTTACTTTTAGGCTCTCTCTTTGCTTAGAGGACCCCTTTCAATATTTCTTGTAGGGCTGGTTTCATGTTTGCAAATTCTTTTAGTTTTTGTTTGTCCTGGAAGCTTTTTATCTCTCCTTCTATTTTCAATGACAGCCTAGCTGGATATAGTATTCTTGGCTGCATATTCTTCTCGTTCAGTGCTCTAAATGTATCATGCCAGTCCTTTCTGGCCTGCCAGGTCTCTGTGGATAGGTCTGTTGCCAATCTAATGTTTCTACCATTGTAGGTTACAGACCTCTTGTCCCGAGCTGCTTTCAGGATTTTCTCTTTGTCTCTGAGACTTATAAATTTTACTATTAGATGTCGGGGTGTTGACCTATTTTTATTGATTTTGAGGGGGGTTCTCTGTGCCTCCTGGATTTTGATGAGTGTTTCCTTCCCCAAATTAGGGAAGTTCTCTGCTATAATTTGCTCCAGTATACCTTCTGCCCCTCTCTCTCTTTCTTCTTCTTCTGGGATCCCAATTATTCTAATGTTGTTTCACTTTATGGTATCACTTATCTCTCGAATTCTCCCCTCATGATCCAGTAGTTGTTTATCTCTCTTTTTCTCAGCTTCTCTATTCTCCATCATTTGGTCTCTATATCACTAATTCTCTCTTGTGCCTCATTTATCCTAGCAGTTAGAGCCTCCATTTATTTTATTTTATTTTATTATGTTTATTAATCACCATACATCATTAGTTTTTGATGTAATGTTCCATGATTCATTGTTTGCATATAACACTGAGTGCTCCATTCAATACGTGCCCTTTTTAATACCCATCACCAGGCTAACCCATCCCCCCACCCCCTCCCCTCTAGAACCCTCAGTTTGTTTCTCAGAGTCCATTGTCTCTCATGGTTCATCTCCCCTTCTGATTTCCCCCCTTCATTTTACCCTTCCTGCTATCTTTTTTTTTTTTTTTTTAACATATAATGTATTATTTGTTTTAGAGGTACAGGTCTGTGATTCAACAGTCTTACACAATTCACAGCACTCACCATAGCACATACCCTCCCCATTGTCTATCACCCAGCCACACCATCCTTCCCACCCCCCACCACTCCAGCAACCTCGATTTGTTTCCTGAGATTAAGAATTCCTTGTATCAGTGATATCATATGATACATGTGTTTTTCTGATTGACTTATTTTGCTTAGCATAACACCTTCTAGTTCCATCCACATTGTTGCAAATGGTAAGATTTCTTTCCTTTTTTGATGGCTGCATAATATTCCATTATATATATATATACCACATCTTCTTTATCCATTTATCCATTGATGGACATCTTGTAGAGCCTCCATTTTTTATTGTACCTCAGTAGCCTTTTTGATTTCGACTTGGTTAGATTTTAGTTCTTTTATTTCTTCAGAAAGCGATTCTCTAGTATCTTCTATGCTTTTTTCAAGCCCAGATAGTATCTTTATAATCGTCATTCTGAACTCTAGTTCTGACGTCCTACTAATGTCTGTATTGATTAGGTTCCTGGCAGTCGGCACTGCCTCTTGTTCTTTTTTTTTTTTTGAGGTGAGTTTTTCTGTCTTGTCATTTTGTCCAGAGGAGAATAGATGAATGAGAGAACAAAATGCTAAAAAAATGCTGAATGGGTAACAGTGACCCCAGAAAAATACACACTAAACAAATCAGAAGAGACCCGAAACCAGGGGAATAAAAAGGGGGAAAAAATATGATCAGGCTGGTGAATATAACAGAGCCACACACTAGATTTTGGGTGTATTTTGGTCTGTTAGAAGAAATTGCCTCCCAAAATTTTAAAGAAAGAAAAACTTATGTATATACAAAAGTAAGGGTAAATACGATGAAGGGCTGGAATATGAGTGGAAAGATGAAAATTAAAAAAGATTTTAAAAAAGGAATTGATAAGTTCGTTGAAAAAAGTATAAAAAAATTTAAAAAAAAAGAATGTGATCAGGTGGGAAACTAGGACAATGTCATATACTAGAGTTAGGGTATATTTTGGTCTGTTAGAAGAAACTGTATCCCAAAATTTTAAAGAAAGAAAAACTTATATATATACAAAAAATAAGGTTAAATACAACAAAGAGATAGAATATGACTGTAAAAATGAAAAATTAAAAATGATTTAAAAAACGGAATTGATAAGATGTTGGTTGAAAAAGGAAAGAAGAAAAATTCAACTAAAAAATAGAAAAAAAAAAATAAAGAGAATTTAAAAAATTACCTTTGAAAGACTAAAGCATCATGGGAAAAAAGCCATGAATTCTATGTGCTGTATCCCCCTTTGCCGTTCTCATCTATCGGTAAACTTGGTCTTGGCTGGATGTTCTTGCTGATCTTCTGGGTGCGGGGCCTATTGCCATGGTTCCCAAATGTCTTTGCCGTAGGCGGAATTGCCTCGCCCTTGCCAGGGGCCGGGCTAAGTAATCTGCTCAGGTTTGCTCTCGGGAGCTTTTGTTCCCTGCAAGCTTTCCGTACAGCTTTGGACGACGAGAGTGAATATGGCGGCCTCCCAATCTCCGCCTTGGAGGAGCCGAGAACTTAGGGCCCCGCTCCTCAGTGCGCCCCCAGAGAAAAGCAGTCAGTCACTCCCGTGTCCCCGGTCTCCGGCCGCACTCCGTGCTCACCTGGCCTATGACCAAGCGTTTCTGTCTCTGGCCCATGACCCCGTGTGGAGTCTCCAAACCCCACAGATTCCTGCGGTGCGCTCCCGCACCTCTCCTCCCTGGGGAGGAAGGGAGTCTCCCCGGATCTGCCGCTTGTTGGGTCCCTGCTGGAGGAGCAGTGGCCCAACTGTGCCGCGGATCACGGTTCATGGCAACCCCGAGCTGAGAGCCCGCTCCTCATCTCCATCTCTGCAGCGGCTTCCCCGCTCTGATACGCGGGAGCTCTGCCGCACTCAGGCACCCCTGGTATTCCTGTGACCCCGAGGGTCCTGAGACCACACTGTCCCGCCGTGTGGGTTCCCCCCCCCCCCCACTTAGCCACTGGAGTGACGTCTCTCAGCGGAGCCGACTTTTGTGCTCCGCTGCTCTATCATTTGCCAGTAGCGGCCGACGGAGGCCCCCTCCCCCGCCGTCTATCCTCCCAAATATCGCCTCGGATTCACTTCTTCAACATCCTACCTTCCAGAAAGTGGTTGCTTTTCTGTTCAGAGAGTTGTTGCTATTCTTTTCTTTGATCTCCTGTTGAGTGTGTAGGTGTTCAGAATGGTTTGATCCCTATCTAGCTGAATTCCTGGGACCAGACGAAATTTAGGTCTCCTACTCCTCCACAATCTTGCTCCACAAATTCTCTTATTTTTAATAAATTGTCTAGTAACTCCTGTTTCACATAATACTGCTTATGTGACTAGTTTTTTAAAAACTACAAAACATTTGTAGATAAATGTATTATTGTGAAAATTAATAGTGGTAAGGAAGGGTATTAACTATTGTTAATGATTCCATAGTGAGTTAATTGAGGTTTCTTAAAGAGAAATTTTTCTTAAAAAAGTTACAATTTCACTTTGTTATTATAGTCTTGGGAGACATGCCATTTTTTTCTTCCTGTTGTTATGGAATTTAATAATGTGGTTTCTGAAATCCCCTACTTACCATCACCACCACCATCACAATATACTTTGCTTTGGTTTTGACTTATTTGGTTACCTTTTTTCTTCCTCCCTGGAATATAGGCAAGGCATTTGTTTTTATATGTTAATCTTGTATCCATTCACCTTGCTAAATATTATGTTTAGTAGCTCATAATTGATTCTCTTTAGTTTTCTAGGTAGGTAATTGCATATTCTACATATAACAGCCACCTTATCTCCTCTTTTCCAATATTTTAATCTAATTTCTTTTTCTTATAATACTTGTGGACTAGAACATCTAGTTATATATATATAGTAATACAATAAGAGTATCCTTGATGGCAGCATTCTTATCTCATTCCTGACTTTAATTGGAAGACTTGTAATATTTCCACATTAAGCATAGTGACTGCCATGGGTTTTGTCTTATACCTTTCATTAAATCAAGAGCATTCCTCTGGGTTTCTAGCTTACCACGTTCCATCTTTACAATTATAAATGAATGTTAACAGTTATCAAATTCTTTTCAGTTTAAAGTAGGATGTTATATAATTTTATTCCATAATGAATTACATATATAATTTACATTTTTAGATTCTCCTTTGTTGCATTTCACAAATAAATGCTTTTTAGTCATGAGGTAGTCATTAAGCAAACTACATGATTCATCTTGCATATTATCTAGAATTTGGTCAATTTTTGCATATGTTTCAAATGTTTTTTAAAGAATGTATGTTGAATATTTTTCAGATCTCTCTATACTTTTTTCTGCTTATGCTGATCTCCTAAGAAAACTTTGCTGAAGTCTCCCACCAACACTATGTATTTGTTAATGTATTTCCCCTTGTTATACCATCCTATGCAAATATGCTTTGCATATTTGAAGGTATGTTTTAAGTACAAAAGGTTTATGGGTATTTTATCTTCTCAATTTATTATTTCTTCTGTAAATATAAACTTCTAGTCTCTTTTAATGCATTTGCTTTACATTTATGTTGAATACAGAGGTGCCTGGGTGGCTCAGTCGGTTAAGCAACTACCTTAGGCTCAGGTCATGATCTCAGGCCTGGGATCGAGCCCTGTGTTGGGCTCCCTGCTCGGCAGGGAGTCTGCTTGTCCCTCTGTCTCTGCCCGTCCTCCCCCACTCATGCACATGCTCTCTTACTCTCTCTCAAATAAATAAAATCTTTTAAAAAATGGTATTGAATGAGATTAATATTGCTACATTAACTTTTTAAGTTATAAAAGTATATACTTTATACTTATGTGTTTATAATTTCCCTTTATCATTTTGTTTTAGGTGTATCTCCTATAAACAGCATATAATGGCAATTTGCTTTTTTATAGCTATATTAGAGTCTCTCTTTTTAAAAAGTGAGGTTGAATCATTAACATTCATGGTAACTACTGTTATGTTTGGGTTTTCTTTTTTTCATCTTTTCTTTTTTTGGTATTTTTACTTTCTAGACTTGCTTTTTGTTCTTTCATTTTTTTGCCTTTTTTTCTCTCTTGGTTTGAAAGATACTCAACTCATTATGTTTCTACATTAGCTACCATTAAATACTTTAACTTATTTTTAAATAATTTCACACTTACAGAAAAGTTGTAATGATTGTACAAAGAACTCCCAAAAACTCTTTATCCAGATTCTGGTCATTTAAAAAAAAATTTTTTTTTTAAAACTACATTAGTCACACATACACACACACTTTTGGCTGACATACTTGAGCGTAAGTTCTCCATTACCCCTTCATATTTTAGTGTGCACTTCTTCAAACAAGGATACACTCCTGCCATAACACATTATAACGATCAGTATCAGGAAATCAACACTGATACAATATCACCATTAAAATATATTGCTATTCCAATAATGTCCTCTACTTTTTTAATTCCAGTCCAATATCCAATCTAAATTGTATTTAGGCATCATGGGTCTACAGTCTCTTTCAATATGGAACAGTCTCTTAATCTTTTCTTACATTTTATGGCCTTTATGTATTTCTTTAAAGTATAGGCCAGTTTCTTTGTATAATGTTGTTCAATTTGGATTTGTTTGATGTTTCTTCAAGATTAGAATTAGACTATGCCTTTGTTTAGAGAGATACTTTGTAGATATCCTGTTTTTTCATCAAAATTTTACCTACCATTTTTAGCATCCATTGCTGATATTTGCCCGAAATAGTTATTATGATCATTATCAGAGGGGTTTATCAATTCCATTTTTTCCAGATTTATTACTTGGCATCCTATTGTAAGATAAAGTATTCTGGTTTCCCCCTAATATTGTTATTTTTTTATGTTAAAACATAATATGGAATGCCATTTTGTTCAGCAGGTTGTAATCCATTAGTATCATTTTTTATGTTAATACTTAGATTATTTGAGATTTGGCCCTTCCAGATTGCTTTTGTGCTCTTTTATCTGTCCCCTTCATTCTTTGAGCAGTTCTTATTTTCTGACACAGCCATTTCAACAAGATTCCCTAATTCTTTTTAATGAGGAGAGGTATGTAGAAACTAAGATTTGGATGCTCGGTGTGTTCATTTTTACTGAGGTGTCGTGGCTTCTAGGACAGAGGTAGGGAATATATGTATCCACATACACTTCTATACTTATTTCTATATTTTTCTTTCTATATAAAAAACTATGTGTTCACATTAATACTTCCAATACCAAACCAACATCACAGGATTTATTCTAGTCCTCTCCTTTTTCATATTTATAACTTCCTTCTTTGACAAAGAGGAATATTGCTCTCTTTACCCCCATTATATTTATTTATTCACTCAAACTCCCTGTATGCAGCCAAAATCCTGAACATGCAGTTGCTTCCTTGGCTCCAGCCATGCTGAGTATATCAATACAGCTGGCTCACTCTTCTGCCTCTGCCAAGGAAGAGAAAAGGAGAAAAAGGACTTTTAGATTTTTAATAAACATATTTGAACTTGTATTTTTCTATCATATTCTAATCATTATGCATATTCTCTTTAAATAACTCAAGAACAGTAGTATACTTTTGCTTTCATCTGTACCTCCAACCCCGACTTCCCATGTTGATGTCGTCTGAAATTTTATTTCCAGATTATTATTAATAAATTTTAAAAACCCACTTAGGTAGACTTAATAATGAATTTTCTTTTTTTCCTTTTTTTAAATATGTGATTTTTAAAAACAGATTGATATATTTATTTTAGAGAGAGAAAAAGCATGAGCAGGATGGGCAGAGGGAGAGAGAATTTCAAGCAGACTCCACACCAAGTGCGGAGCCTGATGTGGGCCTGTATCTCTCAACCCTGAGATCACTACCTGAGCTAAAACCAAGAGTCAGACACTTAACTGCACCACCCAAGGGCCCCTAGAATTGATAATGAATTTTTATTTTTTAAAATATTTTATTTATTTATTTGACAGAGAGATAGCGAGAGAGGGAACACAAGCAGGGGGAGTGGGAAAAGGAGAAGCAGGCTTCTCACTGAGCAGGGAGCCTGATGCGGGGCTTGATACCAGGACCCCGGGATCATGACCTGAGCCAAAGGCAGACGCTTAACGACTGAGCCACCCAGGTGCCCCGATAATGAATTTTCTAAAAGTTTTTGTTCATTATTGCTGTTTACTCCTGAATCCATTCTTCTTCTGTTAGAATTACATATTTTAATAATAATTCAGAATATTTGTCAGTCTATAACTGGTAAATGTCTATTTTATTTTCACATTCCAATATAATTTGTCTGATCATAGATTCAGAATTATTATTAAGGCTAGTTCCAGATATAAGATTGACTTAATGACAATTAATAAAAAATCAATAGTAACAAGCAACCAGAAAATTTAACAAAATGTAAGATTCTATATGTCATGCAAAGGTAGTCCGTGCTCTTGGATGGGATAATCTGACATGTAAAGATATTAATATGTATACCAATAATTTATAAATTCATTGGAAACCCTATCTAAGCTCTAGTTGAAATATTTTAATAATACATTCTATGAGTATTATACTTGTTTAGAACAAACAAAGTAAACCAACAGACTGGAAAAAAGACTTCAGAGTGCTTTTAGATCTCAGCTTTTGTTTTGTTTTTTAAAGATTTTAATTATTTATTTTGGAGGGGGAGAGCATGAGTAGGGAAGGGGCAGAGGGAGAGATTGAAGCAGGCTCCCCGCTGAGTAGGGAGCCTGTGGGGTTCCATCCCAGGACTCCAAGATCATGACCTGAGCTGAAGGCTCAGACACTTAACTGACTGAGCCACCCAGGCACTCCTAGCCTTTGTTTTTTAAATATACAGTCTTTGCCACATTTTCATTATGCTAGCTACGTAAAAGTGAATTATGAATATTTTACTTTATTTCTAGCTTTTGGAATTGTTTATATGTTATAAGAATAATTTATTCTTTAGAATTCTAGAAAGCCTAATCTATAAATTTATCAATGTATAAAGATATTTGAATATAATACCTTGATAACTTATAAAAATTTCTTATCAGAGCATTATCTACTTCTTTTATGAATCAATATTGGTAATTTATGTTTTCCTCAAAAATTAACCTTCTAACTGATTTTTTATTCAGAAGACCTGTGATTTTGCATATAGTGTTCTTTTACAGTTTAAACTTTTTCCTGATTTTTCTGTTCTCTATATTGTTTAGATTTATGATCTTTTTTTATTTTACTATTTTTGTAAGAACCTTTTCTTATGTTTATTTTACATATTATTTTTATTTGCTATTTGCTATTTAATACCTGTTCCTCTTCAACTTTTTAGTTGCTTATTTTTTCTTTTCTTTTTTATTAAAAACACTTAAATGAATGTGGTGAGTATATCTTTGTCTAAATTAGTTTATGTATACATACTCCTTTTAAATTTGTATTATATATAGCCCATCATTTAACGCTTTGATTTCTTCTTCAACTCATGACTCAGTAATGTGTTTTCTTTTTATTTTAATATTCAGATATTTTAATATTTCTTATTTTGAAGATATTAAGAACATTTTTCAAATTATTAAATTAAAAATGAAGCACTTTCTAGTGATTCCAAGAAAATGATAAATTTAGGTACATGTACTTACTTTAGTTGCTTTCCCCACCCCATATCGAAATTTCTGGCTTATTGTAGTATAATTCTGGATTTCAAAATTCAGATTATTGTCCATTTTTTAGAATATACATTTTCCCTTTCAATATTTAATATTATGACATTTGCATGAAATTTGATGGATGTATTTATAAGAAATAGTCAAGCACCACTGTGATCTACTAATATTTTTGGTTATTACCAGTGCCCCTTTATAATATAGTGGCTCATGTTTTTAAGTGTTTTAGATCCACCTCTCCACCAGCTGGAGGATGGTCTTGAACAATTTTTGAGGAATATAATTAGGTGGCAGGTTTCTGAGCTCTGTATTCTTGGCAATGTATTTCTATTGTTCTTATAATATGCCTGGCAATGTATTTCTGTTGTTTCTTGGCTTAGAGTCATACTTTTTTCTCAGAACTCTATAGCTAATGCTCCATTTTGTCCTGGAAAGTTCATGTTGAAGAGAGAAAAAAAAGGGAGGACAACTTGATTATTTTTTCCTTTTAGAGATAATGTGTGTTTTGTCTGTTTGTTTTCTTTTCTGCTGGAATGGATGTATGAATTTCCCCCCTACTGTGTAATTCCAAGAAAGTAGATCTAGTAGATCTTTTCAATCTGTTTTGCCTAGGATGTATACGAAGTGGGGGGTGAGAGGGGAAGGAAGTGTTATTTCCTTGCCTCAGGGGTCCATGAGGGATCCTTGGTAACACCCTTGGTCCCCTTGAACAAGCGTTCTTCCTATTTTCTGCATTTCCTGGAATGAGTTAATTGTTTGATTTGTGAGTTTGGCAAATGATGGTCAGATCCTTCTGAACATTTCTCTCTCTCTGTCTCTTTTTTAGTGCACCTTGCCTGCACGGAGGATACGTGTCCGGTGTTCTCTGACCCCTCTGGTAAGTGCAAGCACCTGTGCTGGAGGCCGGTAGTTACATAGCCATACTAGTGACTGTATGGGTATATCTGTCTGATTCAAGATTAACCCAATGGGAATGCTGTTGTGGGCTAGGATTTAAGCTGGGTTCTCAAATCAGCCTTATTAACCAACTGATACTTTTATTTCTCATTACCTGATTCTTCTGTCTTCTTGTGATTGTTTGGGATTGCTCCCATACAAATCTCAAGTATTTGGTCTTGGTATTTTGTATATTTGGCATCCTTCAATCCCCAGGTATATCTTTCTTCAGAAAATTTTTCTTCTTCCTCCTCTTAGCTTATTTTCTCCTCTATTTTCTCTCTATTTCTCTTAAATTTAGAAATTCCTATTATTGCTTCGAGGTGTGTGTGTGTCTGTGTGTGTGTGTGTTTGTTTTATCTGCCTTTTATATTCCTTATCTAGCAGAAGGTAACTGTAACAACAACACCCCCCCCCCCCCCCGCAATGGGGGAAGTACTCAAGCTCAATTCTAGGGTGTTCCCCATTTAGGTTATTGAATGTCTGACCTGACAAAGTAAAACTATAGCTAACTATTAACTTTTTCCTTATCCCTTCATCTGGACCTAAAAGGCAGAGTTAAACATAGAATCACATTTTTCAGACAAAGTCTACCCAATATCCAAATATTAACATAGAGACACCCCCACCCCCACCCAAGCAAGTAGAAAAAACAAAACAAAAAACATCTCTTGGCATATGAAAATATGCTGATGTTTTGAAAAGTAGATCAATATGAAGGGTTAAAATATATGTCATCATTTAAACAGAGCAATTGCAAAATGATTTGGCGGCTATGTTTTAAGCTTACTGTAGCTGTTCTCTGCAGGAACCAGGATGGCAGTTCTTTCATTCTTGGATAGGCCCAGTAGAAGAAAAAGCCTTGTCATGTGATCCCTGCTCACAGTGGTCTCTAGTTATCTTCACCCAATCAAATTAGAAGGTGTTTATCAATTTCTGCTGGGATTCCATCTACTTACTTTTTAGATGCTTCATAGTGATTATGGGTTGAGTTGACTCTTCTTCATTCTAGTAATGTCTGCCGTAGCAGACCACTCAGGAATTCTGATGTATGATGTTCCCTTGGGCAGTATCCAATGGTGATATAGGCTCTCTATTTTTATATATGGGTATCCATTTCAATGACAGTTTTGAGAAGAGGGCTGTTAATGATTTTTAAGGTACTGTTTTGTCTGCAAGTCTGTTCACTTAACTAAGTTACATCGACCTGTGACTATGTTTCCCTATTTGTAAAGTAGGAATAATCTTAATTACTTTCCAGAGGCATGAAGATAAACATAGTTCATAGATGTGAAAAAGATTTGGAAGTGTTCATTAGAAGCTGTGATTGAGCTTTTGAGTAGTCATAGATATTGCACAAGAAAAAAATTACAATTCCAGGGCTGAAATCTTCAACGGCTCTCTGTGAATAAAGGATTCATTTTGTACATTAAAAATAGCCACTGGATATAATAATTTTGTTTAGTGATATGCTCAGAGGTAACCAGAACAGGGAGTAGTTACATATTCTTGCAGCAGACCATGTGGGCGATCAGAATAGGAACAAATAAAGTGTGTGGATTCATTTTATTATACATCTGTTCTTTCATCTCTATTTACTTTTAAAAAACTGCTTCTTCAGGAAAATGACCTTATGATGAGTTTACTATATTTCCGTAGTGTTATGTTGCAAATATTTCTTTACTGCTGGAGTTTTAGTAAGCAGAGGTAAAATGCAATGTTTCAAAGTTACTATGTGGATTTCCTTTCCTTTTGCTCTCTGGAAATGTGGGTGGGAGCTGGTCAGAACTTAAGAGACTCAAGATAGTATTTTGGGGACTTACTATGTTTCATATATTTATTTTTGTTACCCATTAAAAAAATCAAAAAACTCACATTAGAGAAACTCTTTTCTTTTTAACACCTGAGAAGTAGTAGTGTGTAGATTATTATTGCAGACTTTCGATCATTTGTTTGGGTTTAAATTGTACACCACCATTATTTAACCATTTTAAGCCTCAGTTTCCTAAATAGAATGGAGATTACCTATCTTTACTGAGTTGACAATTTTCCATATGTGTATGTATTCTAGGGTGGCAAGGAGGCAGAATCTGATTTGGACTGCTGATATAAATGACTCCTTTGTTAGGGCTAATGTTTTCTTCCTCCTTGTTGGGCTACCTGTGCATGTCAGAGTTATAAGCACAGAGGATATGTATAGAACAAAGTTAACAATAAATGATACTCTAATTCAATTTGCTTTTTTAAAATTACACTGTACCAGAGGTGAAGGCAGTAGATAAAAATATCTACTTGGTGAATATACTGAAGGGTTTAATCAGTGTGTTGGAGGCTAGGGGTAACAATCTCATTATAAAGCATGCCATTAATGTGAAATTCTCCGTTAAACTGGAACTTGTAATTCTTAATAGATAATGGGCAATGAGAACTCCTAAATTTAAATATTGAACAAACATTTGCCCCTACATGTGATGTTGATGTGCTACTAGTGAACAATTTTGTTCATGAAAATAATGAAATATTTGATGATAATACGGCCATACATATAAGCAGAGACTGATTTCTTCAGAGAAATAACATATGTGGAATAAAATAATGCCAATTGCAATTACTTAGATCACTTACAAATCTTAATAGAGTAAATCTTATGGTACTTTATTTAGGTGATGCATTTCAAATGCCACTGCAGTTTTAATTACATCAATATGGAGACCCTTAATTAAACTCACAGGAAAAATAATCATTTGCATTAACCATAATATCTGGTGCTATCAAGTACTTGGCATGCCAATTAATAGAACATGATGCCTGATTATCTAAAGGTGATAATAAATCACTTAGTATTGACAGTTACGCTCAATCACAGTTTAAGACCATATATTGTAGAGCCACAGTTCAGGATGCTATTCAAGCATGGCTTCTATATTTACTATGGTAATTCTACTAAAATACTTTTCCTGAAGTTAAAGATTATTCTTTAAGAGATAGGGCCTAATGAGTGGTATATGTCAAGGCCACTGGGGGAAACCAGACCATGTGCAATTTGGTTATTCTCTCTGGAGTACCACCTTACTCCAGATCATTTTCCCTCACCCCTATTGGCCTTACTCTATTCATTTTTGAGCCCTTAGATGTTATGCTCTGACATCCAGAAAGTTTACTTGACTCCTTAGACTAAGTTAGGTTCCCAATTAAGTACTCACATAGCAACCGCTACCTTCGCCTATGAAAATATTCATTATATGATGTTGATATTACTTGGATTATTTTCTTCTCCCATCTCAACTCCCAAGACTAGACAGTGAGCTTTGGAAGGCAGGGATCAGGTCTGCTACGTCCTTCTACCTCTCTGAAACCTCTGTCCGAGGGACCAGTCCATATCAGATATCCAAAAATGATTTTTGAATGATTAAGGAAATGAATGAATAAATGCTTGTACAATTAAAAGATAATTTTTTAAGCCCACAGGTTTGCATTCAACATCAGTGAATTAACAAAAACAACCTAATAAAACTGTATAAGTAACAGTAAAAAAATATGTATTTTGTAACTGAAAAAATGTCTATTTAAATTTCTCATTCTCTTAATTCAATGAAAGGAATTTAGAAACTGTGAATGGAGCTAATTTCTACATATAAACTTCAATCTGAAGATAAGAAAATTACTGACCTTAAGTCAGCAAAATGTCTCATGCAGTTATATGGTCTCCTTCATATATGGCCTTCCAATAGATTTATAGAAGAATTCTGCTCATCATAATTTTTCCTCTAGCCATTTGAAAAAGGTTTTAGACTTTAATTTGATTATTCCAATGGGGCACGCATTTCTTTTGTTTCCTAGAAGCTATAAATAAAGAGGAGAACCATAATTTAACCTCAGATAAGGACATTTTCTTTGTTAAGCATGTGTATATGTTCTTTGAACATTTATTTATAGTAAATAGTGGACATACTAAGCTGGGTTTTTACCTTAGATATAGTGGAGATACCTCGTCTGCTATCTCATAAGAAAGTGTGATATGGTAGAAAGAACTTGCTTATTTCTCTGGCTCTCAGATTCCTTATCTATATAGTGGGAGTGTTGTTTTGGGGTTCATTGAGATATTGTGTGAAAGTGCCTGAGAATAGTTAGCAGTATTTTCCTTTCTTCCTTCTAGTCTTTCTTCATTTAACCAAGAAGGGAATGAGAGGAACTTTCCCACTTCTCTGGTTTGCTAATATAGGCAAGTTTGCGGCAATCTCTGAAATACATTAGAACTTTAACAGATTAGTAATAGACTAATAATAGCAATAAGCAATTTTCACTAAATTTACATAGTATGTTAGGCTTTGTAAGATGTATTTTTTATTTATCTTTTTTATTCCTCATAATGATGTAATGAAGAAGGTATTATGTTATGTGGTAAAGTGTGTTAACTCTAAAGTCGAACCACCTTGGTTTATATCCAGATTCTCCTGCCTCCTCACTATTGATCTTTGGTGCCTCCCTCTCCTCCCTGTGCTCTGATTCACCATCTATACAGTGTCTGCCTTATAAGCTGTTGTGAAGACTAATGCAACAGTCCTGCAAAGCATCATGTAGGTATCAAATACCTACCTCTTATCTTACCTAATGCTTGCTCAGTAAAATGCTTAGTGCTTACTCAATGGAAAAATTTAAGGTCAGAGAGTTTAGATGACTTTAAAAAGTTAAAATAGCTGGTGTGAATCTAACATATGGTTTAGATTGTGGTCTTCTGATTCCAAACAGCATGATATTGCCATTATAGCTATCTTGTTATCCATGAATCTCCACATGAATCTTGTGTAATGTCAAAATGATCACTGTATGCCATATGTTGATTGCCTTTATCCTTGTTTGAAAACCTGATTATGTACCCTGATGAGGCATAGAGAATCAAGTGTGAGCAAGTAGGCCAGGTCTGGTCATTGGCTTGCACCTGTAAGGGCTTAGAAAATGTGTGTTGGATGAATGAATAAATTGGGAATTTGTTTATCATTAGATTTCTGTTGCCATGTACTATATCTTTCTCCACAAGAAGAGGCAATTCAAGATGTACTTACTTCTCATTTTGATTATGTGGATGTAGCATGAAAGAGCCTCAGAAGCCATTAACTCAGTTTGGTACATTATAATAATCACCATTGTGATGGTATTTTTGTTTGTTAAGGTGGTCATTTTAGGGGAAAAAGATTTTCTTTTTTTTTTTTTTAATTTTTTTATTGTTATGTTAATCCCCATACATTACATCATTAGTTTTAGATATAGTGTTCCATGATTCATTGTTTGTGCATAACACCCAGTGCTCCATGCAGAACGTGCCCTCCTCAATACCCATCACCAGGCTAATCCATCCTCCCAACCCCCTCCCCTCTAGAACCCTCAGTTTGTTTTTCAGAGTCCATTGTCTCTCATGGTTCTTCTCCCCCTCCGATTTCCCCCCCTTCATTCTTCTAGGGGAAAAAGATTTTCTACAGAGGGCAAAGTAAAATAATTGACTTCACTTGAGTTGAGGACCACTAACCTTTTAGAGAAAAGGTTTTCCAGAAATTCATCACTGTGTCTTAAAAACTCCCACTGAAGAAAAAGCACAGATCTGATCTTTGTTGATAATCCTTTAAATCTAAAATGGATTATCCTTGTCTGTCTATGCAGCATTTTATTTCCAAATTTAAATTCTTGTTGGCCTTATCTAATATAGTATATGTTTAATGTCTCGGGTTTCTCCTTTAAACTTCATTAAGAATTTTGGTTCTACCCCAAACAAATGGTGAGTCATCCTGATGGGGAAAATTATGAGAAAGGCAAAACTTTGAGAAGAAATGAGAGATGAAGGAGGTTGCAGCATGGTTTCTGTGGAGCATATTTGGGAAGTACTCACAAATTCGCAATGGACTGAATCAAACTTACCTCAGTACCACAGAGTATTATGTTTCTGGACCCAGGAAACAGAACTCAAATATACAGCAAGTTTTTTTTTTTTTTAAGATTTTATCTATTTATTTGAGAGAGAGTGAGCAAGAGAGAGAGAGAGAGAGAGAACAAGAGGGAGGGGGTAGGAGCAGAGGGAGAGGGAGAAGCAGACTCCCCGCTGAGCAGGGAGCTGACAAGGGGTTTATCCTTAGGACTCCAGGATCACCCAGCAACTGCTTAACCAACTGAACCCTCCAGGTGCTCCTATACCACAAGTTTTAACATCAGAAAGGTATTGAGCAACCACGCTGCTAGGATGGATGGTAGGAAAAAGAAAGCTTAGCAAGAAATGGGGCAGTGGAGACAGAAAAAAAGAGGACAGATTTGAGAAATATTAGGATTCGAAACAGGATTTTGACTGAATTTGAGACTGTAGAGCAAGAACTATCAATGACTCCCTGGTTTTTTGCTTGGGAAGGTAGATGGTTGGGAGCTTTACTGAGATGAGGAATCTTTTTTCTTTTCTTTTTTTTTTTTATTGTTATGTTAATCCCCATACATTACATCATTAGTTTTAGATATAGTGTTCCATGATTCATTGTTTGTGCATAACACCCAGTGCTCCATGCAGAACGTGCCCTCCTCAATACCCATCACCAGGCTAACCCATCCTCCCACCCCCCCCCCCCCAGAACCCTCAGTTTGTTTTTCAGAGTCCATCGTCTCTCATGGTTCTTCTCCCCCTCTGATTTCCCCCCCCTTCATTCTTCCCCTCCTGCTACATTCTTCTTCTTTTTTTCTTTCTTAACATATATTGCATTATTTGTTTCAGAGGTACAGATCTGAGATTCAACAGTCTTGCACAATTCACAGCACTTACCAGAGCACATACCCTCCCCAGTGTCCATCACCCAGTCACCCCATCCCTCCCACCCCACCCCCCACTCCAGCAACCCTCAGTTTGTTTCCTGAGATTAAGAATTCCTCATATCAGTGAGGTCATATGATACATGTCTTTCTCTGTTTGACTTATTTCGCTCAGCATAATACCCTCCAGTTCCATCCACGTCGTTGCAAATGGCAAGATCTCATTCCTTTTGATGGCTGCATAATATTCCATTGTATATATATACCACATCTTCTTTATCCATTCATCTGTCAATGGACATCTTGGCTCTTTCCACAGTTTGGCTATTGTGGACATTGCTGCTATAAACATCGGGGTGCACGTAGCCTTTCGGGTCCCTACTTTTGTATCTTTGGGGTAAATACCCAGTAGTGCAATTGCTGGATCGTATGGTAGCTCTATTTTCAACTTTTTGAGGAACCTCCATACTGTTTTCCAGAGTGGCTGTGAGATGAGGAATCTTGAGAAGGAAGAACTATTGAGGTTGAGGAAGTGCATTATTTTTGCGCATGTTATATTTGAGATAATTACAGGACATTTATTAATTTAGTATTTGTAATGTGCAAGGTGCTGGGCTAAAAGTCTGTGAGAATAATGGAAAGACAGACTATTAATCTTTAAAGAATTTTTATTAAGGGAGAAAAGACCTAACTCCAACTATCTATAACGTGTAGTAGATTATTCTAAGAGCCATTGCAAGAGAGAGCAAGTCAAGTCCAGAGATTTCTATGATCTATAAAATGATTATAATGTTTCTATGCTTCTAGTTAAGTTTCATTTGACATTTTGTTTGTAACCTCACTATCAGTGATGAAAATTTTGTTAAATGAAGAGAGCTTTTATACATATTGACAACTTTAGATAACAGTAAATAAATACCTATCAGTTTATAATTCATATTTATATAATAGTATGTACTTATGTACATATACAAATATACGGAATATATATATTTCTCTATATATATTCTGAATATAGAAAAATATACTCTTCTTGGAAAAGAATCTCTATTCTATTTTGTAAATTTCAACTTTCTCCTTGTATTTATTTTTAACTGAATCTTACTCTATTTACTGAAGCCACAGTAGTAAATAAGATGTATTTTAGCAATTTAAAGTTGAATATTACCATCCAAATGTGCTAATACAATTTTATCTTTTTAATTAGGTACTTAATATATTATTTTTATGCATTAAAATTTTTCTAAAATATTTCTTTTTTTTTTTCTTTTAAGAATTTATTTATTTATTTGAGAGAGAGCATGAGACAGAGAGAGCATGAGAGGGTCAGAGGGAGAAGCAGACTCCCTGCCGAGCAGGGAGCCCGATGTGGGACTTGATCCCAGGACTCCAGGATCATGACCTGAGCTGAAGGCAGTCGCTTAAACAACTGAGCCACCCAGGCGCCCCTCTAAAATATTTCTAAAGACTAATAATAATCATTTATATATAAAAATCATAAATTTTAAATACTGATTTTTACTTTCAGTAGCCCAGTAATTTAAATTATTTTCATTAGGCCAAGTACGTTTAGTAGTACACTAAATCATATTTCTTGATTTGTTATATTAGAAAGAAAAGTAATTTATATTTTATATTATTAATTCATTTTAATGGATATGTAATTTCTGTGGGCTTTTCTTTCTTAGTAAAGTCATACTTTTTATGTAACCCGTTTAAAAATATTTGTGTAGCTTAGAGTTGAAAGCTGCTTAAATTTGTTTTTGTATTTCAAGCTTTCTATATAAATGTATGTGCTACTAATTTTGAAAGAAGAACAAAGCCCCTGTGAATTATATTGTAGATGTTAATGACATTGTTAAAATAATGACAGATTGCTTTAATGGTGGATGTGCACTTAGTTGGAGGAAGCCTAACAAAATGTGCTATTTCATATTACTTAAAAGAGTTAGTCAAGAGCCATCACCCACTTACAGTCATGTCTTAACCCAAATTACAAAGCATGTGCAGTATCAAAACCGATAAAAAAATTCCAAGTGGCATGTATTCATGCACTGTACATTCATTCATTCAGACACCATTAAATAGTGTTTGTTAACCTTTAATTCAGATGTTTGCATTGAAATAACATAATGTAAAACACAAGTCAATGGAGGGTTGTAAAACTGTTTCTTGCTACAGTTTTTATTAGCCTGTTATTCGATGCTGAAGTGCAGTTACACTCTGAAGCAAGGCTTGTATAGAAGTATCGTATCAATATATTATAATACAAATTTAACCTATTAAATATGTGACAAGTATTATGTTTATTGCTGGGACTATGAAAATATAGACATTGTTGTTGATAAATATCACCGTATCCTACTCTATATCATGGGCTTGCCCTTGCAATTCAGAGGACCCATGGGGACTCTCGGCTGCACCCTTCAACTTATGTTGCTGTAAAACCCAGAGTGGTTTAGCTACCCAGGGGATTTTTCATTTAAGTTTTATGTTAGCTATGGTATTTTTAAAGGCTATGCATATACATATAGATATATATTTTGCTTAGATAAAAGGGAAGAATATCCTACTAAAATTGGTAGAAGTCTATGGAGGCTTTTAATTATGTTCTTTTCACATTCTGTATGTTCTAATTTTTCTACGAGGAACATGAATTCTTGCATAGCAAAACAATTTTAAATGAAGCTGGTTATTGTTGCATAGAAAAATGTGGTGGTGAAACCAGTGCTAATCCCTTGTTTATACCCCCAAACTATCCCCTTACAGTAGGAAGCCTCAATATTACCCTAGGGAAGAGCTTTCATTGAAGTTTAACATTCGTTTGACCACCAGAGAAGCCAAGCATGTCATTTGCTCAACATTGATGGAAGTTACTTTTTTATGTCCCTCCAAATACAAAAGTTTAGAATGAGGACAGGCTCATGAGTAGTAGCCATCAAAGATATCCACACAGTCCCATCAACACTATGGATGGATCGGACCAGTGCTCAAACTTTGGATAGAGTCAGAAAATGGAGCTCACATGTTTTCTGTTAGACTCATACCTTTCCTGGCTAAGAGTTGATAGCATTAAGCATTGTGTGTGTGTGTGTGTGTGTGTGTGCCTGGCTAAGAGTTGATAGCATTAAGCCGTGTGTGTGTGTGTGTGTGTGTGTGTGTGTGTGAAAAGTTTACCTGGATTGGGAATAAAGTAAAATAGGAGACTTTGAAATACAGCCTTTATGCTAAATGACCTATTCACATACAACTACAGATCAGTTTTTCTTTGTGCTGGTAAGGATGTGGTTGACAATAGCTTTTAAATCCATTTAGGTAAGGGGCAAATAATCTTGGGTGAATTTCCTTGTATGTCCTTTCTGCCTTTCCGTTCATATTTGTACGCACTCACATGCAAATAGTCAAATACACATTCACACACTCACACACACACACATTCAGATTTAAATTTTCAAATCCTCATGAACAAAACCTATTTGCATAAGTTCTCGAAAATGACTAATGTGTTCGTGGCTCACAAGAAATAAAGTGTGTGGCTCATTGGTACTTTCTCATTTCTCGTCAGTTTTCCAGAAGTCATTATTGTGTCTGAGTCTTTAAGTCACCTTTTTTCATAGGTGAGCCCAGTATATTTCTTCAAGAATGATAACAGATTCAATGAACTACAACTTTGTTTTGCTGTTTGATGGTTTTAACTTTCTGTATTAAAAAGAAATACAGATTCCCTATTCTTTCTCATGGGCTCACACCTAAAACATGTGTAATTATATACCAATTTTACTTATTTCAGTATGTACAGGTTTCAAATAAGAGGCCATTATGGTAATTCTCAAGCTCATTTTCGTCTTTTCCAAAGCTTTCAACTTCTTTCTATTTAGATGTTAAGTTATTAGATCATATTTGAAAGCCATAAATGTCTAGGACATATATGACATAAGTCATATAATATTAAAGTAGCTAACCAACTCAAGAATTCACATTAAAACCTATTATTAACCCTTCCAACAGTTTCCAATCACTCATAATTAGTTCTGTGAGATTGTTTACATTATTTATGCTGGTAAACAGAGTCATTTCTTCCAATTAAACTGCCTCCTAACACTTTGACTGCTTTATTAGGATAGTGGTTGAGTTACTGTGTCTTTAATTAAGAACCACTTTAATTTGGACTGGTTTAGTTATTGCTAATGGTGAGTAGTTTGTTAATGGAATTGGAAGTGAAATTTCTTCTTCTTCTTTTAAAAAAATATTTCCCTGCCCTTATACTGCATTCTAACTTTGCCTAAATGTTTGAAAATTTTGAGCCTGTTCAAATGCCTTGCTTGCTGAAATCATTTTATTTCAGGCACATTCTTTTCTGACTCTCAAACCACTGGACAGTATCTTTTCCTGAACCATCATGTAAATAGCCTGTTGGAAGATTAGAAAAAGGTGAATTTTGTATTAGTTTTTTCCTGTTGTATAACAAATAATCACAAATTTAGCAGGTTAAGAAAATATGCATTTATTATCTCACTGTGTCTGTATGTCAGGAATCTCATGGGCTGCAATCAAGGGATCAGCCAGGGTCAGACACTTTGTAGAGATCAGGGATCTCTTTTAGGTGCACGT
The DNA here is from genome assembly GCF_004348235.1 of Phoca vitulina. NCBI lineage: Eukaryota > Metazoa > Chordata > Mammalia > Carnivora > Phocidae > Phoca > Phoca vitulina. The sequence goes on along the minus strand of NW_022589723.1, from coordinate 6,571,900 downwards.
TATTTTTGGCAGAATTCTGTTCTTTGTAGCTATAGAATTAAGGTTTCCTTTTTCTTGCTGGCTAAACTAAGGGCCACTCTCAGGTCGAAGAGGTCACTCCCAGTTCCATGCCATATGATTCTCCCACAGATCTCTCACAATATGGAAGCTACTTCACAGCCAGCAGGGAAATCTCTCTAACCTCAGAGAAGGCCTAAGCTTGCTTTTAAAAGGCTTCACCTGATTAAGCAAGACCCACCCAGATAATCTCCCTTTCGATTAATTTAGTCAACTGATCTGGGCCTTTTATTACTACTCTAAGGTCCCTTCACCCTTGCCATATAAGGAAACTGAATCATGGGCATAACACAGGGATGGAAATCCTGGGGCCATCTTAAAATTCTGCATCCTAAAATCTGTATTTCAGATAGTTTAGGAAACTGCACATTGAGGGGAGAAGGTTAAAACCAATATAACCGGGGGGTGCCTGGGTGGCTCAGTCGGTTAAGCGTCTGCTTTCGGCTTGGGTTATGATCCCGGGGTCCTGGGATTGAGTCCTACATCGGGCTCCTTGCTCTGTGGGGAGCCTGCTTCTCCCTCCCCTCCCTGCTCCTGCTCTCTCTCGCTATCTCTGTTGATATCTCTGTCTCTCTCTCAAATAAATAAACTCTTAAAAAAAAACCCAATATAACCAGTAAGCATTGTTTTCTGTCCTGCAGAAATTATATTGCACTGTTTCTTTGTTCAGGACATGCAGGAAGGGCTGATTTCGAGTCTTCTTTTTCAATGTGAAGTGTACTCGAAATGCTGCTGTTTCCTACCAGCATTGTATCTCAGAGTTCGCCTTTGTTGATAATAATCCATATATGTCATTAAAAATAATAGCTACAATGTATTGAACATCTACTATATATTAGGCATATAAATACTTTTTAATCCTTGAGGGTTTTTTTTAACTCTACAAATGTATCGTTATTACTATTTTATAGGTGAGGAAACAAAAGATCAAAAAGTCTACGTTATTTTCTGAGTGTCACAAAGATTGTAGAGATAGAGGATGTGAGGGTTAATTTTATGTGTCAACTTGACTGGACCAAGGGAGCCCCAGTAGCTGGTAAAACATTATTTCTGGGTGTGAGGATGATCCTGGAAGAGATTAGTATTTGGTTAAATAGACTGAGTAAAGAAGGTCCACCCTCCCGAGTATGGGCTAGCATCGTTCAATCAATTGGGGACCTGAATAGAACAAAAGCAAAAGAAAGGGCAAATTCTCTCTCTTGTTCAGCTGGGACATCTTTTGCTGCCCTTGGACATTGGAGCTCCTGGTTCTCAGGCCTTCAAACTCTGAAACATATACCGTCACGATCCAGTCTCTTGGTTCTCAGGCCTTTGGACTCAGACTAAATTAAACCACTGGCTTTCCTAGTTTTCTAGCTTTCAGATGGCAGATTGTGGGACTTCTCAGCCTCAATAATTGTGTGAGCCAACTCCCATAATAAATCTCCTTTTATATGTATCTATATATCCTATTGGTTCTGTTTCTCTGGAGAACCCTGACTAATACAGAGGACTTATGTGAATTAGGTCTAATTCTAAAGTTTGTGTTTTTTTCCTTTTATTTACTGTATTGAAAAACCACATGGATTCGGTAAAGTTGACATAGCCCGTATGAAAGTCTACTGAGCCCCAAATGACTAATGTATAGTCAAATCTCACTCATAGCAATTTCTTCTACAGCCTTGGGATTTGGTATTAAAAGGATTTAAATCTATAACCAGAAATAAAGCCTGATGCTAAATAGATGTGTGTATTTCATTGCGCCATTGATGTGGTAATAGATTATACTACTTCCAGAGATGTGGTGGAAGATTGATGGAAAAAGGGTTAAAATACCTGTATGCTTTATTGCAGTTTAATGTGATTTTCTCCATTGTTCCATGTGAACATAAAAAGCTCTAAATACTTCTAGAATATTCCCTAGGGTCAATCACTTTGTTAATGCACATTGAAGTTTGAGAATGTCTTCTTTCTAAAGAAAGCTAAGTTTACTAGGACATGTGAGTAACAGCACCACTCCCACCCTCCTCTCTTTTATCTATATATTTATCTTATAAGAGGTATAGTTAGGTGTCTTAGACATTGCTCACTTGAGGGAAAAAAGTTTCCTTGTGAGAATCACCTTTTGTAGAAATCAGCTCTCCCAGAATATTTGCACATACTCCTGGTTAAGAATTACTGAATATATTCCATGCAATATTGCATGGAGGCAGCATACCCATGGGTGCATAAAGAGAGTTGTTACTAGAACTAGAAAGTGAACACTTTCTAGGTTTTTTATGGTAGTTTGTGGATTCCAGAAAGTCAACAAAGACTTGGGCCATAGTCCCCAAGGTACTATATGACTAGTAAAGGATCTTCAGCTTTTCTTTTTTTTTAATTTTTTTTAAAAGATTTTATTTATTTATTTGAGAGAGAGAGAGAGAATGAGAGAGAGAACATGAGAGGGGGGAGGGTCAGAGGGAGAAGCAGACTCCCTGCTGAGCAGGGAGCCCGATGTGGGGCTCAATCCTGGGACTCCAGGATTATGACCTGAGCCAAAGGCAGTCGCTTAACCAACTGAGCCACCCAGGTGCCCCAGGATCTTCTGCTTTTCAACATATGAATTTAAAGGGCCGAGAATTTGGGCTGCCTGGGTGGCTCAGTTGGTTAAACATCTGACTTTGGCTTAAGTCATGATCTCGGGGTCCTGGGATCGAGCCCTGCATCAGACTCCCTGCTAAGCAGGGAGTCTGCCTTCTGGCCTTTCCCCTGCTCATGCTCACTCTCTCTCTCTCAAATAAATAAATGATTTTTTTTTTAAAAAGGGCTGAAAATGTATAAGCAGTTGATGAAAAATATTGATATACAAAACTTTGTTAATACTTCAATTCACTGTTCAAACACTAGTGAAAATGTATGGCAGATACCCCCTTTTTATTATTCCCTTCCTTTTGAATTCTTCCCTTAATTACCTCTTCCCTAAGTCATCCTGGTCCTTTTAGAGAAGGAATTGCATAATACAGAGAAACAGAAATTTGGTAAAAAGCTAATTCATCAAGATTCAGTGGGATGTGAAGTCCAGGATGGATGTGCCATTTATTATTTACACCAGGTGCGTGCTTTGACATAACTCGATCCTGCCAAGAAGATGTTGCCTCTGGCTTGTAAAGTCAGCCCATGAAAGTGTAACTATTGTTAAGATTCCCTAAAACAAGCTAATAAATATAACACTGTATTGGGAACACTTAACAACAATACCAGAAATAGAAGTATTGACTAATTTTTGGAAGAATGTACTTTTGGTGACATTGTGACCCTAAAAGGTGATGTTACTATTCGGTTGGCTTCATAGCATGATCCAGAGAAATAGGTGTCAGCCATAAAGCATTCTGCCTACTTGCCCCACTTACTCCTCACAACTCCATGAGAAAGATTATTTTTCTCATGTTGGCAAGGATGAAAATTAACCTGCTTCATGAATATAGCAGCATCTCCAGGGCAAGAACAATGGATTATTAACCCTGCACTCAGTACCTTACACTGGGCTAGTACATAGTAGGTTTTCAATAAATGTTGGATGACTTGTGTTCTTACACCTGGATGAGCAGAACTAGAATTCAAACCTAGCTCTGTCTAAACTCAAAGGTAAATCAATTATTCCATGTGGATAAATATAAAGTTGTATATTTGCATATAAAAGTCAGAATGATAGTTTTCATGATCTGACCACAAAAATAGCCATGGATCTAGGCCATTTTTAAGAAGTATACCTTCTTTAATTATACTCTGCTTTGCTCCAGCTGGCTGGGGGTGGGGGACATATACTTTAAGAGGACTGGCATCAATGTCAATTTCCTTCCTTCCTTCCTTCCAACTGTGTGTGTGTGTGTGAGTGTGTATAATACATATTATATTTTATATTTGTACATACACACACACACAGGTTTCAGCCCAGACCTTTCTTCTGAACCCTACATTAGTTTATCTAATTATTTATTTATTTGACATAGCTGCTTAGAAATCACAAAAACATCTCAAACTCAAAAAAAAAAAAATACCTGCAAAACCACCCTAAAGTAAGTACCAACAGGGAAGGAAATACAGCTCTTTTGTTCATGACTGTTTCCTCAGAGTTTAGTATGCTTCCTGACATAAAATAATTTTTAAGAAATGTGTTTAATGGATGTGTGAATATATGACTTTAAAAAAATTTCATAATCTTCCTCTTGCCCTGACAGTCCTGTCCAAATCTGCTTTTCCTCATGCATTTCTTACAAAGTGAATGAGACTACCTTTTTTCCTGGTTGCTCAAGTCTAATATGTAGAAGTTACCTGCTACATGGCATCTCATTTACCCTCGCGACCCTCGTAGCACCAGCTATAACTGATGCCCACAGTATGTCACTTCCCCTCCTTGAGAACTTGACTTTTCCCCTCTTCTCTATTCTAGCTCTTACTGTTGTCATTCAAGTCCCTGCCTTTTTTTCAGGATGATTGGACTAGCCTCCTAAATGTTGTCTGTGCCTCCAGTTTTGAAATCCTTGAATCCATCTTCCATTTTATGCTGTTATCTTTCTGAAACACAAATATAATTATAGTATTTATCAGTTTAGAACCTTTCAGTGACTTAACCTTGTTTAGACAATTATGACTAATACTTTGAAAGCAAAAAAAAAAAAAAAAAAAACCCGAAAAAACAAAAGACTACAACAACAAAACACCCTACAATGGATCCTATGATTATTATCATTTATTTTGGATTCTATTCCTGCCAGCTTGTTCTAGAACCTTTCATTATTAATTGTTCTTTCATTATCAGTTTTTCTCTTTCTTGTAGATTTGATCTCTTCTGCTTGACTGGAATCATCTCTTCAACATTTAAATACGAAAAATAATTTCTATATTAAAAAAGGAATTTAAATCCTCCTTGACCCACCATGACTCTTCAGCAAACCTAATTTTAGCTCCCCTTTGTAAGCAGTTGTCTGCCTCCTGCTCATTTCTCACCCTACCAAGCCTGACTTTCTCCGCCATTACTCCACTGACCATTGCTCCCATCAGTGTTGGCACTGACTTCTCTGTTGCTAACTCCAGTGTTCAGAATTCATCTTCCTTGACTTAGCAGTATCGGCTAGCTCTCCACCACTTTCCTCTTCCTTGAAAAATTCCTTTCCTTCAGCTTTTGTGACATCATACCCTCCTTATTTTCCTTCCATCTCTCTGGTTGTTTTTATTTTCCTCCGTAACCTCTTTCTCCTCTATCTGGACATTAAATGATAGAGTTTCTCAGAACATAGTCCTAAACTCTCTATTTACTTGCATCTCCACTTGAGATCTGAAAGTAACTTCAAGTATTTATTGAGTACTCATTATGTATTAGGCACAGTGCTGAGAAATTAAAAAAAAAAAAAAAAAGCAGCCCCTGACATCTAGGAACTAGTCTGACACTTATAGCTAGACCATGTTATTCTCCTCTTGTATATAAATTATCTCACTAAAATCAGACAAGGTCACTCTGAAAGTGTGAGACAAAACAAGACCACTTTATAACTTTATCTAAGCGCAGACAAGATCACTGTCCAAAGTAGCAAACACTCCTCTCTCCTGGCTAATATGAGCAGCTTCTTTACCAGTTATAGCCTTAAGCCTTGCTCTAGTCAACCTTCTCAAAGAATACAATTTAGAAACACCCAATCAGAGAATTGCCCCATTTTCTGACAGCACCTAATCGAGATAAACCCTGCTTGCTTGAATTTTCCCCAAATCACACAACCAAAGCCCAAATCTTATAATAGTTCCTCTCTAAGGCATCTTACAGAGATATCCACTATTCCCCATTGTTGTTCCACCTCTGAAACTAATAGACTATTAATTAAATTGAATTTAAATAAAAATATTTTTTAAAAGGTAGAATCTTCCTAGAAATGGTATAAAAAATTTGTCAATTTCTTTCTCTTTTAAAATTTATTCTCTAAATTTTATTGGCAATATACTATGTGCTGAGAGATCTTTCTCCTGAAGAAGCTCACAGAATGATAAAACACATGAAGATAAGAAGTTGGAACACCCACACATGTATAGCAGATATAACAAGGCTTCCACCCTAAGAAAGTAAGAATAAGAAATTTATAACTAAACCAAGGGGACCATGCATGATTGCTAAGGGGTTGCTGGGCACACTATGCTAGAAAATTTCATGAAGAGAGGAGTTCTATTATAATAAGCAGAATGTTCTACCCAAAAATTGAGCCACAAATGTGAGTCACACAAGTATTTTAAAATTTTCTAGTTGTCACATTTAAAAAGGTAAAAAGAAATGGAATTAATTTTAATAGTATAGTTTATTTGACCCAATGTATCTGAAATATTATCATTTTGACATGTAATCAGTTTAAAAATTATTAATGAAATATTTTATATTTTTTATTTCAAGCTAAGCCTTTGAGATCTGGTATGTATTTTAACTTACAGCATCTCTCAATTTGTATTAGTCACTTTTCAAGGGTTTAAAAGCCACATGTAGTTAGATAGCTCAGCTTTAGACCATTGAAACATTTCTGGCTTTAGGAAATTTAGTCATGGCTTTCTAGTTCTGGCAAAAATTGTCACCTGCCAAAGACCCATTAAGTCAATAATGACAAATATTCTCTTACTTTACAATATACAAGTTTGTATGGTTAAATTTCTTCTTTTAAATTTTTTAAGTATATTTAAGTATTTTCCTTCCTGATACAGTTGAGCAATGTGGTGATAGATTCAGCTATCATAATATAATCGGTATATATTTGTAATCTATTGACTTGGCTTAAAGAACTGTATCTTGCTGTCAAATTTCAATATCATAATCTCATTGTAACTATAAATTTATCAAGAAAAGCTTTTGCTTGTCAGAACTTTCACATTTTCCAAGAATAGAATCATGTAATTCCAAAATACACTGGCAGGGATATGTGACTGAAAATATTAGAGACATTTCATTATGTTCTTCTTCAGGGTGCAATAGCTCAGAATCACCTTATCTTACTGATGGTAATAGACAAATTGGATCCAGGGCTCCCAGATGAAGTTTTTGATAATCAAAAGAAATCTATGCTTATCTCTCAAATATTTAAAAGACCACTGAGGTCTCTTGAAAACTTATAATACTTTGATTCCAATTAGGAAGGTGATAGAAATAATAAAGTCCTCTTTAAGGAAAACTCACCCTATAATGATAGAGCTATAAAATGAAAATGTAACTCTATTACTCTCATGAGCCTACATTTATTATGGACAAATTTCCAATCTATTGGAGGTGATTGGTATATCTTGGATGAATTTGAGTTAAAGATCCTTTGACTCAGGTAGATATGATATCTTCTTGATAAACAGAAGCAAAATGTTATTTTATTTTTGGTGGGCTTTTCTTATAGTTTATAACTACCTTCTGAAAAATGTTGCTAGGCTCTACCTCTAAACTACGAAGAATAATGTCAGAAATAAATAGGAGCTCCACTGGCCTTTTTGTGCATCTCAATGTCTTTTATTTCTACATATCTACCTAGAATACACATATATAATCAATATTGCTATTCTGTTCTTGTTGAAGATTTCATCTTTTAATTTTTTTTCTCCTTCTCATTATCATTTATTCATTATCACATGGTCCATGCTAAGAATATAGTAGAAGATGACTATTCATGGAGACACAATGGGAGCTCATGCACTAGTGAGAGTCACCAGGAATTTAAAGTGGTTTCATTTATTCCTGATTATAAATTGCCAACGTTGGGCAGACAATGTAAAATTGGTTCACACCTTGATGATTTGATACATTCCCTGTGTGAGACATCCTCTTATATAATTCCTATTTTTGTTTTCTTTTTATTCTCTTTGCCTGGCCCCCAAACCAGCTCCAAATGGACTGTAGCACAGACATCTAAGATCCTGAAAGGAGATCTTGAATAGAGAAAGTGGGAAAAGGGGTTCCTGTCATTGAAGAATATGGGGGGAATCCCCATGATTGTTTTCTTCTCTTCTTCCCTTGTTACTTTGCTGTAGTTGCTTGGAACTGTACAAAAAGGTACGAGGCTGAAACTCTTGATAGAATCCAGTCTTTCTGGCCAGAAGGTAAAGGGGCTCCTGAGAACTGGAAAGTATGGTAGAAAACCCTGGCAGGAGAAAGCTGGAAAAGGGCATCTGTAATTTTCTATTTGAACTGGCACAAATACTGTCACACTGCACATGTGTGGAACTTAACCAAAGGAGTACAACAAAGGCTTTGAACCTGGATTTACATTATAAACACCTATTCTTCGAATTTTAGGATAATCACTATTTTTTCTATAATTTAAAAATAAGGGCGCCTGGGTGGCTCAGTTGGTTAAGCGACTGCCTTCGGCTCAGGTCATGATCCTGGAGTCCCGGGATCGAGTCCCGCATCAGGCTCCCTGCTTGGCAGGGAGTCTGCTTCTCCCTCTGACCCTCCTCCTTCTCATGCTCTCTGTCTCTCATTCTCTCTCTCTCTCAAATAAATAAATAAAATCTTTAAAAAAATAAAATAAAATAAAATAAAAATAAAAGATTTATCTATAATAGTAAGGTTAAATGAGGTAGATTTAAAGGCAAAAACATTATTAGAGATAGAAGTACTGTGCCATAGAGATTAAAAATTCCAAATTTGTATGCATCTAATAACACAATGTCAAAGTATATAAAGCAAAAATCAACAGAATTACAAGATGAAATAGATAAATTCATAATTATAGTGGGAGACTTTAACAAAGCTCTTCTGTAATCAATAGAACAATCACACTTTTTTTATATTTGTATGTTTTAGATGTGTGTCTTATTTATCCATACAGTTATTCATTTAATTTTAATTTGAGATTCTTTGTCTCTTAATTGGAGCCTTGGTATATTTACATTTAGCATATGTACTGACATATTTGAGTTTAACTCTATTACCTTAAGTGTCTTCTATTTTCTCCACATGCCCTAGGTTTCTTTTTGGATTATTTGAGTTTGTTTGTTTTTTTTTCAATCCCATTTTTCCTTATATTAGCTTGAAATTATGTACATGTTTAATATTTTATTGGTGGTTTCTCTGGGTATTACAGCATGAATTATTGACTTAGAAAATCTAATATTGATTGGCACTTTTATCATCTGAAAGGATAGTGTAAGGACTTTGGAATTTTGAAATACCTTAACCATATTTCTCCTCTTGACTTGTATGGCATTATTATCTTATATTTTAATTATATGTATAAACTTTACATGTAATTATTATATATGTTATATATATGTAATTACTTTTGTCTTAAGCCATCAACATTAACTTAGATTTACTCATGTGTTTGAACTTTTCATGTTTCTCATTGAATCTCCCAGCTTCCACCTAGGGTGGAATTTGTCTAAAGAATACCAGATCATACTTCCTTTATTTCCTTTCATGATTATTATCTGTCAAAAGCAGCTTTACTGTAATATACCTAGTTTCTTTTTCATCCTGTAAACTCCCCATATCTGTGGTTGGAAGTCCTTCGTCAGTATTATATTCTTGACTTCAGTAAGTTATCTCCTTTATCATCTATGTCCTACACACTATGTTCTATATTTTCCATTCTTTTGTCACTTCTGTTTTACTCTGTAAATTTTCTTCTAACCCAGGCTCCATTTTCCTAAGTGTTTTGTTAGCTATGTCTTATCTGGTGTTAACCCATTCGCTGAGTTCTTATTTTGGTTATTGCATTTTTGTATTTTACAGTTAGAGAATTCTCATTTCATTCTTTTATATATTTTGAAGTAGCTGATGAAATTCTTAATCTTTTCTTTTGTATCATTGAACTGTTATAAATTTTATGCAAGATAACTCCAGTTTTGTATTCCATTTGGATATGTTTCTATTGTCTATTGTTTTTGCTGTCTTTATTCATTTGAGTTGCCTTGTGTGTCCATTTCATTGTTTGTTTCAATGTGCTAGACCTCGTGTTCCAAAATTGTTTGCAGAAATAATTTAAAGCTTACCTTCCTATAGAGATGAATTTTGTTTGCTTTTCAGACTTCTGGTAGCACAACTAGTATGGGATTACCATAATCCAAGTTTAGTAATTGAGATGATTCAATTAATCTTCAATTCCCATAATGGTCTTTCTCTTTATAGTTTACCCTATTTACTTCTGGATTATCAAGTCTACCTCCCTTATGGGACTTAAACATCAGTCTTTTTCTTTCTAATCCATGGAAGTCATCAAAAGTTGGGCTTAGCCTTTCAGTCATTTAGGGACATTTTCAGGAATCAACAAAGATATCAAGTAATAGAAATTAATAATATTGTCTTGAGAAGCCTTCTTATCTCAGCTTTTGTCTTGCCTAAAACTACACCTGTTAATTCTTCAGTATCCTGTTATTCTTTGATACTTTCAAGTAGATTTTTTTTTCATACTTTTTCTTTTGTATTTGTCCTTAAAGGAAAAGTTATACTGATTACCTTGTCCTCCAATTTTTACCTTCATGAATTCTCCTTTTCTTAAAGCTTGGAGGTTAGTGATGAACTGATGCTGGGAGAATTATTTGAGCCATGTATTTCCAAGTATTACATTGATGGTTACTTCTCCCTATAGGATGTGGGCTATTTAACACTAATTGTTTTGGCCTCTGGGTCTTTCCTGCAACTCTGATGTAAGAGGAAGAGTCTTATTTAATATCCTTTGCTGTAAATTTCTCACAATTGAACAATATTTTGTAAGGCTTCTTCTAAGAAATTTAATTGAGTTTACAAAAATTATCTCATTATGTCTAATGTGTTAATAGTTTTATTTTATGTATTAAGTGCAATCATCTCTTTATGGAACTATTTTGTTACATTTTAATGATTTAGAAATTAGATAAGATGAAGAACCAAAATAAAGTTTACACAACAAATAAGATATTAGGCTAAAATAGTTCTCTATTTTCCTTAGCTGGCTCTCCTTGCCACTAGCAGTCTATTTACTGAGAAACTAAAATTCATATTTTTAAAAACATTGATTCCTCTTTAATAGGAGAGTAAGTGTGATTTATAACTTTGGGTAGTTTATTGAGGTCAGTTCTTTATGGCCAAATTATACTATTTGGATTCTAGTTATTTGCTTTTTTTTTTTTCTCACATGTGTTTGATGTTGGTAATGTGACTTTGCAAGACCATCTTTTAAAAAATTTTGCACTGCATCTTGAAGAAAGGTCATGAAAGAGGCTAGTGGGGGACTCAAAGATATCAACCAAATGTAGGGATTTCAAAGGAATTCTTTCTGGTAGAATTCAACTTGTTTATTCAATTATTTCTTAAATACTTACTATGTGCTCATCATATAAGATAATGTCTTAATAGAGATTATATCCTCCTGGTTAGAGATAAACAAACAAACAAGAAGATCAGCTAGTGATAAATTCTTTTTTTTTTTAAGATTTTATTTATTTATTTGACAGAGAGAGACAGAGCGAGAGAAGGAACACAAGCAGGAGGAGTGAGAGAGGGAGAAGCAGGCTTCCCGTGGAGCAGGGAGCCCGATATGGGGCTCGATCCCAGGCCCCTGGGATCATGACCTGAGCCGAAGGCAGATGCTTAATGACTGAGCCACCCAGGCACCCCGCTACTGATAAATTCTTTTCAGAGAAATAATGTTTTAGAAATCAGTTGGCCATTTTAGATCGTGTGGTTAGTGGAAATCCCTCTGATACGGTGTTTTTAAGGTAAGATCTGAATGACAAGAAAGAGCCAGACATTAAAAATCATGGTGAAGAGCAATCTGGGTAGAAGAATCAACTTATGCAAAGGTCCTAGGATGGGAAACAGCCCAATGTGCTAAAAAAAATTGGAAGATTGCCATTGAGATTGGAACAAGGCAGAGAGTAAAGAAAGATGAAGTAAACAGGGAGTCTATTATATAGGGCTTTGCAATCCAGTGTAAGAAGATTAGATTTTATTTTAAGTGCAGTTGGAAGTAAGTGGCAGATTTTAAGCACAGGAGTAAAATGATATATTTTGAGTTCTAAAGTGGTAAATATCTGCTGTTTGGGAAGTGGACTGTAAGGGCCAATCATAGAGGCAATGAGACGAGTTAGCAGGTGATGTTAGTAGTAGTTCAGGTGAAACATCATGCTGTTGGCAGTAAAGATAGAATAGACTATGTAAGCTATATTTGTTGATGGATGTGAGGTGGGCAAGGAGGTTGCATACCTTGAAGAGTAAAATCAAAGCCTCCTAGATTACTGATTAAAGCAGTTGGGTGGATGTAGCTGCCATCTAACTGAAAGGGGGATTTTGGAGGAAGGATCCAGTTTTTTGGAGAGCTAGATTCCAAAGAGCTCTGTTTACTGGACATGTAAATTTTACCATGTTAAGATGCCTAAATACCAGCTATGTGAAAACACTGTGAATGAAGTTGTATAAGTGAGTGTGGTGTTCCGGTGCAAGTTTGGGGGAGGAAATATACCAACAGAGGTCATGACTGACAAAATGTAAAATATAAAACAAGTTCATCAGAAGCACTTTTTACTAGGCTTGTGCATGAAACAAAGGAGATAGAATAGAGAATGAAATGTTTTAATTGCTCCCCTAATATTATTCCCAAAGAAGCAAAACCATAATGATCTTGCAATTCCACTTCTGGGTATATACTTGAAGCAGTTGAAAGCAGAGTCTTGAAGAGATATTTATACACCATGTTCATAGCAGCACTAATCACAACTAAAATGTGGAGGCAACCCAAGTGTCCATTGATAGACAAAGGGATATGTGATATATACACACAATAGAATATTACTCAGCTTTAAAAAGAGGGAAATTCTTACATATGTTGCAACATAGATGAGACTTGAGGACATTATACTAAGTGAAATAAACCAATCACAAAAAGACAAATACTGTATGACTCCTCTTATATGAGGTACATAGAATAGTCAAAATCATAGGGACAGAAAGAGTGGTGGTTGCCAGGGGCTGAGGGTAGAGGAAAATGAGGAGTTATTTAATGGGTACAGAGTTTTCTTTGTGCAAGATGAAAAGGGTTCTTGAGATGGATGGTGGTGATGGTTATACAACAATATGAATGCATATAATATCACTGAACTGTATACTTAAAACTGGTTGAGATAATAAATTTTATGTCAGGTATTTTACAACAAAAGATTGAAAAAGTAAGTAAAAATGAAGGGGGAAAATATTTAAAGGCTATTGATAGTATCTGGAACCTATCCGGCAGAATTCCATTCAGAAAGAAAACAGAGTCTGGTATATGGTCATTCAATAAAATTTGTTGAATAAGTGAAATTGCATCTTCAAGGAAGCAGAATTGATAAACTAAGAGACCCTGGTAGAGTGCACAACATACTTACAGACTAAAAGCTCTTTTTTTATGAGCCTGGGGGTTTCTCTCTGTTGACTGGGTTCACGAAGGAAGCATGGTATTTATACCGTGGAGGCATGATATTTATAGAGTGGAGATAGTCTAAAATGCATGAAACATTATTTTATGGCCCCCTTTCCTTGTATGAATATTCAGAAGTAAGCCCTCTTTATAATCTGAGTATGTTGGTGCAAAAGTAATAGAGCATTGAATAAAAACTAAAACTTTAGCTTTTTTCTTTCTTGGAAGATATTCAAAACAATGCAAATTATATGCTCAATGACATGGCTTAATATGAGAACTGTTTACTTTTTGGGTCACATCTATTGAATAACAGAAATAGAGAATTAGAATATTAAAAAATAAATTTATAAATGATGAGATTCAGCAGTCTTTGTATTCTGAGAAGATTGATGTGGTCAAAATTTGTAAATGTGGCGGTTGTTGATCCTGATGTAGTCAAAATTATGCATAGAATCCACACTTTCAGATAATTGTTTTAAAGATTTACATTATGAATAAATTTTTTTAAAATATGAAAGAACTTTTGAGATTATGCTATTTCAAATGTTTAAATTAGGTGAGATGATTTATCTCAAGTAATGTAAGCAAAGAGTTTAAGAGAGGCGAGAAACCAGACCTGAAAGCCACTAAATTAATGAATACCTGTTTTTGTAGAGCATGGTTCAGGGAGGAGGTAGAAATAATTTTTTATTTGTAGATATTACACAGTTTTTAAAAATTTTCTGATTATGTGTCTATTCTAACCAATTCCTAACATCTTATACTGAAAAGGAACAGCTGAAGTAATAATAAAGTGAATACAATTCAAAATATGATTTTGAATATATATTAATTATTGAATAAGTTCTTGATTATAGCATAACAATCAAAAATGGAATGCTTGAGAAGAAAAGAAAATAAGCTGCCCAGCTAGCTACACAATGAAGAATAATTTGCTAAGCATGTGTCAGACATTAAAACGTGTAGAACTTAGTGGTCCACAAAATACTCACAAAAAGGAATGGCATATCCATGAGAAATGCTAGATTAATCTCATCAAATTCTAAGCCTGAACAGAATTTTGATAAAGGACTGTAGCATTCCTGAGATCTCCAGAATATATATGATATATGAAACACACAGAGGTTTTTAGAATTCACTTACTAATTGCCGTTTTTTTCCCTTCCTGTTGGTATTGTGATATATTTCTCTCTAGCCTTCATTTCCCATGCTATTTTTTTTTAATAAAGAAAAGCTATATTGCAGTTGTAATCATACTATATATAAGAGGTTTTATATTGCTGTTTAAAATTAACATGGTTAAAAGTATCCACCCTTTTCAGTAACTATATACTATTTCAAGAGGTGTATCTAATACATCAAGTGTATCATGATTAATGAATATCCAGGTTTATTTATTTCACTCATAAATATTGCTGAGATGAATGTCTTTATACAGAGAGTTCACTATTTGGGGTTTTGTTGATGACATATTTCTAGAATTAGTATTGTTTGATCTAAATATTAAAATACATAGCCGCACATATGACTCATTTGATAAGTGGGAATATGGTATCATTATTGTTTAAACTGGCATGTATGGAGTTGCTAGCGAACGTTAACATTTGCGTCATGTTTATTTACTAGTTGTAATTCTTTTTTGGTGAGTTATCTGATCATATTCTTTGTTCATTTAATTATGAGCTCTTGATTGCCTTCTAAATTTATTTGGGTGATTTATCTAATAAAAGCAACCCTATTGCTATGTTTGCTGTAAATATTTGCACTAGTCTATAATATGCCTTTTACTCCCTTTTTTCTGACAAATAAAACATAAAGAATACGTTTTATAATGTAAAATCTTTTACTCTTTTTCTTTGCAATTTCTTCCATTGTTTTTAAGCTAGTCCTCTCTCTTACAGGAGTTTTATAAATTATTCTATTTTTGTTATTTTCTTATAGTTTGATTATCTGCATATGTATATAGCTATATAAGTGATTGAATTTGTGGTTAAATTTGTTTTGGTATTTGAAGTAAGGGAAGTCCAAATTCATTTTTTTCTTCAATAGCTCCTGGTCAGTTATCCTCATATTTACTAAAAAAATTTCCATACTCTACTGTTCCTTTTCCTTTTATTAAGGAAAAAGATAAAGTGATAGGGTTTATATCCAGATTATTTTTATTTCATTGATCTGCCTATATATATGTGTATATCATTAATCCAAGCCACACTGCTTTAATTATAGTTTAATGAAGTATTTTAACATCTGGTAGAACTAGTGACATAACACTGCCATTTGTTATAAAGTATCTTTGATACTTTTGCCCCTTTGTTTTCTTAAATGAGAATTAAAGTCAGTTTTCAGGTTTCAAAACTCCATTATTATTTTATTGATAATACAGTGAACTTCATTGTTAACATGGGAAGACTGATATTTTCAGGAATTTGATTTTTACCTTTCCCATTATGGAGTATGTTGTATCTCTTTACAGTATAAAATATTTCTTTATCTTTTAAACATATACAACATGCATATAATTTTCTTTGTATAAGCCACATACACTTTTTTTTTAAATACATCTATTTATTTATTTTTTTAAAAAAATTTTTTATTGTTATGTTAATCCCCATACATTACATCATTAGTTTTAGATATAGTGTTCCATGATTCATTGTTTGTGCATAACACCCAGTGCTCCATGCAGAACGTGCCCTCCTCAATACCCATCACCAGGCTAACCCATCCTCCCACCCCCCTCCCCTCTAGAACCCTCAGTTTGTTTTTCAGAGTCCATCGTCTCTCATGGTTCTTCTCCCCCTCTGATTTCCCCCCCTTCATTCTTCCCCTCCTGCTACATTCTTCTTCTTCTTTTTTTCTTTCTTAACATATATTGCATTATTTGTTTCAGAGGTACAGATCTGAGATTCAACAGTCTTGCACAATAAGCCACATACACTTATGTTGCCAAAATTATTCCAGTGTTGGCAGCACGTTGTAGAGTCAGATAGACCTTGTTTGGAGTTTCTTCTGTCACTTACTAGAATAATGAATTTTTTTTTGCCACTTAACTAGAAAAATGAAATCTATTGTTTTTTTCAGTTGGTTCTTATAGACTTTCTGATTATACAATAAGGTCATGTAAATAGCTGTTTTTCTCTTCATTATCAAGATTTATAACCCTCATTTCTACTTGCAATGACAAGTGCTGTTGGGACAATAATAATTAAGGGCAGTGATTAAAGACACTTCCAGTTTTTATCCCAATTTTTATAAATTACCTCTAGTATTTCACGACAGGTTGAAATAGATATTTTTACCTTACTTAGGATATATTAATTTATGCCTATTTGTAGTACTGGTGGGGCATGTAATCATTCACCAAATCTCTTTTTGTTTTGTTTTTCCTAGTCAGTGTATAAACATGCTGTATTATGTAGCCTAACCTTAAGATTTGAAAGCAGAGAGTCCTGCTTCTGTCTCTGAAGCTTAGTTTCTGGGTTAGTAATGGTTTGATCAGGTACCAGGAGTATATGGAATATAAGATTTGTCGTAGCGTTGAAGCAGTTGTGAGAGCGAATGAAGAACCCTCTGCATTAGAAGCAGTGCCTGAAGCTGTTGTAGGTCAGCAGGGTTGGGAGTGGGGAACAAAAGCAGGATGTGGAGCAAGGGGCAGGAAGCAAAGACAAACTGGAACCTCTGAGTACATACTGGGACCTACATCTGTCTCTCCTAACTTCCCACTTCGATGATGTGGGGGGCCCGCAGGGGAACTGAGTGTCCTTTGTCACAAGGCACACACGTGTCTGGCCAGGACTCCGAGAAGCCAAAGGATGAAATGTGGGAGCTGGAGGAGCCACAAAGTGAAGCCGCCGGGCAGCAGTTCCCTGTGTCAGACACAGGGGCACCTGGTGCCCTGTACCAACCTCCGAGCCCAGGGGCTGCTGCTTCACTTTGGCCTTCCAAATACTGTGCAAGCTACTCCGCTGGCCATATATAACCTGGAACCATACAGGGGAAGGAATTCTGGGAAAGGGAGCCCTAGTTAGCTAAGTCAAAACAGTACAAAATACAGCAATACAAAAGAGTCTACTTACCTATAAAATAGGACTAATAGGATGCATCTAGCTTGGTGTCATGAATGTTAGAGCTAAATCATGTAAAGTATATGGATAGAACATATGCTCAGTTAGTGCTGTCTATTACTATTACAGATCAAACCAATAGACGTCCTAATACCGAGTCTATGTGTCTTGCTGCTTTTGTTTACTTTTGCCAGTGAACCATACACTTTGTGTTACTTTCCTTTACAGTTTGCTTTACTTATTGTCAACACACACCAGCTGCATTATTTCTTATGTAACTTCCCAACATTGGGCCTATTTCTCCCTCTGACATAATGGTATTTTCATTTTGGTAGAAAAAGAGTAGATATTGCAAGGCTATTATGTGGATAAAATTCAAAAACTGATATGGCTACTTTAGAAACTGAAAATTCACCTTAACCGTCATTTCATTAGTTTGGCTTTGGAATCATGGTGATAGGACAGCTGTGTATCTTTTCACATTTCACAAGTAATCTGGAAGCAAATAAGAGTAGTCACAATTTGTAGATTGTATGATGGAATTTTTGCCTGTGTTTTTCATGCATATAGAACAACAGGAACAATAGTAAGCCATTCACTATAGGCCATAATCATAATAACCCTAGGACTAGTGACTTCATATATTTGCTCATTTATTAATAGTTAACACTTAAAAATTATTATTTTCTTGGTTAACCAAGACTCTTAGAACTGATATCAATTGATAGTCAATAGTGAAATTCTTTTCAATTCCCTTAAATGTATCTTGAGAATCATTTAGGCCTACACAACTTTATTTTTTAAAATTTTATTTATTTTTTTCACAACTTTGCTTAAAATAAGAAGCTAAAGTCTGATCAGCACTTCCTTAGTTCTTTCTTCTGTCCTGTTGATGGCATTCTCTCTGTCCTAGTATTTGTCTTCAGTATTACTTCTCCTATGTAATAATACCAATCACATTGCCTAATATCAAGTTAATACTTTGATCATTGAGTTTCATTTGTGAATGCTTAATAGTTTTACAGAGTCATGTTAACTAATAAATAAAGGGGACAAGTAAAGTTTAATTTTTTGAATTTTGTAGGGGTAGGGACTTTATTATAAAGTCTTAAAGTCTGGCACTTTAAATAATTAATAGTGTTATTGATAGAACTTCTCAAAGTCACTCTGATTTTCACAAAAAGAAAGAAAAGAAAAGAAAAGAAAAAGGACAGTATTTTCCAGGGAGAAAGGAATACTCTTTGAGGGATTCAAGAGCTTATATTTATGTGGCATGATAATTTTTACCAGGGGCAGATCGAGGTTTTATGGGACCTGAAACATATACAACCATGGTGGAAGATTCGTTAAGGAAAGGAGCACAAAATTATGAAGATAAAATTGTTAGGAATACAAAGGTTTCCTTGGATGAGGTCAGTCATTTAATTGATTGACCTTGCAACTTAATCTTTATTAACTTCACATAAAACCTCCCTCTGCTCTAGGGAAATATTGGATGGCTTTTTCACTACAGTTAAATATTTTGAAATAAAATTAAGAGCATTTTGATAAAACTTCAACAGTTTGGATCTAATTTTGTATTGTAGAATAACCCACTTTTTTAATTCTGAGAACTATACAAAATAATAGATAGTGGCTTCATAGTTTTTCTATTTTGAATGCTGATAAACATTTAATGATAACAGGGGATAGCGAAAGGTATCCTTTTAAAATTTGTCAGCAATATTGATTTGGTACCTACTATGTGAGGGGCACTGAAATCATGGTATAAAACATCTGTTGAGGTCTTTCTTCTCAGCAATTTTATGCTAAGAACAACATGACTCCTGACTCGTAAGGGCACTTTGGAAAGGGTGAATGAAGTGGTAGAACAAGGTTTACTTTAACAACTAAAAAAATGTGTCATATGTATTAATGTCAACAACTGGAATTTTACCTCATTAGGCAATTTCTGGATCTAAGGCTCTGATTATTATTCTAAGCAGAAAAAATATGCTAATTATTCACTGAATGTAGAAGGAAAAAAGGTGTAAAATCTCCTGTTAGCCGTGTGACCATGTACTAATTGCATGTCATGTGTCAAAATAATGCAGCTCACTGTGCCTAAAGCAATTAGACACACAGAACTCCATTAATGAAGCACTGTCACTAAAAGTGTTTTCTGTGCTATAGTTGAAGATTAAAATATTAACTTCTCAAATATTTATGATAGTTACTGACAGCATTTCAAAATGTTGCTTTTAACAAAAGCTTTCTATTAAGAATTAGTTTTTAATTTGGATTTTATATTCAAAGAAGATATTAACATATGGGAATAAGATGGGATTTCTTAGGTATCTGAAGAGAGTTTGTTATAAAATATAGATTACTTTTAGAAAACTTTACCATGTCTTTGACCCTTAATTTTTTCCTCAGAAAGGGGCTTTCCAAGGGTATTACCAAAACATCTTTTTTCCTCATTTAAATATTCATTTGACAATGACATGCAAATGTGGGTTTCACTTGTATTATTTTTCTCTGTTATTCAAATTAATCAGCTCTGAACTCACTGTAACAAGTCAGGCCCTACTGGTCAAATATAATCTACATATTGTTTGGTGATTTGGAAAGCATCCAGAAAGGATGCCAGTAACCTAAAAGATTATCAATTCTAGCTTAACCAGTAACAGTAGCACACTGCTACTTCTTCTATACTAAATCCATTTATTGAGTGATTACTAAGTACCAAGTAGTATGCTTGGCATACAGTATTTTATTCAATTCTAGCTTTGCACGCCATATTTGTTCCTTTACTCTTTGTAACTGTCCGATTTTGATCTAATTACCATTATGGCTAACTGACTTTGCTTTGGTCTACACCTCAGGTTTTACAGTTTGAAAGTTTTTGGTCAAAACAACATTTTTTCATTTTTTGTATGTTTTAGTACTATTTCTTTCAGTACATTCTGCTTCTTCATCAGTTTTTATGAATGAAAAAAGTTGTGTCCTCTCTTGGTCAGATCTTGATCTCAGTCCTTCTAAGATTGGTTATTTTCAGAAATCTGCTTAGATTCTTCCCAGAGAAGAATAATTCTGCATATTAATTCAGGTAAAAACAAATGGATGTTTATTAAACTTTAGCTGTATTCATTAAGATAGCATATCCACTGATTTTGCAAAGTTCATTTTGCCATTTTCAAGGTGTCTTCTGGTTTTAGTAGAAGTCCTATGTTTTTTAATCATACCTTAGAAAATTTAGTGCAAAATGCCCTATCCTGATTTAGTACTACAAACTTTTTACTCTAGCTTAATAAATGCTGAAATTCAGCCCAGTGTTAAATTATAAATCTTCACTCAGATGGCAGTAAATATTTATTTTTTGTTTTGTTTTCACATTCAAAGCTCAAGGATCACTCACAGTTTTTATGCTAAATAATATGGTTTTTTCTTTTCCCCTCTGATCACTTCTTTTTATATAAGAAAAGGACAACCTTGTTACCTAGACATTTTCATTAGTAATACATACTTGGAGTAGCCACATTAGTAATTTTTCTGACTGGTAGGAAAACTATCTGCAGTCTTAGCTGACAGAGTGCTTATTTGTTAACACCCTGAGTATGATGACCTCTAGATACTCTACTATGAGGTGGTCTATTATTGAATATTAACAAGTGATTATTTGGTTGGAGGCTCACATACAATTTCTGGAGGGATAGGTAAAGTTTCAGTATTTATAACCAGGATACTGTTGGCTCATATCTGTACCTGAATTTGAAAGACAGTTATTTCAAATCTTTAGCACATGGGTATTGGACATTTAGAGGAGAAAAATTCAATTTGTCTTCACATTGTGTGAATTATTGAATAGAAAATAGATTATTCAAGCAGCTAAAACAATAATTTGCTCAGTTTTGAAATCAAACCCTTTGGCCATCTCTGAAGCTGTTCTCAGAAAGGATGAAGTAAGATGAATATGTTGGAGGGATTAGATTCATTAGTGGATTTTAGTCATTTTTCCTTTGTCCAAGTTGTTGGTGATTTAAAAATACATTATTGTTTAAAGTAAAAACATTAATTTCTTTCTATTTTCCATTCAGGTAACTTTATAAGTATTTTAATTTTGATAAGTCCTGCTTCATAAAGTTAGTTTAGTTGAATCTAGTAGTATGCATGCTCCATAAGTACAAGAATTGTTTTTTCCATTTTGATTAATACTGACACTTGATATTATTTAATTCCTGCTACATAGAGTGGTATCTGGCACTGGTAGGTGTTTAATAATTATTTCCTAAACAAATAGGTAAATGTTTTATATTCTTTCCTATCTTTATTCCTTTTATTTTTATTATATTAATATGTTTCAGTGCATAGAGATTTATATGTTATGCAAATGTTATTAATAAAGCATAATGATATAGTGAACATTCATAAACCTAACACTCAGCCCAAAAGATAGGAATTACCAATAATTTGCATCTACCTATATGTTTTTCCCTTGTCTTATCCCTATGATTCTTTCCTCAGAGACACCACTATCCTAAATTTTGTGTTTGTGCTTTTTCTACTATGGGGTTTTGTCATAGATACTGAATATTTAAGAATATTTTGTTTAGTTTTACTGTTTTGGGGGGCTATAAAATGGCATTATACTATATGTTATCTTCTTAGACTTGCTTTTTTTACTCATTATGCTTTCAAGATTTATTGCTACTGCTATATGTGTATCTTCCACATGCTGCTATATAACCATCAGTTGTGTGAGTATATTAGCTTGATGAAAAATTTTAATTTTTACCAGTTTTTACTCCTCTGTAGAATGCTGTTATCAACATTCATGTATGTCTCTCTTTTTTTATTATGTTATGTTAATCACCATACATTACATCATTAGTTTTTGATGTAGTGTTCCATGATTCATTGTTTGTGCATAACACCCAGTGCTCCATTCAGTATGTTGTCTCTTGATGCATATGAATAAAACTTTATCACAGGTATTACCACAGAAATGGAATTTCTGGGTTGTAGGATATTCAATGGATCAGCTTTGAGAGAAAGTGTCTATTTTTGCATGGTGATCTGAGCATTTAAATTAGCAGCTTGCCCTCCAAGTGACAGTGTAGAGAATTCCCATTGCTCTATATCTTCACAGATACTATAATGCATTCTCAATTTTTGTTAGCTTTGATATTTTTGTTTTCTTTTCTGTTTTTGTTATTTATTGCTTTGCAATAGAGGAAATCTTGGGCATCACTTATGCCATTTGTGAGTCAGAGTCTCAAATAGTATGACTTTTCAGACTTTAGTTGTTGTTTAGGTCCCTTAGTCAGCTTCAAGTTAGCCATATTGCCAGAACCTGAATACCCTTTATTCACTTGCTAATTGAAAAGTTATCCAAAGTTGCTAGATACAAGTTCAATATACAAAAGTCAGTTATAGTTTTATATGCAAACAACAACCCATTAGAAAAATGTACTCTTGAATCAATGCCATTTAAATGACTAAAAATATAAGCTATCTAAAAATAAGTCTAAAAAAGGATGTGGCAAAACTACTGGGAAAAAACTATATAACATTTAACAGATAAAAATGGGGAGATATACTATGCTCATTAATAGAATATTCAATATTTATAAAAAAATCAATTCTTCCAAAACTGGTCCATTAATTCAAAGCAATCTCATTTCAAATCCTAATAAGATTATTCACTGATCTAAATACCAAACTCATTCTAAAACTCATTTGGAAGAATAAAAGGGTAAGAATTGCTAAGGCATTTTAAAGAAGAAGCATCAGACAAGAAGAATTGTCCTATTAAATGTCAAAAATTGTATGGGGCATTGAGGCACCTGGTGGCTCAGTTGGTTAAGCACCAGACTCTTGGTTTCAGCTCAGGTCATGTCTCAGGGTCATGGGATCCAGCCCCATGTCAGGCTCCATGTTCAGTGATGAGTCTGCTTGAGATTCCCTCTCCCTCTCCTCCTGCCCCTCCCCCTGCTCTCTCTCTCTCTCTCTAATAAATAAACCTTAAAAAATTTTTTCTATACAGAAAAAATTAATAAATTTGATGACATTAAAATAAAGAACCTTAGGTACATACCCAATAAGAACTCATACATGAACATAAATGCAAGAATATTAAAAGCAACATTGATTATAATAAGAAAAAGCAAAACCCAGAAAGCAATAGCCAAATGTCTTTCAAAAATAAAATAGTATATTAAAAATGAAACACTATACAGCAGTTTGAGTGAACTAGTACTACATGTATCATGAACAACCCTCACAATTATAATGCTGACTGAAAAGAAATAAGGTAGAGAAGTATAATTTAACCTTAAAATTTTGCAAAGAGAGGATGGCATAAAAATGGAATAATAATAATTTTTTACTGTCTTCCGCCCTGTGGGCCCCCGCCCCCAACACAGACACATAGTACAGTGAGTTTGGCAATCATCAGTCCACAAGAGTGCCTTTGTGGAAGTCTGAAAGTCTAGCAGAGCAGTTCCAGCACACTTTTGGAGAAAAAAGAATCTGAGATTGGAAACTCTGAAGAGGGTGAGAGGAACAGTTACACTTTATCCGTGCCACCCCTTCCATAAGGCAGCACAACTCACTGCCAAGAGAGACCTCCTCAGCCTATGATTTCTCCCACTGGGGAAAGTAATAGTATGTTAGTGGGCATTTAGCTTCCTCAGCTGTGTTGGGTGCTGCCATAGACCCACTTCTTTCCTGCCATATCCAGAATACTGAGATGTGATATGCAACTAGCAGGCAGGGAGTGGCTGGGAGAACAGTAGCCTGGGATCTCAGAGAACATCACGGGGAGGCAGGGTCTACCCACCTCTTAGCAGACTGTCTCAGGAAAACTATCCATGAGCTGTAGGGGACATCTTACCTATAGATACACCTATATGGCCCACAGGCACCCCCAACGCTCTGTGTACCTGACCCACACAACACCCCCTGGCAAAAAGAGTGGCCAACTTCTTG
This sequence comes from Phoca vitulina, assembly GCF_004348235.1. Lineage (NCBI taxonomy): Eukaryota > Metazoa > Chordata > Mammalia > Carnivora > Phocidae > Phoca > Phoca vitulina. Next base: position 6,547,458 of record NW_022589723.1, on the reverse strand, counting down.
TGTACATCCCTGAAAGTGACAAGAGTGAGCCTTTACAGATGGCTAGTGAGCACTCAAAGAAAGCAGGTCCGACTGCTGGATTGAGAGAAAGCACACACACTTGAAAATTCAGTACCATGTCAGAAGAGCAAATGGGAGGCTGGCTTTGTAGGATCAAGAGAAGGCATACTTGGGCGCCTGGGTGGCTCAGTTGGTTAAGCGACTGCCTTCAGCTCAGGTCATGATCCTGGAGTCCCGGGATCGAGTCCCACGTCAGGCTTCCTGCTCAGCGGGGGGTCTGCTTCTCCCTCTGATCCTCTTCCCTCTCGTGCTCTCTGTCTCTCATTCTCTCTCTCTCAAATAAATAAATAAAATCTTAAAAAAAAAAAAAAAAAAAAAGAAGGCATACAATCATAAGAATTCCCCCTTACGAGGGAACTAGAAGTGTGGAGCAATGATACCCATTTCAAAAAGTCTTAGAAATCCTCAGAATTCCTAACAGGGCTGATGGAAGGTGTTTCTCTCCCAAAGTTAGTCACTAAAGACTGAAAACAATTGATTTCTTCTTCAAATGTGAAGAGAACAATGCAAGCCCAGGGAATATGATAAACAAGGAAACATGACACCACCAAAGGAACATAATAGTTTTCTCCTAACCAACCCCAAAGAAATGGAAATCTGTAATTTGCCTGATAAAAAATTTAAAATAGTTGTTTTAAGGAAACTCAGCTGCAAGAACACACAGGAAGACAATTCAGTGAAATCAGGAAAAAAATATAGACAAAATGTGAAGTTTAAAAGAAAACTAGAAATCATAAGAAGTATCAAACAGTACCAACCAAGCTGAAAAATACAGTGATTGAAATGAAACGTGCAAGAGAGAGCATCCATATCAGACTTGGTCAAGAAGAAGAAAGACTGTGAAGTAGAAGACAAATCACGTGAAATTATCCAGAGGAAGCAAAGAAAAAAAAATGAAAAGAGTGAAGAAATCCTATGGAGACTCTGGGATATTATTAAAAGAAACAATTTATGCATAATTGGAGCCCCAGAAGAAGAAGAGAGGGAAAAGGGGAAGAAAGCTTACTTGAAGAAATAATAGCTGAGAACATCCCAAATCCAGGGGACTGTTTGGACATCCATGTTCATGAAGCTCCTAAGTCCCTAAACAATTTTTACCCAAAAAGATCTTCTCTAAGACACACTATAATAAAACTCTAAAATTTAAGACAGAAAGTGAATTTTAAAATCAGCAAGAGAAAAAATACTCCCCACATACAAGGGAACCTCTCAAAAGGCTTATGGTAGATTTTTCAGCAGAAAGCTTGCAGTCCAGGGGACAGTGGGATGATATATTCACAATACTGAAAGGAAAAAAAAAACCTGCCAAAAAAGAACACTTTACCTGGAAATGTTGTCCCTCAGAAATGAAAGTGAAGTAAAGAGTTCATTACCACTACAAAAAATGCTGAAAGGAGTTTTTCAAGCAGAAATGAAAGGATCCCAATTAACAACATGAAAACATATGAAAATAGAAAACACACTGGTGAGGGTTAAGTATATAGTCAAATTTAGAATACTCTAATACTGGAATACCATGGTGTGTTAATCACTTAACTCTGATATAAAGGTTAAAGAACAGAAGTATTAAAAATAACTACAACTCAATTTATTAATGAATACACAGCATAAAATTGATGTAAATTATACATCAAAAACAAAAATGTAGGGGTAGTAGAATAAAAGAATAGAGTTTTTGTGTATGATTGAAGCTAATTTGTTATCAGTTATATTTATAAGCTGTTATATATAAGCTTCATGGTAACCACAAAGCAAAAACTGTAGTAGATACACAAAAGATAAAGAAAAAGGAGTCAAAGCCTCTTACCATGGAAAATCATCAATTCACAAAGGAAAATAGCAAGAGAAAAAGAAAGGAATGGGAGAACTACAAAATAGCCAGAAAACTACTAATAAGATGGCATCAGTATGACATTGCTTATAAATAATTACTAAAATGCATTAAATGTATTACTAAAATAGATTAAATTCCCCAATCAAAAGGCATAGAGTGGCTGAATGTATTAAAAAAAAAAAAAAAAAAAAGACCCAACTATATACTACCTACCAGAAACTCACTTCAGCTTTAAAGACACACACAGGCTCAAAGTGAAGAGATGGAAAAAGAAACGCTGTGCAAATGGAAACCTAAAGGGAACAAGGGTAACTATAGTACATCAGACAAAATAGATTTTAAGTCAGAACTGTAACAAGAGGCAAAGAAAGTCATTATCTTATGTAAAGGGATCCATTCACTGAGAGGATATAACAGTTGTAAATAAAAAGGCATCCAGTGTGAGGGCATCTAAATACATTATGCAAATATTTACAGATCTGAAGGAAGAAATAGACAATACAATAATTGTAGGAAGCTTCAATACCCCATTTTCAATAATGGATAGACCATCCAAGAAGAAAACATTGGACTCAAACTCTACTTTAGAACAAATGGACCTAACAGGTGTGTGTGTGTGTTTGTGTGTGTGTGTGTATAGAACATTCCATTCAACAGCAACAGAATACACATTCTTTTCAAGTATACACAGATCATTCTCAAGGATAAATCATATGTTAGGTAACAGAACAAGCCTTAGTAAATTTAAGAGTAAAGTCATATTGAGCATCTTTTCTGACCACAATAATATGAAACTAGAAATTAATTATAAGAAGAGAACTGGAAAATTTAGAAATATGTGGAAATTAAACCACACACTCCTGAACAACTAATACATCAAAGAAGAAACCAAAGGGAAATTAAAAAATATCTTGAGACAGATGAAAATGGAAACACAAAATGCCAAAACTTATGGAATACAGTAAAAACAGTTTTAAGAGGGAATGCTTAGTGACGAATACCTACATTAAGAAAGATCTCAAATGAATAACCCAACTTTCCACATCAAGGAACTAGAAAAAGGAGAATAATCTAAGACCAAAGTTAGCAGAAGGAAGGAAATAACAAATTTCAGAGCAGCAATAAATGAAATAGAGACCAGTAAAACAACAGAAAAGATCAATAAAATGCTGTTTTTTAAAAAGATAAACAAAATTTACAAATCTTTAGCTAGACTAAGAAAAAAGAAGACTAAATAAAATTAGAAATGAAACAAGAGGCATTGCAACTGATAGCACATAAATAACAAGGTTCATAAGAGATTACTATGAACAAATTGGATAACCTAAAACGAATGGATAAATTCCTAGAAACATACTCAAGACTGAGTAATAAAAATAGAAAACTTGAACAAACCAATATTAAGTAAGGTGACTGGGTCAGTAGTCAAAAATCTCCCAACAAAAACTCAGAACGAGGTAATTTCACTGGTTGATTCTACCAAACATTTAAAGAATTATGTCAATTCTTTTCACACTCTTAAAAAAAAAAAAAACTGAAGAGAAGGGAACACTCTCAAACTCATTTTATGACGCTAGCATTACTCTGATATCAAAGCCAGAGAAAGACACTACAGGAAAAAACAAAACAAAACAAAAACTACAGGTCAATATCTCTGATAAACATACATGCAAAAATTCTCAATAAAATAGAAGCAAGCCAAATTTAGCAATTCATAAAAGGATCGTACACCATAAGTAAGTGAAACTCATCCCTGGGATGCAAGGGATGATTTATAATCTTTTATAAAAGGTTAAAAAAAAAAAGGGTCGCCTGGGTGGCTCAGTCGTTAAGCGTCTGCCTTTGGCTTGGGTCATGATCCCAGGGTCCTGGGATTGAGCCCCGCGTCGGGCTCCCTGCTCCACGGGAAGCTTGCTTCTCTCTCTCCCACTCCCCTGCTTGTGTTCCCTCTCTCGCTGTCTCTTTCTGTCAAATAATTAAATAAAATCTTAAAAAAAAAGATAAAAAAATATATATGGTCATCTCAATAGATGGAGAAAAAACACTTCAACTACAACACTGTTTTATGATTAAAAACTCTCAACTAATTGGGTATAGAAGAAATGAACCTCTTGTAATAAAGGCCATACATGTCGAGCCCACAGATAACATCATAGTCAATGGTGAAAGATTGAAAATTTTTCCTCTATGATCAGGAAGAAGATAAGAGTGTCCACTCTCACCACACCTATTCAACATAGTCCTGGAAGTCCTAGCCAGAGCAGTTAGGCAAGAAAAAGAAATAAATGACATCCAAATTGGAAGGGAAGAAATAAAATAATCTGTTTGCAGATGACATGATCTTCTTATACATAGAAAATCCTAAAGACTTCCCACAAAACCTGTTATAATTAGTAAACAAATTCAGTAAAGTTGCAGGATACAAATCAATATTAAAAAATCAGTGCATACGCTAGCAAAGTACTATCTGAACATCCTGTTTGTAATAGCATCAAAGACAATAAGATATTTTGGAATAAATTTCACCAAGGAGGTAGAATATCTGTACACTAAATAGTGTAAAACATTGGTGAAATTGAAAACACACATAAACGGAAAGATACGAAAGATATGGTCAAAGTGCACAGACATGTAGTTAAAAGATGAGTAAGTTCTAGGGCTGTAATACACGTCATGGTGACTATAGTTAATAATACTATATTATTCATTTAAAAGTTCCTAAATGAAGTTAAATTTTATCACTACACAAAAAGCTAATTAGATGAAGGGATGGATATATTAACTAGCCTTATCATCACTTCACAATATATGTGTGTATCAAATCATCACACTGTATACCTTAAACTTACATAATGTTATGTGTCAATTATATATCAGCAAAGCTGAAATCGAAACACACATAAATGGAAAGATATGGATTGGAATAATTAACATTGTTAAAATGTTCATATTACCCAAAGACATCTATAGATTCAATTCAATCTCTATCAAAATACCAATGGTGTTTTTCACAGATATGGAAGAAGCAATCTTACAATTTGTATGGAACCACAAAAGACTCCAAATAGCCTAAACAGTCCCGAGAAAGAAGAACAAAGCTGGGGGCATCACACTTCCTGATTTCACACTGTATTTCAAAGCTATAGTAACCAAAACAGAATGCTACTATAATATAAACCGTTACATAGACCAATAGAACAGAATCAAGAGCCCAGAAATAAACTCATATTTATAAGATCAACTGATATTTGACAAGGAAGCCAAAATACTTAGTGGGGAAAAAGGATGGTCTCTTCAATAAATGGTTCTGGGAAAACTGGATATTCACATGCAAATGAGTGAAATTAGACTCATATTTTACACACTCACAAAAATTAACTGAAGATGGATTGAAGACTTATGTAAAATCTAAAAGTGTAAAACTCCTGGAGGAAAAATGGGGGAAAAGCCCCTTGAAATTGGTCTTGGCAACAATTTTTTTTTTGGATATAATGCCAAAAGCACAAGCAACAAAAGCAAAAACAAACAAGTGGGACTACATCAAACTAAAAAGCTTTTGCACAGTAAGGAAAACAATCAATACAATGAAAAACCAACCTGTGGAATGGGATAAAATATTTGCAAACCATATATCAGATATGAAGTTAATATCTAAAATATATGAGGAACACATGCAATCCAATAGCAAACAGTCTGATTAACAAACAAACAGAGGACCTGGATAAACATTTTTCTAAAGAAGACATGCAGATGGTCAAGAGTTATGTGAAAAGATGCTCAGCATCACTTATAGGGGGAATTCGAATCAAAACCACAATGAGATATCACCTTATACCTGTTAGAATGGCTATCATCAAAAAGATAAAACAAGTGTTGGGAAGGATGTGAAAAGGAAATCCTTGTGCACCATTGGTGGGAATGTAAATTGTTGAAGCCACTATGGAAAACAGTCAAGTTACCTCAAAAAATCAAAAATGAAACTATGACCCACCAATCTTACTTCTGGGTATATAGTGAAATAAATGAAATCAATATATTGAAGAGACATCTGCACTCCTATCTTCATTGAAGCATTACTCAACAATAGCTAAGACATGGAAATGACCTAAGTGTCCATCAACAGATGAATTCATAAAGAAAATGTGAAAAATTAAATATATATGAATGTCATTCAGCCATTGAATAGAAGGAAATCTTATCATTTGTGACAACATGGAGAGATCTTGAAGGCCTTAATCTAAATGTAACAAGTCAATCAAAGAAAGATGCTGTATGATCATATATGTGGAATCTAAAAAAGCCAAACTCATAGAAAAAGAGAGTAGAACAGTGATTTCCAGGGGTTGGGGGGCTTGGAGGAAATGGAGACATGTTGGTCAAAGTGCACAGACTTGTAGTTAAAAGATGAGTAAATTCTAGGGCTGTAATACACATCATGGTGACTATAGTTAATAATACTATATTATTCATTTAAAAGTTCCTAAATGAAGTTAAATTTTATCACTATGCAAAAAGCTAATTAGATGAAGGGATGGATATATTAACTAGCCTTATCACTTCACAATATATGATAGTGTATCAAATCATCACATTGTATACCTTAAATTTACATAATGTTATATGTTGATTATATGTCAGCGAAGCTGGAAAACATTTAAAAATTTTGCCACAAAAGTCATCATTTATGAATGCAAACATAGTGAATATATAAAGACATGCATGGAAATATTAACCAAATTTAACATAGTGATTTATCAAGAGAGCAAGGGAGAGATGAATGGGATATGTAAGGTTACAGGGAGCTATTCAACCACATAAATAATATTTCATTTCTTAAGCTTGGTACATTAGTATACATTATAATGCTTGTTATGCCTTTTGGATATCTGATACACTTTACAAAATACACATTCAGTTCTTTTTTACCTTATAAATTTCTCATTGATTAGAATATGTACTATTTAGCTTGATTTTTCTTTAATTTCTCATTTATATTAGCCCATCTCATATCTGTATAATTCAAAACATAAAAATTGGCTCATAATAGCTTTAATCTTCATTTTAAAACCTTTTAAAAATTAGCTGCCCATCAACATTGTATTGACCATCTACTCTGTGTGAGGTACTGTATCCACTATTAGAAGGGCAGAAATAAAAAAGAATAGCAACCCTGCTCTTGGGGATCTAGCAGTTCAGTGAAGAAGTGAATAATTATAGCGTAAAAAGCAAAGTGTTACATGAAAGGAACAAATGAACTGGCTCATGAAGTCCTCATACATTGTTAGTCATTCTAGATACAGGGAACAATATATATAAAGGTGAAGTTGTGAACAAAGCATTGTTTCAAAACTTTGGATTTTCTAAAGTCTATCCAAAGTATGACTATGTCTTAGGAAGATAATATTGCTTTTCTCAGCTCTGACAAGCTATTGTTATAATTCTGCTTATTATTCTCCATAGAATTTGTTTTCTAGACATTGTCACCTATTGCTCAGTTTGTTTTAATTATGGAATTTAGGTATATTTTTCTTAGTTTCCTACAGAAACAGTAATTAACTACTCTGGGAATAGTAATTTTTTTAAAGATTTATTTATTTGGCAGAGAGAGACACACCGATAGAGGGAACACAAGCAGGAGGAGTGGGAGAGGGAGAAGCAGGCTTCCTGCTGAGCAGGGAGTCTGATGTGGGGCTCGATCCCAGGACCCTGGAATCATGACCTGAGCCTAAGGCAGACGCTTAACGACTGAGCCACCCAGGCGCCGCTGGGAATAGTAATTTTTTTTTCTTTTTCTTTTTTTTTATTATGTTATGTTAATCACCATACATTACATCATTAGTTTTTGATGTAGTGTTCCATGATTCATTGTTTGCATATAACACCCAGTGCTCCATGCAATATGTGCCCTCTTTAATACCCATCACCAGGCTAACCCATCCCCCCACCCCCCTCCCCTCTAGAACCCTCAGTTTGTTTCTCAGAGTCCATCGTCTCTCATGGTTCGTCTCCCCCTCCGATTTCCCACCCTTCATTTTTCCCTTCCTGCTATCTTCTTCTTTTTTTCTTTTTTTTTAACATATAATGTATTATTTGTTTCAGAGGTACAGATCTGTGATTCAACAGTCTTACACAATTCACAGTGCTCACCATAGCACATACCCTCCCCAATGTCTATCACCCAGCCACCCCATCCCTCCCACCCCCCAACCACTCCAGCAACCCTCAGTTTGTAATTTTAAGTGGTTCACAAATGAGTGTATCCTAAACAAAGCTCCTGTGCTGTAAATCTTATCCATCCAATTTATAGTGCTGACTTCTGGGAAATAATAAAACTGTTGTTTCTATATTGGAAAATGAAGTAGTTTGTAATTTAAGAAGGAGACAGAGAGCAAGAGAAAAAGAGCATTTTAATCGGGTTTAGGGCTTGACTAACTGGCTTTCTTTAGTGTTGGGTTTACCAGGACAAAATGTGGCACATTGGGATTGCTGCTCTAACAGAAGCTCAGTCTGCTGGAAGAGCACAGAGGCTGATGAATTTCCAGGGTGCAGGAATTGGGGAAAGCATCATGTAGGAGATTTATTTGATCTGGGTCTTGGCATTTGGGAGGATTTGAAATGGACAGAAAAAGAGAACATCGTAAATAAATGGAACAAGTCACAAACAAAATGGCACAGTGACTGTTTAGAGATTAAAAATTAGATCACAAAGAGTTCTTGGATATTGACTTTAATCCTAATTATCAATTAATAGCTTGATGAGGGGCACCTGGGAGCACTCAGTCTGTTAAGCATCAGACTCTTGATTTCGGCCCAGGTCAAGATCTCAAGGTTGTGAGATCAAGCCCTGCGTCGAGCTTCCGGCTCAGAGAGGACTCGGCTTTTATCTGTCTCCCTGTGCCCCTCCCCCCACTTGTGTGTGTGCGTGCGTGCTCTCTCTCTCTCTCCCTCTAAAATAAATAAATCTTTTTTTTAAAAAAAGAGCTTGATGGAGAGCCTACTATGAACAAATCATTCTGCTTAAGAGATTATAGCCTCAAAGGATTTAGAAGCTCAAGGGATGAAATAAAGGCATAAAAAATAAACCTAAAATTAAAGACAGTATGTGTTTGAAATTAAGAAGTACATTCAGGCATTAGATGTACAAAGAGAGCTAAATCTCACTTCAGCACCAAATAAACACAAGACTCACTTGTGAGAAACACCCTTCCAACAAGAACTCCAAGTTACCTTTACTTGCATATTCATTCTCCCTCATTCCTGGAAATATCTGCCATGTGAAGTATGTTTGGAATGCCTAATTATCATTCTCAGTACGTGGTTTTGGGAAAACAAAAGTGTTTAGCAGAAAATAACTTGAAAAAGTATTCTAGCCATACCTGCATATTGAATGGAATCTTCCAACATTGGCAAAACCCCCAATCTTCCGAGTATGTCCTTCTTCTCACTTGAAGAGTCTAAAATTGTACAGAATTTTTTGTTCCAGATTCCAGGGTCCCCTTCTGACTTTTCAGCCTTTCCCAGGTTTTCCAAACTTTTTTGGAACCTATAGATTCTTCTACTACCACTGACACATTCTTAGCTAGGTTGTGCTGAAATAATCTATATTCAGACTCATAATCTTAGTAGAAAAGAGAGGAAATTGAGCATTAATATTGATATTAACACCTTCTTCCTTTTTGTTTCCTTTCTGGTATAGTATTTGAATTCATTTACTATAGGTAAGAGGAGTAAGTTCTATTCTCTGTAATTTGGACAGCTGTCTCTCAAATATATTCCTTACTCATTCTTCCTCCTCCTTCCTTCTTCCTTTACCCTCAACACACACACACACACACACACACACACACACACCCCTACCAGATTCCAAATCATCTTCTTGAAGTTTCCCTGGCAGTTCTACTTCCTCACATGTGTTTTACAAATGCATTTAAATAGAACTGGCTGCATCATTTGCAGTGTGTAGTGAAAAATGAAAATATGAAACCCCTTGTTTCATAAGCAAGAAAAGAAAAAGGCTTTTCCTTTCTACTATGGTCTCTCTGGACCTGTCATGTTGGGTTTTGATTTGGGTTTGGGTTTTGGTTTGCTTTTTTTGTTTTGCTGCTATTTAATGTTGTGCTTCCTCAGCTCCAGCTATACTCACAAATAAATGCAGACCCTGTCCTAGGATGTGAGGTACGTGGGGTGTGCACACCCAACCCAGCCCTTACTGCATATGCACCAGATTCTGGCCAGGGGTGAAGGAAAGAGGAAGTCTCTGGCCTGGAGCAGTTGAAGAGGTGGAGGGGAGGGTGGGACAGATTGGTCCCAGGAGGTGGCAGGAGGCAGGATTTGCACCTGATCTGAGTCTCCAAGCTCTGAGTGCATTCTCTATTAGCCCATCAGATTTCACTTACAAAAACAAAGATAAAATTATTTAATAAAGTTTAAATTGTTAATAATTTGAGGGCAGCGACTGCAAAGCATTAAACCCTAAGAGGAGGGAGCTCTGTGCATTTGCACTGGTCACAGGCCAATGCAATTAGGAGTGAGGCCCATCATGGTTTAGTGTTGCCATACTGTTGTTTTTAAGTTTTTCTTAAGTTTTCTTTCCACAGACAATTTCTGTGGACCTATGAATGTAAGACAGGAAGAAAAGAACTGTATATACTTTGATGAGGTTGGGGGTAGGGTGGGAAATACAGGCAGAGAAAGAAGGGTTCTTCCTCTAAGGAATAGAGTAGATGAAATAATGCTGCCAGAAATATAATAAACTCCTGGAGGTTTCCCTGGAACTCTTGGTATTTAATTCTTTTAATGAAATTTTATGTTGACTTTGGAAGTAACAGCTATCCCTCATCAGGCTCCAAGATATCATTGAGCAATTTTATGTACTTTTTTTTCCTTAAAGAAATGTGCAACTTAAGCTTGTTAAAAATACTGTATCTAATTAGGTTGAACCATATAAAATCAAGGATATTCAATCGTTTATGACTTACAAAAACAGCAGTTTCATATGTTTCCACCTAATATTACCTGGCCAAGGTTCCTTTCCTCTTTAATAAGTATATACAAATAGTATGTCTCACTTTTCATTTTCTTCAATACAACTTCAGCTGCTAGGTAATTTTGCAATATTATATCGATTTTTAACAAAATATTTCAGCATTTTCCTGAACACATTAGTGTTTCTGTGAAGTTTAAAGGGATGCCCTTTATTAACATTAGAAAATTGATCTGAACTGATAAACTAGAAAGTAGACTAAAGGCAGAGGCCAACACGTTTGCCATGATGGAAACCAGAAGATAAGATACTGCCTTAGTTCCTGGGGGAGTCCTTCCCCCATGATACCACTGAGCATTGCTTTTTATGTGTAGTCTTAAGAAACAGGCAGATCTGTGGGGGTAAATCTATTTTTTCTACTTGTCTTTACTTCTCTCTTTTTAGAATTGGTTTGTTATGTGTTTGAAAATAAATTGGGATACATTTTCTTTAATCAACCATCTTTTTTCTTAGCTTGGTAACATGTAGGAGGTAGAAAGAAATATAAGGTAGTCATTGATTCTTTCAATTAGAAAAATTCTAATTTTACCTGATACTTTAGGCTGGGCTCAGAGACTAACAAGGACAGGCCCCCCTAAAAAATAAGTAATGAAGAAGGGGACAGTGATAAACTATTAGACCCACAAATTTCCAAATTTTCTATTTGTACAACTGAATTTCTTCACTTGCTTCAATTTCTGGAATATTTGAATTGTAAATTTCTTATTGTTCAGATATTTATGGAATAAGTGGTCATAAGTAATAAAATGCTTTACTTTGGAAAAAAGCAAATATTGTTTTTGAAATCAGTAACTCAGGAGCATTATAAAAATGATAGAAGTACACTGACATGTTATAGCCTAATGTCACAAGCTTGACAGCTAGCAAAAAATGTAATTAGAAAAATTGGCAACACTAATATTAAAATCAAACTTTGATGTAGTGCTTTCTTTCTGAAAGAAAATTGTAAGATCAAAGAAAACGAAGATATTTAAATTTCATTTTTTTAAAAGTGGCTTGCCAAATTTACATTCTGGAAAAAAAGTTATTATGCAATTACTGAAACCCAAATATTAACAAATAAAGTCACAATATAATTAATGTTGTATGATTTAGGAGCCTCACTGATGAAATTTTACTCCAAACATTAAGGAAGTTTGTCCTGGAGTGCCTCCGGCCTGTATTATGGCATCACTTGTCAAACTTTCTGTTTTCTTTTTAAGCACAGAATTGTTATTCCTGTGTGTTGACTGCAGACTCTGCCTTAGTTTGGGGGCTATTAACATCTATCAGGATTAATTGTACATACTTGAACTAAGAAAAATTTACTTGACAATTCTAATGGCTGTGAAAAAGCCATTACAGAGTCACAGAAAAAAGAGAGGAAAAAGTGCCAAGGCACACCAAAGAACCAGAGGAGGAATTTTTTCTCTTTTTCTCTTACTAACTCCTACCATTCTCCCTATTTTTAGTCCCAACTGTATTTTTTTCTTGTCCTTTTTTACAGAGTTAAATGCATGTTTCTCAGTGCCTCTGCCTTTGTGTTCTGTTGAAAGCATGCATGTATGATACAGGCACATGGCCTTGGAGCTGTGGGCCACTGGGAACACATGGCAGTCAGTGCAGGCTGACGCAGCCGACACCAGGGACCAGACCTTCCTTTAAACAGAACAGCAAAGAGAATGAAGGAAATCTCCTGATGGGTGGTGTTAGTCAGGCCACCAGAGCAGCGCTGCTTCCTGTTCTGTTCTGCCCAGAACCTTTCAAACAGCAAATAGGAGAATGATGCCATTGGCCGGTGGAGTCGTTTCTGAGTCTTTTCCATTCTTTTCCAAAGCAGCTCCACCCAACAAATCCCTTATAAGCCTCAAGGTTGTATTTAGAGTAAATAGGCCTAGAGAAGGTAACCAGAAAGCTTTATGTAAGTTCAGCCAAACAACTTGTAAATAGATATGGCAGAGGATTTGGGCAGACATAATTAATTTTCCTTTAAATAAAACAAAAAGCTGTGTAATTCTTATTGCCATTTGGTAAATAGTTGCCAATTCCCCCCAAGACATTAAGTATTTACTTATTTTTCCTTCTGCTCCTGCCTCCTGTTGTATTCGTATTTTATAAAGCAAGAAAATGGGTGAAAATGCACGTTGTCCCAAAGGTTGCTTGTAGAGAGATGGTGGAGAAAGGGGCTGTCAAGGAACTGTGCATTTGATTGCCAAACCAAACAACCTGTTTATGACAATAATTCTGTAATCTCAGCATCTATTTAGAATGCAGGAGAGATCTTCTCAGGGAGAAGAAATGCTCAAAGAAGGGAAAAAAAGGAAGAAAGAAAGAAAAGAAACAGAGATTTTACTTTTAGCTCATCTTCACATTTGCAAGGGACAATAAGCGAGATTCATTAGGCCATTTGTTTCTGTCATCTGCCATGATTCAAAATGAAATACTAAATGTTTCATGGACTCAGAAAAAGAGTAGAATTTGTCTTTGTGTTGGCTGCGCAAAGGCGGTGTGGCTTACAGCCCCCATACAAGAGGCCTGACGGATGAAAGGGGGAAGGGTGGTGCCATCTGAATGATGATGGGCTAATATCATCACCCTCTTGTCAGCTGTAATAGGCTTTTCCTCACAGAAATAATTCATAAAACCGCTACATTATATTCTATCCCTGACAGGCCCTATCTATCCTCCAACCCAGCAGGCTCACAACTAATAAGAAAATATGTGGTTCAGGAACCCTGAAAAATTAAACAGGTAGTTTATGAACAATTTGTTTCATGGGGATGTTTATTATGTTTATTAAATATTGAGCCTTTAATGTTTTCCCAGTGCAGATGATATCATAAAAATGCTGACTTAAGCCTCGGATGTATTCTTAGAAAATGACATTTTACACCACTAGTAGTACATAGTAAATAACTAAATTATAGCAGCTTATGTGTGTGTATAGAGACAGGATGTAGAAAATGTAATTTATAATGTATCTTTATGTACACGTGTATGTGAGATGCGTCCTTGTGTATCCTTGTGTATCACGTTCAAGCCTTCATCGTAGGCTTAGGTTTAAAAGTAAGTTAGGGAATACCATTATTTTAGTGCTTGTCTTGGGGAAGGTCAGCCGGAGGTTTGCTTTATTGCTTACACTAAAGGAGAAACCTTGAGTTCAGTGTTTGAGGCATCAAGAGTACACATACTCTGGGCACTAATAATAAACTTAATCAGGAGTGTTACTTTGTAAGTACAATTTTTATAGAAATCTGTTATCTGGGTTTTCTCTGGAGACCAATGTCTGTGAGCATAGGAGGGTAAAATGGCTCCTGGTAATGTGATGTTCTTTATTTGAAAAGTACCAAATTAGATACAGAAACTGTTCTGCAGAGAGTCAGCAGAGAAAGTGCATGAAGCATGTTCTTCCCGTGCTCATACCTTGTGCATTACCAGCTTGGCTGTCATAATATATTTAATCAGTGTGACAGTAAATGATCTTCTGCTGTAGACAAGCAAGTGGAAGATTATCTGCATCTTACAGGGTTAATGGCCCTTTCATAATAAACAATACCCACAGTATGAAAATAAGGCAATAATTCATGTACATATTTCAGAAACACATGCCCAAGGTGATTTACAAAGGAAGTAGGATCAAACCTGTGGTTAAATGCTATAGCATTCCAGGCCACAGCTTTACTGATCTCAAAAGGACATCTTAATTTACTATATATTCCCACAGAGAAACATACACATAGACATTTTGTAATGAATACATCCTCATAGGGTTTCACCGAGGGTATAGGTACATGTAATGTGAAAATTCAGATGAAATAGAAAATATCAGCATGAAGAAGTTAAATGTAGAATCTTTTTGAAGAGTGGTTATCAGTGTATCAGTTTCATACTAGGGGAGTTCTTTAGGGGCCACTCATCGACCTTTATTTTCTAGGACTTTCATAAATATCCAAAATGATGGGATAGAGAGAAACTCACCCCAAGCTTGAGGAAGACCCTGAAAGCTAGCATCCAAATTAAGGGTGACTTGTAAATTGGGAGGCGTGGTCAGAGGTAAGCAGAAGAGGATTCGGAAAGGGGAGGTCTCCCGAGAGTAAGAAGCTAAGCTTGCACAAATGAGGTGGGGGAATGCCAAAATCTCTGCAGGCATGGCAAAAAGCTTTCATTGTGGATAATAAGCCAGTTGATAGCAAAACAGAATGAGGATCTAAAAATCAGGCAAAATACTGCAACTATTAAAATAGTCTGGCTTAGGGAATAGAAAACAATTGTTGTGTTCTGTCCTGCTCAGTTTCTGAGTTGTTTCCAGCTTCTGGAAATGAAGAGTGGTATAGAGAATCTGGATGGAAAGGTTAAGGGGTTGAGGTGTGTAGCTTGCATAACAGAATGGTGAGGCTGAATAACTATCTTTATCTCTAATGGGTTCTTATCTGGAGATGGGGAACAAACAGTTTTCCTTCTTTCCCAGTAAACTAGTCCAGCAGGATGAATTGAGATTAAATGCATTTTTTTTTTAAATAACGAGATCGTTAGGTAGCAAAAGAGGTGTATTCTGTTGCTGAGATTTAAAAAATAGATTTGATCTCTATTTGTTAGGAATAGGCTAGAAGCAGCTTGTCCTTAAGAGGAGGCTGGTTTTTAGCCCTCATGTGGTTCCTTCTTGCTTTAAGAATCTGTGCATGTATGCATGACTGAGTCTCTATCCCTGTACACAGTTTCTGACATTTCCACTGAGAGTGTACATTAACAATTATTTGGCCAGTCTGGAGCTTCTTTTGAAGTTTAATTCTAAATGATAAAAACTCTAACTCTCCTTTCCCAAATACCTTTTCCGAATGGTAGGTAATGTTCTAATAAAGTTGAAATGAATGCATTTATACTCAACCCCTTTGGAATATTACGTCCTGGTGTAGATTTACTGAGGTGAGGTTGCTACTGCTGGAGCTGATATCCACTGAAAGGCAGTGGTCAATTCTTGCCAGGGTGGGGAGGGCAGAGGGGGATGTGTGTGTGTGGGGGTAACCCTTCCTATGTTGCCTGTAGCTGCTTATGCAATCTCAATTTGTTTATGATGCCAAGAACCCTGAATACTTCTCTGCACATGAGACAGACAAAATGGACGGCGGTTTGTGGAGAGAAAAAATTTACTCTGGGTCATTAAAGAACCATGAACATCCTAAACAGCATAAGGCTATGTTTGGTCTCTGGGGCTCATGTTGTGCTACCAATTTCAGACCTCTCCCTTTTAGAGAAAAGCAGTTGATGGCAATTAATTACCCCTGGATAGCACATACAGCTGCAGCCTATGTATGGTAACAGAAGAGAAATTAGATTTAATTGGCCTTAGCACAATCAGGAATGTGGCATTTATTTAATTATGACTTGTTGGGAATGGAGCCTTGATTAGTGTTTTATTGCAATTTTAATATTAATAATATAATTAATAACACATACAGCATATAAAAATGAAATAAATTTCTGGAATGTTACGTTAAGGTATTACGTGTTATTTTTAGAAATGCATGAAGTGTGTTCTTTTGACAATCAAAAAATTCTCAATTATATCAAAAATGAAGGGTTTCTTACCCTTGAGTGTCAGTCACATTGATTATTTCAAAGTTTTCCTTTATCAAGCCAGGTCCTGACGCATCCTCAGCAGAGCTTATATTAGTGGGTGAAATGATTCATTGAAACCCAATTTATTTTCTATTTTGGTCTGCTTTTTGGCTTTGAAGTTAAAATGTTTGTCATTAAGTGCCCTTGCATCTCTTAGTTGGTAATAACTGGGATTTCTTAAAAGGGAAAAGAAAAAAAATTGGTGTTTGAACAAAAGTACAGAAAATAAAATATTCTAACTATATGGGGATTTTAAAATTGTCATAATTCTCAAATACTCCTTTAGCTTTTATGGAAATATTTGCCTAGGAAAATATCTTCTGTCATATTAATAAAATAATTGCACTTACTCTCTGATTATTTACATAGTATTTTTCCCAGTTTATGTATCTTAAATAAAATCCTTTAAAGTAAGCCTCTAGCGTTCTTTACCCTATGGTTTTATAGGATGAACATTTGCTCCTAATTCGAGGAAATATACCGCATTATAATCTACACTTAAACAGTCTCCCTGATGGGAATGTCCCCCCAAATGCCACACAGACTAAACAAAATGAGCGCTTCTGACTGCCATGCTGTATTAAAAAAAAATCTGTCTTATATTCCACACATACCAGGCAATCTTTCTGCACAGTTTCACACAAAAGCAGCAGGATTAGAAGTGCTTTGCAGTTGCATCAAACATTGGTAAATGGAGGAAAAGCAACACCCCATGGTCCTACAGATGTTTATAAAACTGCAGCGGTTGTGTGTTCTAGAGAGTAAAGAGGCATTGTCTTGCCACACTCGCGATGGTCACACAGACTTGCCTGCAGTGTAGAGAACGCTGTTTGTTCTTCATGCCTCCATCTCTGCCAATGTGATGCTGAAATTTTATACTCGGAGTTAAGTGGAGAGAAAGGATATCTAGCTCAGAGGGCAAGCAAAGAAGCTAGAAAGACCAGCCATAAGTTCACAATGTCAGGGCTTGGAGCGGGGCTTACTTTACGGAGGACAGATTTTCTACTTCCCTTGAATTGTTTTTTCATCATCTGAAAAAATATTAATGAAAAACACAGAGGATAATAGACACTTTTTAGAAAATATCTGCTGGGTATATATATCCCTGTTCAAGATACATATGATATCAAAGTAAAAGATGGGTTTGCCCTTAAAAAATCATGAAAGAACCAGAGAATCAAAGTAATTGTGTGATTGATCTATGTGGGGCCCCCACCCCAGAAGCAGCATTCAGAAAATCCAATCCAGACTTTGGAGTCAGGAGACCCCACTGTCATTCTTGTTATCCTGGCAGGAACTGACTCTGTGACTCAAGGAAGCTCATCAATTCCTTGTCTCCAACTCAGTTTCCCCATTTGCAAAATAAAGAAGTGAAACTCCTCAGATGATCTGTGAGCCCTCTTCACATCTAATATTCTATTATTTTTATCTATAGGAAAGAGAGGAAGTGATGGGGCTTTACAAAGAAAAGGAAACATCCTAAAGTTCAGAGATGCTGTTTTGTAAGCACAAGTCAAACATGTAGTCAAAGCAGCAGAACAGGAGCTCTTCACCAAAATATATCCCTAGGAAAATCGACTCAAAGACCTAACAGGAAAACAGGAAGGGGGGGGGGCAAACAATTATTTCCTTTTTTTCTTCAGGAGCAGGGAGACCTTTCATAAATATGAGGGAAATCTGCCACTGTTTGATGTGCTGTGGTCCTCTTAGAATGAGCTCCACCTGGCTTTGGGGCTTCGCACATCCTGCCCCATGGCCTAAGTCCTTCATGCAGGGCTCTGTTAATGCTGAGGAAACACCTCAGCTGCCTTGAATTGACCTTTACGAGTTAAACAAGAGAATGGGACGTGCAGAATGGGTGAAATCATAACCTGAAATTATAGCCACCTTTGTTATTTGACACCATGCATCAGAAATAAGTTAAATATTAACATGTACCTGTACATTTATATGTGTCTATAAACATAACCCCCACCTTCCTGTGAACGTCACTGTTTTTGTTTGACTAGTTGTGGGGCTGTTTTCGAGATCTGCCAGTTGGAAGTAACTACGTTTTGTTAAGTTAAATGAACTTGGGCAGGGGAAGAGTCCATTATAGGAGAAATTTTATATAAACATAAGAGGAACTGAATTACTCGTTGTTGCTTTAAACCGATGACAAGTATCATTATCCAAAGTGTTGTTGGTTTGGTACAGGAGCTGTGTGTGCTCCTGATGTACTTTCTTTACTTTTCTGCAGGGAAAAAAAAAAAACCCTCAGACACAATGTCTAATAGCAGCATGTACCTGTCAACAGAGAAGTCCACAATATGAAATCACCACTGTAAAAGCTATTGGAGACTGGCAGCAAACAACCCATGCTTGACAGAACACCCAAACCTTTGGTGCCTAAGAAGCCAGTTGCAAAGCAACAATTTAGGACTGGAATTTTATTTCCTATTCCTCTAACCCCATCTTCCCATCACTCTTGTACACAATATGTAACTACAATGAAGACTTCCAATGAGAACAAGGCATCAGGGATTCTTGTAGCAATTATCCTCAAAATAAAAATATTATACACACACACACATACACATTCATGATCAAGAAAATAAAGCCAAGTAAACACGAGTAGATATCTGTTTGGTACAATTCCAGAGGTGATGCATCCAAAATTTCATTGTCAAGGTACAGTTTGACATGTCCCTTTTAATGTAACTCATTACGTTTACAGATATGTTTTCTGAGGTGTTGAGAATAGAATGGCTGATTGGAGCTGGTATTTCATTCACGGGGAAAGAAGGGCATAGATGTTCATGATGCATGTGGCTGCTTAAGGCTCCTATCTAAAAATACTTCTCTTGTGTGGAAAAATGTAAAGATATATTTTTAAGCTAAAAATTATATATGTCAGGGGAGCTCTAAGTGCCTTGGTAAGGTACTGCTTTTTGTTGGAGTTCATTAAAGTCTCTTGGAGATAAATCTGGTCTCTTTTTGACACCGTGTTGGGAAACTGGGGAATAGGGCAAGGATTAGGAGGTTGAGAAAAGGAAGGAAATCCATATTTTTGGTTCAGGAGGAACTTGTATTCTTTAAAGGTAGTTTCTAGGTGTTATTTTTCAAACTGATTTTATAGATTTGTATTTGGGGGGAAAGGTGGGCAGGAGAAGTGAGTGATTTCTATATATCCTTGCATATAGTGTACAAATGTAACATGTATACTCCAGCCAGTAACCTCCTTTATAAATAATATATGCTGCATCTTAAGACTGATTTCCAAGGTTCTACTGCAGGACTGAATTCAGAGCCTTTTCTTCTTATATATTTGGTTTGTTTATTGGTTAATAACTTTGATTTAAGTTTTGGAATCTAAAAGTTAAACCAGAGACTTGATTGGGCTTGGGGAAGTGTCACTACTTCTGTGATGTGATTACAACACACCAAAGAAGGTGTGTTGTAACTGATACAGCTATGATGGGTCAAATTATCTGTCCCCCACTGGCCCCAGGTGTTTATCTTATAGAGAGGTTTTCGCTGCCTCAGAATCCACTTCCTCAGTCCTAGATTTCCTCTCCCTTTGGTGAGCTATTTTAGCTTGTCTCCGGTTGACCAGCAAAACAGCATCACATCCCTGACACCAGAAGGGGAGATAAAATCACCTTAAAAAATGTTTTGGGGGGCGCCTGGGTGGCTCAGTTGTTAAGCGTCTGCCTTCGGCTCAGGTTATGATCCTGGCATCCTGGGATCGAGCCCCGCATTGGGCTCCCTGCTCGGCGGGAAGCCTGCTTCTCCCTCTCCCACTCCCCCTGCTTGTGCTCCTGCTCTTGCTATCTCTCTCTCTGTCAAATGGATAAATCAAAAAATCTTAAAAAAATGTTTTGGGGATGCCTGGGTGGCTCAGTCGGCTAAGCATCTAACTTCGGCTTGGGTCATGATCCCAGGGTCTTGGGATCCAGCCCTGCATCGGGCTCCCTGCTGGGTGGGGAACCTGCTTCTTCCTCTCCCTCTGTGGCAATCCCTGCTTGTGCTTGCTCTCTCTCTCTCAAATAAATAAAAAATAAAAAATAATGTTTCGTTGTCAATGTTTTATAATTTTGAAAGATGGAAAAAAGTTGTCTGCACATCACACACTGCAAATACCTGGTAAACAACAGGGCGCACAGACTCTAAGGAAGAGAAAAAACAAATCAAACTTTTGCCTCAGGGAGGAATGAGCAAGAGAGGATTTTATTATTTCCATGTGTTATTTTGAATATATTATTCTGAACAGCACTTAGCACCTTTGTGGTGCTAAATTAATTTAAAATGATAATGTTTTCTCTTCCTTTCTAAGTGATCTCTTCTGTGGGTGTTGTAGGATACAGGTGGTAGGCAGAAAACTTGGAGGTTTTGATCTCACATATGAAATATTTCAAGTTTCTAAGTTTTTACATACCCAGTTTGTTGCTGGGTAACACACCGTGGAGGTAGAATATGATTATATTTCCAGAATGAGTATTTTCATCGGTTTATAAAATTGTGTATTTATAAAGCTGTTAACTTTTTTAAGATTTATTTATTTGAGAGAGAGAGAGAGGGAGGGAGGGAGAGAGGAGGGACAGAGAGAGAGGGAGAGAGAGAATTTTAAGCAGACTCCATGCCCAGCATGGAGGCTGACCTGGGGCTCAATCTCACCACTCTGAGATCATGACCTGAGCTGAAACCAAGAGTTGGACTCTTAATCGACTAAGTCACCCAGGTGCCCCAAGCTGTGTTAACTTTTTAAAAGCATTTCATATTTGCCTCTTAACCTTCCAACTTCCCCAAGTGTTAGTTAGATGAGGTGATATATTGAATAATTTACAGAAGAGGAAGGTTAAATGACTTATTCCAATTTGGAGGTAATGTTATCACTACAAGCCAAATGTTGTCTCTTCTACCTCACAGTGGAACCAGAGTAGACAGAGATTGTACTTGAAATAGAAAGCAGGGATCCTGCTGGAATCTATTTCAGAAATCGTTAGGTTCTAGGAAACCAGGATCCTTGGTTCAAGTTGGGCTACAAAGGTTTTCCAGGGAGACACACAAAGGAAACTGGCTCCTGTAGAGTTACCTTATAATAAAATGTGGTCAGTTTGTAATCCCCTCTCTGTTCTTTGCTCTTAGGTGTTGCTGTTGTTACCCCTGTAGTGGTTGTTTCAGATAAGGGTGCTAGGCTTCATAAAAGGAATATATGACTCCTCAGAGCTAGACCCAAATGAAATAGTGCCCTCACTTCTTTTCTTTGCAGCTGGTACCTCTTTTCTCTTATTGCTCTATGCTTGCTTTTCTTTCTTCTTGTCAAACTGAACTTCAGGAAATAAATTGGTAGCATTCTCTGATATATATATTATATATTATATATATATATATATATATTTTCATTCTCTAACCTGAGAATTCAGGTTATGTTTCACACACACTCTCACACAAACTTTAAGTTAGGTAGATTTCTATTGTCCTCTCCAACAGTGTAAACACGGGAACAGACCCTCACGTGCAATTCTGGGTATGGGAATGTAAGTCAAAAGTATACTTGAATGATAAAGAGATATTTAAAAGAGAATGTGGGTGCCTGGGTGGCTCAGTGGTTAAGCACCTGACTCTTGTTTTCTGCTCAGGTCATGATCTCAGGGTCATGTGATCAAGCCCCACATCAGGCTTCCCACTGGGCATGGAGCTTGCTTGGGTTTCTTCCCCCCCCAAACCACCCCCCCACTTGCAAGTGCGTGCTCTCTCTCTGTGTCTTTCTCTAAATATAAATAAATAAATAAATAAATAAATAAATAGTCTTTAAAAGAGAATGAATATTTTAGAAGTGAATTGAAAGAAAAATACTAATCACGGACACTGTAGGCAAGGTATGGACATGGAGAGAGAGGGAGAAAGAAGGGAGGAAGAGAGAGAGAAGAGGTACAGAGAGCCAGAGAAGGAGAAAAGAAAGACAAAGAGGAAAGCAGAAGGGAAAAAGGAAAAGGAGAGGATGGAAGGAAAGAAAGAAGGCAGAGAAATGGGAAGGGAAGGAGAAAGAAACAAAAAAAAAGGAAGGAAAAGAAATAAGCAATTTGACAAAGAATGGGGGTAGAAAGAAGAAAATACATGTTCCTTTTAAGAAAACAGTAAAAACAGGAAGTTCCAGATGGGAACTTGTTTTTAGAGACTTTGAAGTTAAGTTTAACATATGAATATGGTAATAGTATTAAAATGATAAAGTAGTAAGGATGGATTTTTCTTTTTAAGTCTGGTGAAGATGTGGATATAGAAGACTATGGGCAGACATCTCCATCACTGTTTAAAATAAAAATAAATAATTTAAAACTAATTACATCCTGAGCTTTGGCTTCATGTCTTAATTGTTCAAATGGGAAATCTTGATCAAGAGCTGTTTGAAAGTTTAGCCCCAAGTGCTTTGATTACTCTATTCTCATAATCAACCTTAAAGATAAGTTCCCTATGAATTATTAATTTATACATTCAAAGATATGATTCTTTGGATTTGATTATTTTTAAATTTGGGTGGCAAACCATTATTAATGAGTCATGAAATCGACTTGGATGGTAATAATCACTATTTTTTATAAAAAATAAAATAGAATAAATAGGTATTTATTAACTTGGCTTAGAATTGAAATGTAAAACTGAGTGTAGCATGTACAGGAAGAATAAATATTGATTTCTGAAACTTTTGTTTCAGTTGTGTGTGTGGTACGTATGTGTGTACCCGAAATATATGTATGTATTCATCCAAAAAGTAAAATGCTTTCCTTATTACAGGTGATGATCAAAACATTTGAAAAACACTGATCTGGGTGGTATTGAACAAAAGCTCACCAGGATATGTATATGACATGTTCTTTGGGATATTTTAACAGTGTCTTTATTCCTGATGGGAGGGTGGTTTATTTCAAAATGTGTCCATTTTGTTTTTTAGGTCATCCTATTTCCAGAGTTAATTTTTCATTCAAAGGTATCACTTGATTAATGAATGTATGTAAAAAGTGCTTTAGTTGAATTGCAAATGAGTTACAAATTAAAACAACAATGAGATATTACTGCATACCTACTAAAATGGTCAAAACCCAAATCTCTGACAATGCTAAATTGCTGGTCAGGATGTGGAGCAACAGGAACTGTCATTCATTGCTCTTAGGAATGTAAAATGGTACAACCGTTTTGGAAGACAGTTTCTTACAAGACTAAACATACACTTACCATATAATCCAGCAATTGTGCTCCTTGGTATTTACTCAAATGAATTGAAAACATGTCCACAAAAAAGTCTGCACATGGATATTTATAGCAGCTTTATTTATAATTGTCAAAACTTGGGGTAACCAAGATGTCTTTCAGTAGGTGAATGAATAAATAAACCATGGTACCTCCAAACAATGGAATATTAT
The DNA here is from genome assembly GCF_004348235.1 of Phoca vitulina. NCBI lineage: Eukaryota > Metazoa > Chordata > Mammalia > Carnivora > Phocidae > Phoca > Phoca vitulina. The sequence goes on along the minus strand of NW_022589723.1, from coordinate 6,523,526 downwards.
TCAGTGCTAAAAAGAAAGGAGCTATCAAGCCATGAAAAGACATGGAGGAGACTTAAATGTGTATCACTAGAAGAAAATGTTAGCGAAAGGAACCAATATGAAAAGGCTGCATATGGTGTGATTTCCACTGTATACCTTCTGGAAAATGCAAAACTATGGAGGCAGTAAAAAGATCTCTACTTGCCAGGAGTTAGTGGGGGAGACATGAATAGGCAGAGGATTTTTAGGGCAATGAAACTATTCTGCAAAATACTACAATGGTGAATACATATTATTAGACATTTTTAAAAATCCATAGAATGTACAACACCAAGAGCAAACCCTAATGTAAACTATGGACTTTGGGTGACAGTGATGCGTCAGTGTAGGTTCACGGATTGTATCAAATGTACCACTGTGGTACAGGATGTTGTTAGTGAGGGAGGCTGTGCACGTGTGGGGGCAGGAGGTATATGGGAACTCTGCACTTTCTGTTCAGTTTTGCTGTGAACTTAGAAATACTCTAAAGTTTGTTAATTAAAAAAGGGATATGCACTAAACTATTGATCTGCATTGCCACATTGACCTCCAATAAATGATACTAATTTATTCTTCCCTTAATGTTGTATGGGAGTGTTAGTTTCCCCACACTCACACCAACTCTGTTTACTGTTAATTTTGCTATATATATTTACCATTCCAATATGTGAAAATAGTATCTCATTACTGTTTTAATTTGCATATCTTTAATTTATGGTGAAAGCTAAAGCATCCTTTCCTATGTTTATGAGCTATTTATATTTCTTTTTATAACTGCCTATTCATATTCTTTGACAATTCTGTGGTTTTTAAAGTTGATGATAATTAAGAAAAAATTTTAGAAAAAATTTTTAAAAGGTGCTTTAGGTTCTTCAGAAAAAAATCTTCATGTAAGTCTGAAATAGAAGGTGTGATTAGCAATATATGGTGAAAAATAACTGAGCCAACACCAGAACAATTGCCATTCAGACCTGGCCTGTTTCTTACGCGGCCCGGCTCCCATGCCTGTGGATTACAGAACAACACAACCTTTGTCTTCAGGAGCTTATTCTTTAAAAGTCTGGAAATGTTTCTTTTTTGCTTCTTTTTCTCCTAAGGAGGTAAAAATGGAATAGAACAAGTGGGAGGATGAAGCAAGGAAGAAATGGGCAATAAAATACACTTTTTAGCAAAGGAATCAGCTGCTGGAGATGACACAGAAGAGAAGTAAACACAGAAAATGGGAACAGTTGCAGTCCTGCAGGGAAGTTGGCTTGGACTCTGTGGTGGAAAGCGCTAGCCCAGTGCCAACACTGCTGTGGGATTCATAGAATCTTCTCGAGATAACTGTAGCGGATTCACACCAACCTATTTGCAGCCCATATAATTGAGAGTGAGAGGCAGGGAATTGTCTTGGTTTTCAGGCACTGATCCCTTAACCAAGCTCCCGCCACCACCGACATGATACATCTGTTGGTCTGGTTGGGGAGAAAATATGGCCTCAAATGCATCTCCACTCTGCAGTGCTGGTCCCAGACCCTCAATTCTCCCGCCAAAGCATTGTTCAGGGCCAGGAAGAAGTTCCTTGGATTTGGCCAAATCAGAAGGCAATGAAAGAAACACTGATGCTTTATCTGCCAAGTAGGACAATGTTCTATGTAGTCCAGTCTCACCTGAGCAAAGTAGTTATTTTATTAGTGCTCTTTTTTTGAGAGCCATTTCTGATTATGTCTATTTACATTGATCCAACATTACTGGAATGTTTGGGCTGCAATGCAGGCTATAATATTGCAGATGGGTACAAATGCTTTGTGCCTCTGTGTTTATGAAGGATACGGGCTTTGCTAGGGCTTTGAATTCTTTGACTAGTAATCACAGAAAACCTGTCTCTCCCTCCCCCACACCTGTTTAGATACACTGAAATTAGTTTTCCTGCCTCCAGATGAAATGTCATTAGAATTCAGTCTCCTGGTGCACTGTTTTCACATATAAGTCTTAAATAAATAGACAATTCCAAAGGGAGGTGAACCCCAAATTATGTTTTCATCGTTAGCCCTACAATAATTTCAGAATGTGTCCCAACTCTCCCACTGTACCTCCTATCTGTATTCCCTCCATCATTGCATTTGCATGCTTTTATTATGTAGTCTACCTTGGCGAGGGCAATGTGTCAGGATGCATCCTGTCTGTAAGTGACTAGAGTTAAAATCATCCTCAACAAATCGGCAATGCGATCGGCTCAGAGCCGTGCTAATAATGCCATCCTGTCAGCTTCAACGCTTTTGATAAACACTCCTTCCCAGTGAAGGATGTGGGGAAGTTATGTAATCATTTGGAAATATGTCAACATAGCCGTGGGATTGGGGCAATTAAGCCTGTTCTTCCTTATGTAAATGCAGAATGGGGTCAGGAAAGTGGGTACTTATACCCAATTTAGTGACGGTGTCTGGAACCAATTCGTTTGTTTAATATCTTCTCGTTTGTGTACACTGGAATTTCTCCAGGGCGGGGTGGCGGAAGGTGGGGAGAGAGAGAGGGGGAGATTGAACAGTTCGACAGGAAAAAAAAAACAAGTAGGAGATAAAAGGTCTGTGTGTGTGTGTGTGTGTGTGTGTACACGGGTGTGTGTGTGTGTGTGTGTGTGTGTTGGGGGCAAGGTTGATTTGATTTCCTTTCTGTTCACCTTCCCCCAACTTCAAAATAGTCCCAGCCCTCCTTTTGTTGTCCTCCTGGACAAACATCCTGCCAGCCACTGGGCTTCCTCTGCAGGTAGTGGACACCTCCCGCAGGAGGGGGTGCCGTCACTGATGCATCCAGCAACCAACAGATGTGTGGCTTGGCTAGAGTTCTGACATTAGTCCACGATGAGCAGCGACAAGGCTTCTGTCTCTTTCAGTGCCAAATCTCAGATAGTGCAGGAGGCTCCCAGTGTGCCTACCCAACTTGGTATAGATTTTGTAATAATACCTCTTTTCTTCCTAATCCCCTACTGTCTCAATGTTCTGTTTCATCTGTTTACTTTGGTTCAAGTTTTCAAAGTATCCCTTTTTCTGGTCATTCGCTACACACATCCCAGGTACATCATTTCTTTGAAAGCAAGGTGAGTTAAGTTAGCATTTCCAATTCTTATTAGATCAATGACTCGAAGCCAGACATAATTGGGCAGATTGGCAGCCTATAAGAAATGACAGCACACTCGGGTTGATGCTTTGCCTTGCCAATAACCACAGAGAGATTGGAATCCAACCCTGATAGACTCATTGCTGGAGTTCTGTTCTGTGTGGCAAATGCATCATTGTGTTTGTGGTATAGGAAGTCTATTTTAGCTTCTTGTGGCAGAGCCTTGGCCTGTAGTTTGAGGACTTTGTCTGGCTGGGACCATGTTTCTCCTGCTCTCTGTACCCAGTGCAGCTGCTTCTGTGGCAGGTAATTGGAGAGGAGGTAGATTTCTAGGATTGCACATGGTGTTTAGTCCTGCATCCTAGTGGTTGTGGTCGCTATTGTTTCTGATGCCAAGTGTCAGCCTTTGAAGCAAGCTGTCAGGAGAGCTGGCTCGAGAGACTGAGAGTCCACACCTTCTCTGGAAAGCCCTGTAGTTTGGAGATGGAGAGTAGGGGGGAATGCAGGGGGGTGAGTGGGAGGAGGTAAGGTGAAAGAAGAGTGCGGCAGGGACCAAACGGGGAAGTTTGGTGAGGGGAGGGTAAAGAGCACTACTGTTCAGATGTTTCCTTTCCTTCCTCCCATATCTTCTTTTGGCCTCTGCACACTCTTTTTTTTCTCCAGACTTGTTTCTGATCTCATCTGGAATTGGCTCTTGACCTGCCTGTCTATTGTTAACAACCATACTAATGTCTGCCAGGTGTTTCCCACTCTAAGATTGAGAATAACATGATGGGTAAGGGGAAACAGTGAGGGGTCAAAATATGAGCCTTCTAGTCAAAAGTGGGGTTTGATGAAACCACAATCTTTAAGCAAAGAAAAGAGGATAATGGTTGGAGGCCTCTATTTATACCATTGTCCACCATCCCTCAGCACACTGTGGGTGCAACACTTGCTGAGACCAATAATGATAATGTCAGGAAAGATTCTTTCCCTCCAGGTACCCTCTCTTGCTGAGTTTTAAAAAAACTGTACTCAACATGCCAGCAACTATGTAAAAATACCCAGCCACGATGCCCTGCATACAATAGAGAAATAAACTAAGAGCCATTCTTTGCAAGCTCTGTAAATGTAATTGTAGAGTTTAATGTGTAAGCAAGACACTTTCTTCATCAGGAGGACAGTAATCTTTATCAGAGAGTGACAAAGGCAAAAGGAAAATTTGAAGACATTTGTTTTTAGAAGCAAGTGAATTCCAATTTAGTAGTTTCTTGGAATCATGAAAAAAAAGGCTATTAGGCCATGAGTGACAAATTCCAGAACAGAGCGCAACAGAATAAATTTGTTTGATGGTATTGATGAAGCAGGAACTCCAACTAATTTGAGAGTATTATTGGTACCTTGATAAGTTGTTGAACTTTAAGATAATTATACTTTCTGATATGAAAGATATTATAGTAGATGTGATATGTTAATATATATTCATATACTCTAATATGCACATTTAGATGCATTATGGAAAAATAAACAAAAACAAAACTTACCCTTCATGAATCTCCAAAGTAGTAGGTTCAGGAGAGCTATTACTCATGCACAGAGAATGCTCAACAATAAAAGAAGAAACTAAGACTCCACCACTTTGAGATTGAGTGACAGTAATAAGAGATAGGCTTATTATTTCAAAAGGAATCCACCAATTTTTTTAAAAAAAAATCAATCTGTACAGATAACTTAAGGAACTGCTTCCCTAAAGTATTGGTGAAATTGTTAGAAACATCTGGCTGCCACATACCCATTCCCTTTAATTCATCTACTAGAGAGAACACTGAGTCCCTCCATTCCCTACACCAACCCCTCTCCTTATATTTCCTACCTATAAGATGTTCTCAGTGTTTCACAACTGACTTCGGCATCACTCTTGTTTTGAGCACTGTACTTGGGTCATCCTAGTTAAAAATGGTTCAGATTAACATAAAGATTTTAAAAGCCAGTCCCATTTTGTCCCAAGTGAAAACAACATTACTGTGGGAGTCCTTTTGTTTTCTTTTGCTTTTCTGTGGAAGTCAGAAACTGAGTTAGTTCTTGAATACTAATCTTCATCATTACAGTCTATTCAAATTGGAAGGTCTATGGAGAAAGTAGAACAAAAGCTCTGCCAGAAACTAAGTTGTTTTATTTTTTCTGTATTCTGCTATTTGGTGGAAAGAATTAGTAAATATCAGATATTAAAAAGGAGAGATGTCCTGGCTGTATTCTGGAGCCAAAATCAATTCAGCTCAATCTCCTGTGCCTGCACACATCTAGAGCTTTGCTTCTGTACCCTGAGAATTCATGGTCAAAATACTGACTTCAAAACTCTGCAGGATCTTAAAATAAGTAACTAAAAATTCTATTATAGAAGAAGCTCTCTTATCCGAATTCCACATAACCATGTCTGGACTAACTGATTCTCTCCACATCTTTTGCAAAACTCACTGACTGATGTCCTCCACTTCTGAACTCTTGTGGCAAGCATGTTGACACAGTTCTTCTCCCACTGGTTGAGTTGTCTGTTTGCCAAGAGCCAGTTGTGTTTGCTCCCAAATCTGATTATGTCGATTGTGCTTGTTCTTGTAATTACATAATTTAATTAAATATTATGTAAACTGATGAACTAAGAGAAGAGAGCTGTTGTTTCTAAGTTGAATGCTTTGAAGACTCAACAAAGCCAGTCACTAAAAAATTATCAAAATATTGAGGGCAAAACAACTGTAAAGGGTTGAGAAAAAAATAGTTTTTCAACCTGGATTCTTAACCTGAGATTAATGCACAATTGTCATTAAATTCAGTTCCAGCTGGCAGCCACGAAGATTGCATTATTTTGTTTGTGTGGCTCTAGATGTAGTGACATTTCTCTTTAGCTATAGAGTCCTGATTTTGGTTTTGTAAGATAAAAGTCCTCTTGTATTTGGTATGCTGTCCTTGAGGGAGTAGAGAATATTTGTATACTATTCATTCATTTGTTTATTCAACAAATAAATATGGACCATATGGTATGTTCTAGGCCCTATCCTAGGCATGGAATTCAGGGTTACTGCCCTTTAGAGGTTTATATCTAGTAGGGAGAAAAAGATACTTAAACAGAAGATGGCAATATCACTGGAGTTTTGAGGACAAGTAAGATTTGGTCAAATGAAAGGACTGTTGTGAAAATCAGAAATATGAAATAACATGCAGTTTCAGGGGACCACTTGGAGTAGCAAAGCGTGAGGTTAACAAGGTTGGCAGGGGCCATGTGGTCATGCATCTCTCAACATGCATTATGTTGAACTCTGAAGTTACAACTTTATTCTGAAACAGGAGATCAAATTTTTGCTTTAAAATAATTACTCTGGGGGCGCCTGGGTGGCTCAGTCGGTTAAGCGTCTGCCTTCGGCTCAGGTCATGATGCCAGGGTCCTGGGATCGAGCCCTGCATCGGGCTCCCTGCTCGGCGGGAAGCCTGCTTGTCCCTCTCCCACTCCCCCTGCTTGTGTTCCCTCTCTCGCTGTGTCTCTCTCTGTCAAATAAATAAATAAAATCTTTAAAAAAAATAAAATAAAATAATTACTCTGACATCAGTTTAAAGTTTAGATTAAAGACAACAAACACCGGTTAGGAGGATATTGTCATGTTGAGAAGTGATTGGTATCTGAACATCTAAACTAAGGCACTCTTAATAGTGATGTATGTGGAGAGGGGATAAGGGGAGAGGAGGGATTAGAGGGGTGGAGAATGAGAGATTAGTCCCATTTCTGAAGTTTCATGCCTTCAGGATGTGATTCAGATCAATTATAGTCTTACCAACACAAATGTACCACAATATTCTTTTTTTTGTTAAAATACTCAATTGAGATTTGATTTTCAAGAACATTATACTTGGACTTTAGAATATTATGGTAAGAAAAAATTAACATTATTCCAATAATATTTCTAATCTATAAGTTAAAAATTATATGTAAATAATAGCAATAATGCGTCCAATTTAGGAGAATGATTAGTGCTTTAAAATCTGGTTCTTAGTGATTCCCCATTAGTTAGTGTAACACATGTACCTGTTTTTTTTTTTTTTTAATTTTTTTATTGTTATGTTAATCCCCATACATTACATCATTAGTTTTAG